>NC_053025.1:443817074-444128223 GCF_003073215.2 Triticum urartu | reverse complement strand
TTGAATTAGGCATCACTACAGTCATTCTGACTGGTTCTTTTGGACCCCACTTAACAGTACGGTGATTCCTATGACACAACATAAATAAAATAAAACTATGAAGGATCTGAGTCTTCGAGTTCCATAAGCTTCATAGGGAGTCTTCTCATGTCATTGTCTTCAATATGAATATCTTCATAAACCACCATTGTCTTCAATGTCTTCGTACATTTTTAGGGGTCATCTCTGGTAATAAAACCGAATCAATGAGGGACTTCTACCTGTGTTTTCCTGCAATTCTCACAAACACGTTAGTCCCTCAACTAGGTTTGTCGTCAATACTCCAAAACCAACTAGGGGTGGCACTAGATGCACTTACAATCTCCCCCTTTTTGGTGATTGATGACAAACTAGTTGAAGTTTTCAACGGGGAACATAATTTGTGAGATAGTAAAGGAATTTTTCTTCATAAGTTGCAAGGGCTCCCCCTGAAGATGTGCATATAAGTAATTTGCCTTTTGAATGCAAATGCACATGGCAGGTTGTACTTGTGGAGATCCACTTCAACTTATGATGACAATCCACTATGCATGTGAAAGTATATGAAGATAATGACATGCATAATGGAAAATGGACGTCTGCAGTAAGAGATGAGTGTGGAATTTATCGTCGCACATGCGGAATTTATCTTCGCATAACGGAGTGACAAGCAGGTAGCAGACGGCCATCAAGGCTAAGTGTTACAACTCAAAGAAGCAAATGTAGCAAAAACGGGAGTTGTAAGCACGAAGCAAAATGTAGCAAAATATAGAGGCACCCGCCCAAAGTGACCCGCTTGAAGACTATAAACATCATGCTTCTCCCCCTTTTGTCAGTGATGACCAAAAAGGTTTGAAGACATAGAGTTTTCTACGCATTCCCAGGCGCAGCAGGGTCGGTGGAGTTGTTTGGTGGCGGTGCAGATGAGCTTGGTGCAGATTCGACATGTGTTGAAGCAGGTGGAGATGATGTCGCGTCGTCGTCTTCTTCAATAATCCGGGCAGACACGGTGGCAGCAGAAGAAGAGAATTCTGACTCTTCAAGTGATGGTGTGCTTTGCATCATAGCTCTTCTTGGAGGCGTGGAGTCAAATTGGAATCTCTCTCTGAAGCCATCCTCTTGCAGTTCAGCTTCATTGCTCATCATGGTGAGGCCTTTCCAAGTGCGGCGACAGGTCTCGTGTGCGACAAACGCATTCTTGGTTGCCAGATTTCTGATGCGATTGACGTCTTGCATGATGCTTCTCATCTGCCGTTTGAGCCAGTCGTGATGCCTATCTTGCTTTTGGTGAAGAGCCACAAGAATCTCTCGGTCATTGAGTGCTCGAGCGCGCTTCTTGGGTCTCTTGGCAGCTGTGCTGTCAGTGGCTTCAGTTGATGCAGGGGCACGTGTGGTGCCAGCCATTGGATACACTCGGGAGAGAGCTTCAACACCTTCAATATTTTGAGTGAAGCTCTGGTGTTCTGCATTTTGAAGACTTAATGGTTGCTTGCCAGGCTCTGGATATATTGCTTCAGCAGATGTGTCCACATCTGGCAAAAATATCCTATGGTTGCGGGCTGAGGATTGATAGGAGATTGCAGAGTGAAGCTTGATCAGCCTCATAACCCAAGGAGCATAGAACTTTAATCCAAACAGTTCTGAGGCAGACGCTGCAAAGTGACGGATGAAGAGATCCTGTGCATTGAAGCATTTGCCATGTAGAATGCAGAAGATGAGAGTCTTCATTGCACCATCAATTGTCGCATATCGAGAGTGTCCCTTTACAGGCCATAGAGTCCGCCTTATGATATGATATATTGTTCTGGGCAAGTACTCTAAGTCTTCAACGAAGAACCTAGTTGGATAGGGTGCATTAGGAGGCAGTGGCTTCATCATTGAGAGCATCTGACTCATATCTGGCTCAGGACGCTGAAATATGCTCTCAGTTGCTTCAGCATGGAGTTGGCACCCTTCTTCAAAGAATTCTCCAGGAGTGGGAAGGCCGGTAAGCTCAATTAGGTTGAAAGCATTGGCTTCATGATGGATATTGCATGTCATCCACTCCAGAATCCATGTCTTCGGATCTCTATTATAGCCTTTGATATGCAAAGTGGCATAGAACTAGAGCAGAAGCTCTTCATTCCAGTGCTCTTCATCAGTGATAAATGGCAGCAAACCCACTTGCTTGAAGCAATCCAGTGCTTCTTCCAGACCAGGCAGACCAGCAACAGCTTCAACCTCAAGGCGCTTGTGAGGAAAGATGCGGCCTTGGTTGTATAGGAGGCATGAATAATAGCTGCGCTGTTGATGGCTCCAGAACCTATCTGATACAATCCGTTCCCTTGAATAAGGGTTCTTGGAGTGGTCGAAAAACGTGTTATCTGCCCTGAAGCCGTTGATGTTGAAGGAACCAGGAGCTGATGCAGGACCTGGGAACCTTGGCAGTCGTGGGATCGGCTTCTGGACCTGGGGTCTGTACGCAATATGATAGTTGAATTGTGGTCCTGCAGCAGACTCAGGCACAGAATGTTCAGGAGCAGTAGCTTCATTGTCTTCTGAAGCTATTGTTGGGTTGGGCTCCACATTTGCTTCGGCGTTGTTTGTGGCAGCCTCAACATTTGCAGACTCAGGCACGTTCTCCTAGAGAACTGCTTCTTGTTGGTGTGGGGGAGTTGGAGCTTGTGGTGTCTCTGCATGCTCTTCGGCTGATGCAGCCGGAATGTCGTCAGCAGCCTGAGCCCTTGGCCCTTTGCGAAGCCTACGGAATTTGGGCGACACTTGTGGAGTTGCAGTGGGCTGTGGCTCATCTTCCTCCTGTGGGCGATCTGCCCACGATGCATCTTGTGTGATTGGCGTCAATGGACGACCAATACTGATCAGTTCGCTTGTCTCAAGCTGAGGAAGGGCTGCATCACCTTGCACATTGTCTTGGAGACCAATGTCTTCAGCAGCGTAGGGTTCGTCTGCTGGAATGTCTTCAGTGTTGGGTTCATGCACAGTCAACTGACGATCTGCGTCAGGATAGCGGACGGAGAGGGGTTCAACTGTCAAGGGCTCTGTGGGAGCAGCCCGAGATTTCTTGGTCTTGCGCTTCTTGATGATGGGTTCAGAAGGAGAGGCTTCAGAATGTTTTCTTTTCTTAGCTTCAGCCTCTGCAGTCCGTGTCTTCTTGTGCTGTGAGGCGGTTGATCGACTCTTTGGCTTCGAGCCAGTCGTTGCAGCGGGGAAGACAATCGGAGCAGTTTCTGACCTTGGCGCTTCAGGTTCAAGCACAGCAGCCTTCTTTTTCTTCTTCGCGGCCATCCTGGGGTCAATGCCAGGACGCCCAAGTGCCTTGCGTTTCTCTGCCTCATTGTAGGCCTGCACGCAGCGATCAGCCAAAGTCTTCATGCGTTCTCGCGAGCCTTGAGCTTCGGCACACGTCTTCAGGAAGTTCTCTTTCAGCTCGTGCAACATGATCTTGAAGTTTCTCACTTCTTGCACACTGAGCTTGGCCACGTGCTTCTTGAACTGATCCTTTTCATAATCAATTTTCTGCTTCAGTTCTACAATGCGCTGGGCTATTGCAAGTTCTGAAGCAATTGCGCCTTGAAAAGCAACGCTGAGGCCTATGGGCAGCTGCAGATCGTTGAAGCTGATGTCCGGTGAGGCAAACCATTCATCGATGAAGTTGTGGATGATGGCGACATCAAACAGAGGCAGATTGTTGAAGATTTCAGCCTCCTCCTTGCTCTTGATGAGCTGCTCAAGAGCATCATCTCCAAGATCTTCATCGCTTGAGAGATCAATGGCTTCGCAGCGCAGAATGTCAGCAGTTGTGAGCTCTTTGCCTGTGTGTGGCTGAGGCTTCTTGGCTTCTTGGGGCTTGGACACTCGTGATAAACCTTCTGACTGCACACTGGCTTCAGGAGGTGCAGTTGCTAAAGGCTTCACTCTTGCGATCTTGGGAGAAGCGGCTGGCTTTGAAGCTTTTGGCTTCTTCTGCTTCGGCTTCGGCGCAGCAGGGGCGTCATCTGACTCAGTATCTGCTGGAGGGTCATTCACAGCAGTCCCTTGGACTAGGATGCGAGTGATGAGGCCTGCAAGATTGGCATACGGCCCGATGATATTGGGATCGGCGTTGCGTGTGCCATCTGCCCTTGGTGAGGAGGGACCAGGGTTGAAGTCAAGCCCAAATTTCTTCTTGTTTATCTTTGCTGACTGTTGTGCAAACTAAAAGTTGCGCTTGAAGAGATTATCATCGCAGCACCAGAGAAGTGATGACTGATGTGCCTCAGCTGGCTGTGGTCCTCTCACCATGCATGGATAGAAGCCTTGAGCAATGGCTTCGACTCTGGACCTGGGTACGAGATTTTTGTATAGTACGTCTCCCCACGGTCTCTTGATGGCGCACTTCTCCGCATATTCCTGAGTGACGAAGCGGTAGTGGAACCATTGCTCTGCCCAATATCTTCGAATCCATTGGATTCGTGTCTTGCGCTGACCATAGCTTTCTTCAGGATTAGTTTTGTACATCTCTGCCAATTCATCAGGCAGATCTTTGGACGTTTCACCACGTCGTTGTCTGCCTCCCTTCCTTGATGCTGTTTCTGAAGCCATGAATAACTTGGAAGGCTTCAAGATGTTCAAAGGCTTCAAAGGCTTCCTTTTGCAAGAACTGGCTTCAGGAGAGTTGATGTGATGCTGCAAGTACTCTGCAAATGAATGCAGACTATGAGAACCAAAGGATTCTCCCACGGACATGTACCTGTGACAGCATTAAGGTGCGAGGGAAGGGGAAGAGGTCATATGCATTCTCAGAAGATTTTGAAGATAAATCGGTTTAGAAGACATTGACCTCATGGTGCGAAGACATTCACTCACAGGTAAGAAGTTGGTTCCAGATTTGTACGAACCCACAGATCAGTACAAGTGAGGAATCTAACTACCTTATGAAGCACAAGTGAATATACTAGGCATGTCATGAGATGTAGCGAGATAACTAACTGATGTGAAGAGAAACTCCTTATGGCAGAAAGTGACTGAACTATGGGATCAAAAGAGGCTGTAAAAAGAGGTTTTATTTACCACACTTGGAACTGCTAGACGAAGTGAGAGTTGAGGTCGAGCAGTTCGATCCTCCGTGCCCTAACTTGGCGACGGAAGACACCTACGGCGACGGCGGAGAGAGCGATGTCCGCTGTCGGCGTGAAAACGGCGTCGGAGAGGTTGCGGCAGTGAAGCGCTTCGTCGCTGGCGTCGTCGAGTGCTAGCGGTGGCGCTAGGGTTCGTGCGAGGGTGGAAGAAGGAGATAATGACCGCAGTGAATCGTGTATTTATAGGGATAGAGGCGGCACTGCGCTATTACGCAGGTACCCCTGGCGGTTCGCATTTGAGGCACGCGTGGCCAGTTAGAGGAAGATTGGGATTTGTTCCACGTCCCACGCACGCCTAAATTGTCGGGCGGTCGTTCCTGCTTCTCCGGATCTTATGTGGAGGAATGAGCATTAAAAACGGACTTTTATGGTTGTCACTATGTCTTCAGCTGACAAGGACACAGTGAAGACATTTGACAGTTTCAACAGAATGCATATGACTTGGAGAGATAGAGTTTGAGATAGAAAGCATAGAGAGGTTAGGGTCCCGATCACATTCACTTAGTTCAAAAGATTCAACCAAGAAGACATAGCTATAAGTGAATGCTGTAGAGGACAGAACATCAGTACATATATATCCATATAATCAACGCAGTGAAGATAATCATGAAGACATACTGAGAATGAAGCCAAACCAATTGTGAAGACATTGAGAGGTAACGCCATGAGAGAAACACTTCAAAATGGAACGTTTGGTGGTGGCGTTACCCACCGTATAGGAAGTATTAGACCCAGACACGGCGCACAATTATCGTGGCGCTCCGAAGTCAAATTCCACATTAATGTATTCATACTTAGAATGTATGTCTTCATTGTTTGAAGATATACGCTACTTCGTGTGTTGCACATCTAAGTCATCAATATGCTTAAGTGTTAGGATGTGTGCCTGATCACAGGACATTTGAGGATTCCAAGATATTCAGCTCACACCGTAACTTGCAAAATCTCTTCTCATCCAAGGGCTTGGTGAAGATATCTGCCAATTGCTCTTCAGTGTTGACGTGTATGATATCAATGTCTTCCTTCACAACATGATCTCTTAGAAAGTGATGACGAATTTCAATGTGCTTTGTCTTCGAGTGCTGAACTGGGTTGTTGGCAATCTTGATGGCGCTTTCGTTGTCGCAGTAAAGTGGCACTTGCTTCAGATGAATGCCATAATCCTTGAGTGTTTGCTTCATCCACAGAAGCTGAGCGCAGCAAGATCCAGCAGCAATGTATTCAGATTCAGCAGTGGAGAGTGATACACAGTTCTGCTTCTTTGAAGACCAACATACAAGTGATCGTCCCAGAAAGTGACATGTGCCTGATGTAGACTTGCGATCAACTTTGTCACTAGCATAATCAGCATCCGAAAATCCAACCAAATCAAACTCTGAGCCCTTTGGATACCATAATCCTAGAGTTGGGGTGTGAGCCAAATATCGAAGAATTCGCTTCACAGCTAAGTGATGCGACTCCTTTGGTGTCGCTTGAAATCGAACACACATGCAAACACTAAGCATGATATCTGGCCTAGATGCACATAAATAAAGCAAAGACCCAATCATGGAGCGGTATACCTTTTGATCGAACTCTTTACCATTGTCGTCGGGACCCAGATGATGCTTGGCTGGCATTGGTGTTGTGAAGCCTTTGCAGTCTTGCATACCGAACTTCTTCAGGCACTCTTTAAGATATTTCTCTTGAGATATGAAGATGCCGTTGCGTTGTTGCCGTATTTGAAGACCGAGGAAGAACTTCAGCTCCCCCATCATGGACATCTGATATTGCTCTTGCATCATATATCCAAACTCTTCACTATACTTCTGATTGGTGCAGCCGAAGATAATGTCATCCACATATATTTGGCACACAAACAGTTCACCATCATATGTCTTCGTGAAAAGAGTGGGATCCAGGGAACCAGGTATGAAGCCTTTGCTTTTCAAAAAGTACTTGAGTGTATCATACCAGGCCCTAGGGGCTTGTTTGAGGCCATACAGTGCCTTGTTGAGCTTGTATACCATATCAGGATGTTTTGGATTTTCAAAGCCAGGTGGTTGTGCAACATACACTTCTTCTTCAATCTTGCCATTGAGAAAGGCACTTTTCACATCCATCTGATAGAGAAGTATGTTATGATGATTTGCATAGGCCAGCAGTATGCGTATGGCTTCAAGCCTAGCCACAGGAGCAAATGTTTCATCGAAGTCAATGCCCTCCACTTGAGTATATCCTTGAGCAACGAGACAAGCTTTGTTTCTGACAACTTGACCATGCTCATCTTGCTTGTTGCGGTATATCCATTTGGTGCCTATTATGTTGTGCTTCCGTGGATCAGGACGCTTAACCAGTTCCCATACATTATTCAGCTCAAACTGTTGAAGCTCTTCTTGCATAGCTTGAATCCATTCAGATTTCATGAAGGCTTCTTCAACTTTCTTGGGTTCTGATATTGAGACGAATGCGAAATGCCCACAGAAGTTTTTTAGCTGAGTTGCCCTTGAACGAGTGAGTGGACCAGGTGCATTGATGCTGTCAAGTATTTTGTCAATTTGTACTTCATTTGCAACACGAGGGTGTGTGGGGCGAAGACTTTGCTCTTGCTGATCTATGTGGTCATTTGAAGGTATATCTTCAGGCTGAGCATTGTCTTCATGTGGATCAGGTGCTGAGATGATAAGTTCTTCTTTAGGATGAGCTTCAGAAGGTACAATTTCTCCAGTTCCCATAAGCTTGATTGATTCATTTGCTGGAATTTCATCTAGCACATTTGGCAATTGCTCTCTTTGTGATCCATTGGTTTCATCAAATCGCACATCCACTATTTCAACCACTTTGTAGTGGAAGAGATTGTAGACTCTGTAGGAGTGCGAATCCTTTCCATATCCAAGCATGAAGCCTTCATGTGCTTTTGGTGCAAACTTTGAGGTGTGGTGTGGGTCCTTGATCCAGCATTTTGCGCCAAATACTCTGAAGTAACTGACATTTGGCTTCTTGCCAGTTAGGAGTTCATAAGATGTCTTGTTCAGAAGCTTGTGAAGATAAACACGATTGATTGTATGGCATGCAGTATCAATGGCTTCAGTCCAGAATTTTCTTGGAGTCTTGTATTCATCTAGCATTGTTCTGGCCATCTCAATGACTGTTCTATTCTTGCGTTCAACGACGCCATTCTGCTATGGCGTGTATGGAGCTGAGAATTCATGTGTGATGCCCAAGGTATCCAGATATGTATTAAGGCCAGTGTTCTTGAATTCAGTGCCATTGTCACTTCTGATGTGCTTTATCTTGGCGCCAAAATTGTTCATAGCTCGATTTGCGAAGCGTCTGAAGACATCCTGCACTTCAGTCTTGTAAAGGATTATGTGCACCCAAGTATATCTAGAATAATCATCAACAATTACGAAGCCATAGAGGCATGCAGAAGTAGTAAAAGTTGAGTAGTGAGTGGGACCGAAAAGATCCATGTGAAGCAGTTCGAAGGGTTGAGTAGTGGTCATGATTGTCTTCGAAGGATGTTTTGCCCTTGTCATCTTCCCTGCTTCACAGGCACCGCATAAGTGATCTTTCTTGAACTTGACGCCCTCGATGCCTATGACGTGCTCTTTCTTCGCAAGGGTGTGGAGGTTCCTCATGCCAGCATGCCCAAGCCTTCGATGCCAAAGCCAGCATTCTGAAGCTTTTGCAAGAAGACATACTGCAAGTTGTGGTCCTGCTGAGAAATCTACCACATACAAATCACCTTTCCTATACCCTTCAAACACTAGAGATTTGTCAGATTCCATTAGCACCAGGCAGCGATATTTGCCAAACATTACAATCATATTCAAATCGCAAAGCATTGAGACAGACATTAAGTTGAAGCCAAGGGATTCAACAAGCATGAATTTATCCATGTGTTGATCCTTTGAGATTGCAACTCTACCTAGACCCAATACCTTACTTTTACCAGTGTCAGCGAATGTAATGTGGCTCTTGTCGGATGGACGTAAAGTTGAGTCCATAAGAAGGCTTCTTCTGCCAGTCATGTGATTTGTACACCCACTGTCAATAATCCATTCTGAAGACTTTGAAGTCGCTGGTGTCGTACCCTACAGTGCAGTTAGGGGGATAGGCTTCACGAAGAGTGTTGTGAAGCATAAACATTTGACGAACCAGTGGGTTATGAAAACTTAGATCCAGATTAGGACTAATGGGGAGAGTAGTATGCGATTCAGGAACGAAGTACATAATGATGCCATTTGGGCAGTTTATCTTGCGCCCCACAAGATTTTTATGGTCCCCAGCAATAGCATCAGAAGATTTTGTTTTTGTGCTGGAGACCTTTCCCTGCAAAAGAGAGTTAAGCTTTCTTAACCACCCACATCTTCAAGGGTGGCTTAGAAGCTATGAGTCTAAGTGCAGCATCTAAGCATTTTGGCTTTGAAGCCTTAGCAAACAGTCTAGCAGGGGGACAATAATACTCATAGGCATAAGCAGAATAATTTTTGGTCATATGAATATGACGGTTCGATGAACCGCTCTCATATTCATATACCTGAGTATGGTTTCCCTGCAAAACATTTGCGTTAGTGTGACTCAGGTGAGTCCTCTGTCTGTATGAAGCCTTTGGATCGAGGTTTGTCTTCTTCAAGTGAGGTGTCATGAAGACATTCACAGGAAGATTTTCCAGACATGTTTTCGGAACCCAGATCTTCTTCATAGGCGGTCCATTCCTGTAGTTAGTACCAATGTACCTGGCAAACACTTCACCATTCTGATTCTTAAACAGTTTATAGTTTGCATCAAAGGATTCATCAATGATAATTGGGTTAGCACAAGTGAAGCCAGATAAATTAGATGGATCTGCTGAAAGTTCCTTTGCAGCAACCCATGTAGTTTTGGGGTACTGCTCAGGTTTCCAGTAAGAGCCATCTGCATTGATTTTCCTCACGAACCCAACACCCTCTTTCCTAGGGTTTCGGTTCAGAATCTGCTTCTTAAGGACATCACATAATGTTTGATGCCCTTTCAGACTTTTGTACATCCCTGTTTCAAGCAATGTCTTCAACCTAGCATTCTCATCAGCAATAGCAGTGGTATCCTCAGCAGAGGGGTTAGTTGCCACATCAACAGTTGAAGATATTGGAACAGTAGTAGTAGTGGAACATTCAGCAACAGAATTAGCATTATTACGCTCAATGCATTTAAGACATGGTGGTTCAAATCCTTCCTGAGCGGGACTGATCTGTTCGGCGCGAAGTGACTCGTTTTCCTTTTGAAGATCTTCATGAGCCACCCTCAATTTCTCAAGTTCTTGCTTCCTTTGAAGATAGTCATAGGAAAGCTTTTCATGAGTTGTTGAGAGAGTATCATGACGATCTTCAAGTTCCTGATACTTAACGTGAAGGTTTTTTATGTCTTCAATTAAGGATTCAGATCGAGTCATTTCAGCACCCAACAGATCATCGCTTCTGTCTAACAGTTTTTGAATATGTTCCATAGCTTTCTGTTGTTCAGTTGCAATTTTAGCAAGTGTTTTGTAGCTAGGTTTTGAATCACATTCAGAGTCATCGTCACTGGATGTTTCATAGCGAGTGGTGCGTGTGTTTACCTTGGCACCGCGTGCCATGAAGCAGTAGGTAGGAGTGGAGTCGTTCTTGTCATTTGCGTCGGTGTCGGTGATGCAGTTATTGTCTTCAGTGTTGAAGATGGACTTGGCAACGTATGCTGTAGCCAGACTCGCAATGCCAGAATCAGACTCCTCCTCAGACTCCACCTCTGCCTCCTCAGATGCGGACTCCTCTTCTGAATCCATCTCCTTTCCAACAAACGCACGTGCCTTGCCAGATGAGCTCTTCTTGTGTGATGAAGACTTTGATGAAGACTTGGAAGAAGACTTTGAGTGTTTCTTCTTCTTGTCGTCAGAATCATATTCCTTGCTCTTCTTCTTCCTTCTGTTCTCATTGTCCCACTGTGGACACTCAGAGATGAAGTGCCCAGTTTTCTTGCACTTGTGACATGTTTTCTTCTTGTAGTCATGAGCAGAAGCTTCATCATTCCTTGAGCTTGATCGTGAAGATTTTCTGAAGCCTTTCTTCTTGGTGAATTTTTGAAACTTCTTCACTAGCATTGCAAGTTCTCTTCCAATGTCTTCAGGATCATCAGAACTGCAGTCAGATTCTTCTTCAGATGAGGAGACAGCTTTTGCCTTCAAGGCACGAGTTCGCCCATAGTTTGAACCGTAGATATCTCTTTTCTCAGAAAGCTGAAACTCATGTGTGTTGAGCCTCTCAAGTATGTCAGACGGATCGAGTGTCTTGAAATCAGGACGTTCTTGAATCATCAGGGCCAGGATGTCAAACGAACTATCAAGTGATCTCAGCAGCGTCTTGATGATTTCATGTTTGGTGATCTCAGTGGCACCGAGGGCTTGAAGCTCATTTGTGATGTCAGTGAGCCGGTCAAATGTGTGCTGGACATTCTCATTGTCATTTCGCTTGAAGCGGTTGAAGAGGTTGTGAAGAACACTGATTCTTTGATCTCTCTGGGTTGAGATGCCTTCATTGACCTTGGAGAGCCAGTCCCAGACTAGCTTTGATGTCTTCAAGGCACTCACACGGCCATACTGTCCTTTGGTCAGATGACCACAGATGATATTCTTGGCAGTAGAATCCAGTTGAATGAACTTCTTGACATCAGCAGCAGTGACACCTTCTCCAGCCTTGGGAACGCCGTTTTCGACGACATACCATAGGTCGACGTCAATGGCTTCAAGATGCATGCGCATCTTATTCTTCCAGTAGGGATATTCAGTTCCATCGAAGACGGGGCAAGCAGCGGAGACTTTGATTATCCCTGCAGTCGACATAGCTAAAACTCCAGGTGGTTAAAGCGAATCACACAGAACAAGGGAGCACCTTGCTCTGATACCAATTGAAAGTGCGTTATATCGACTAGAGGGGGGTGAATAGGCGATTTTTATGAAAGTCTTCAAAACGTGAGAGTTATGAAGACAAACAGTGAAGATTATGCCTATTACTATGCAGCGGAAGTTAGATTACACTAGGCCAGCCATGGTCATGTATTCAATAGAGTGAAAGCGCAATGACAAACAGCTTCAGTGTAATAAGGATCAGGTAGGAAGAAGTTATGAAGCCGAACAGATCATACATTCATGTTGTGAAGACAAAAGATAAAGCAAGCATGCAATGGCTTCACAATGAATAACTGTAAGTGAAAGGAAGTGAAGATGAAACCAGTGACACGTTGAAAACAATGATTTGTTGGACCAGTTCCAGTTGCTGTGACACTGTACGTCTGGTTGGAGCGGCTAGGTATTTAAACCAAAGAACACACAGTCCCGGACACCCAGTCAAGGACACTTAGTCCAAGACACCCAGTCCTCACCGTTTTCTCCTTGAGCTAAGGTCACACAGACCTCGCTCAATCACTCAGGTAAGTCTTCAAGGTAGACTCCCAAACCTTCACAGACTTCGTTCACTGGCAATCCACAATTTCTCTTGGATGCTCAGAACGCGACGCCTAACCGTCTGGAGGATGCACAGTCCTCAAGTGTAATAAGTCTTCAAATCACACAGACACGAAGACTTAAGTGATGCCCAATTTACTCTGGCTCTGGGTGGTTAGGGCTTTTCTCTCACTAGGAATTTTTCTCTCAAAGGCTTCGAGGTGGGTTGCTCTCAAACGACAAAAGCCGTGCACTGAAATCTGAGCAGCCAACCGTTTATGGTTGTGGGGGGTGGACTATTTATAGCCACTTGGCAACCCGACCTGATCTGTCCGAAATGACCCTGGGTCACTAAGGAACTGACACGTGTACCAACGGTCGAATTTTGAACTCACACGGCAACTTTACTTGGGCTACAAGTAAAGCTGACTTGTCTGACTCTGGACAAGATTTTCTCTCAAAGTCTTCGCTCGAAGACATAGGATTTGAATTAGGCATCACTACAGTCATTCTGACTGGTTCTTTTGGACCCCACTTAACAGTACGGTGATTCCTATGACACAACATAAATGAAATAAAACTACGAAGGATCTGAGTCTTCGAGTTCCATAAGCTTCATAGGGAGTCTTCTCATGTCATTGTCTTCAATATGAATATCTTCATAAACCACCATTGTCTTCAATGTCTTCGTACATTTTTAGGGGTCATCTCTGGTAATAAAACCGAATCAATGAGGGACTTCTAACTGTGTTTTCCTGCAATTCTCACAAACACGTTAGTCCCTCAACTAGGTTTGTCGTCAATACTCCAAAACCAACTAGGGGTGGCACTAGATGCACTTACAGGGTTGATGGATTATGGATGGGCTTAGGCACATATAAGACACTAATCCCTGGTTAATCTTAAGGCCCATGTATGAGATGGCAAGTGGTGGTAAATTTAGTCCCACCTTGCTAGTTGAGGAGAGCTGAGACCCCTTTATAAGGGCTGCTCTACCACTTGCCATTGGGAGCTTGGGAAGAGGACTGGTACACGCGCGCTCCTCCTCCTCCTCCTTCGCCCGCCTCGCCATGCCTCATCACGACGCGCGCGGGTTGCGGAAATGAGGTGAGCCGAAGCTTATTTTTGCCGCTCAGAAATGAATTAATTAATCAGGGATTAATTAACGAGTCGCTAACAGGTGGGCCACTGTCTGAGACATTGGACTGTGGGCTAACTTGCGTTTTCGAGATTCGTCGACTCCGTTCGCGGGTGTGCGACCCTTCTCCGGGAACGACGACTCCCTTCCCGGGAGTGCGTCAACTCGGTCGTGGGCCTCCCCCCAGGCCCACGACTTTCTACCCGACGGACTATAAAGAAGACTCTGGCCAGTGGAGTGATCTAGTTCGGTTCACTCACTCCCTCTCGCGTGACCTAATTGTCTACTGTTCCTCACTCTGTGCTGTCTTCGGCGACCCCATCCGACGACCGCGTGCACGGCTGGTCGGGAAAGCAGGTGCCTTCGGAACCCCGTCGTTCGAAATCCTGCCCGGGAGAACGGCAATAAGGTTTTTGGGGAGCGTCTCGACGCGCCTGCTCCCGATCCGTCCCCAACACCGTCCGCCTATGCTTCCACTACTTCCCCTGCATCGACACCATGGCCGACGACGCAGCCGTCAAGAAGAAGGTCATAGACGACGCCGAGGCAGCTGCTGCCGCCGCCGTGTTGGCCTGGCCAACCGGAAGGTATGATCTGTTCATCCCTCGTTTACTCGTACTTGTACTAGCCGTATATGTGCTGCTCATAGATGGTTCGCTTTTATGTTTTGTACGTGCTAGTATGTTTAGGTATCGTTATGAGATGCATACCTTTTATGCCATGCTTATCGTTTACTTGTGGATTAGTTTAATCGGAAAAGCGCTAATATTTCCAACACAAACTACACTCCACCTGGCACGTGAGGAAAGCACCGAAACCTCACTGACTGAAGGGCCCGAGCACAACAAAGCAGCGACGGTTTAGTCCTTGACAAGAGTCAAGAGGTGAAGAGGTTCGCCGGGCTAATCCCGGTCTTGCTCTCGCCTCAAGTGCTTTTCCGGCTTCACACACAAAGCAAACACCCCAGTTCAGCTCTCCCCGTTCACCACCCAGGGCCAGGGGTCAGGCACTGTTCCACTGGTGAGCGATGGCGATGGTCACGGCTGACTCCTCCGCCGCCGCCGACGCCGCCACGAAGCAGCCAGAAGCCGACAAGGATTACAGCTCCTACAACGGCGCCTCCACCGCGGGTGTGGGCGGAGGGGCCCGCCGCGGCGGCGGCGGCGGCGGCGTTGTGGAATCTGTGGTGGCGCGGTGGAAGCGGGAGGACATGCTCGACAAGTGCCCCCTCGCGCTGCACGCCGCCGCCGCCGCCTTCGCCTTCGTCGCGCTCGTGCTCGTCGCCTCCAACCAGCACGGCGACTGGATGCAGTTCGACCGCTACCAGGAGTACATGTAAGCCGATTTGAGCTTGGCCGCCTAGGGCTGGTCTTCGATCCGGTGCTTCTTAAGCGTCTTACATCTGCTGTGTTGTTGCTAGATACCTGCTGGCGATCGCGGCGCTGGCCTTCGCCTACTCGCTGGCGCAGGCGCTGCGGCACGCGCACCGGATGCGCAGCGGCCCCGACCCCATCCCCGCGCCGTCCGCGAGGCTTTTCGATTTCATTGCTGACCAGGCGAGTTGCTTCGACCTGTTGTTAGTTTGCAGCTGTTATCATCACTTCTCCTTGTTATCTGATAAGAGTTCATGTGGTTTGAATCTCTCAATTGGACCAATGTTGGTTGCTCAGGGAGGGGAAAGTAGGGAACGGTATAATATTAATAAGAGATAAGAGATCTCAGCAGATAAAGTGTGGCCGAAATTTACCATGTTAAAGTAAGAATAGCGACAGGGGAGTAGAGATTCCAATTCCATTTGTAAAAGAGACATCAATCCACTAGACTAGGTTTTTTTTCTATGTGTGGAATCCAATACACTGATACCCTGATAGGTACTGTATTGTTCTTCGATTGGCTTTGGAATGGGGGTGTTTTTTAACTGTTAGAGTAAGATTGGTCTATGGAATGTAGAACACTGCAACATTCTGGTCCAAGACATAGCTACAATTTCACAAATTACAACCCATACCGCCTCTTGTTTCTTTGTGGAAACAACTAAAATATGGTACATGTAGCTCTCGATAATGGTCCAATAGTTCAATCTGTATGGCAACCCAACAACAACCATCTCTGATAATGTTGTGGCGTTGGAATGGGGAGATTAGAGTGGTTGGGGAGTGGTTAGGGCCAGCCATGAGCTATTAGAAGTTGCTCCATGTTCGATGTATGTTCTCAATCATTGGTTTGCTTCGAGCTTTGGAATAGTACAATACTAGATGGCAAAAAATAGTTCATGTTGTCCATTGCATGTTGTGTAAATTCAGATAAATGGATGTAATTGTTGCCTTTCAAATGTTTTGGGACCACATTTACTTAGGATGCCCTGGAGGGTATGAATGTTTTAAACCCGTGCTGTTGCTACTTAATTAACTTTTTTTATGAGCTTCTGTCTTCTGCAAATAATATGATTGTTTAGCAGCTTACTTTCATGGCTTTGAATCCCATGTGAAGAAACAATGGAATTTGTATTAGTGGACCCCAATATGCTACTGATACTTAGAAGTAGTTTTGCTGGAACTTGGCCCTTGCTAAATTTACTTTACCGGTGCAAATAGCTAAGTTTTGTTAATTAATGAAAGTATGACTAATAATGTGGCTAGTCAGAATGCTGCAGTTTATGAAATTCTTACACATGCATACTTAAAGAAATCAGTTTTTGGACCAAACATGTTTTCCATGTTAACCCTTGGATTTTTCGGATAATGGCTAAACTGCTGTTGTGGTTATATTTTATCTCAGGCTTTTGTTTTGTGCCATGGTACCATGTTGAATGCAAGATTACAAAATAGTAGTATATTCTGGATTGAGCTAGCTTCCAAAACCTGCAGTGGACTTGCCTGTCAATTGTTGTGTTTCTTGAAAAATATGTCAGTCAAAATTTCATAATGATGAAATTTGGTGCCCCCGCTAATAGAAACTGGTGAACATATTCGCAGGTAGTCGCATACTTGCTGATGTCTGCTCTGTCAGCGGCTATCCCTATCACGAACCGCATGAGAACAGCTGTGATCAACAACTTCACTGACGCGACCGCTGCGGCGATCAGCATGGCCTTCCTTGCATTTGTTGCCCTCGCCTTGTCAGCCACGGTTTCGGGGTACAAGCTCTCCAGACAAATGTACATGTGATGATGTGAATCTTCACTGTAAAAGAGTTAATTGTGACACGAATCATTCATTTCAGAGAAGCAAAGTGTGTGGTGTCCCTCTTCCACACGAATGTGTTGTGCCTTACGGTGATTAGTGATCATTTTTGGTAGCCACCACATTTGTACATAGGTTTACAAGTAGCATTCCTTAATAGTACAATGCTATTTTCTTCAAGTTCTGTTCTTCCATTGTGACTCCGACAACATATTGCTGCTGTGATGAGATAGGCTGGAGCTATGCTGCGGATGAGCCTCTCACTGAGGATCAAACTTTAACTCTGAACCTACATGGCACACTCCGGTGTACGAAGCATCTAGCTGGTGAGGCGGTGCTGCGGTATATTTTTCTTCCGCCAAAGCGGGATTTGTGTCTCGTGGGTAATCAGAATGTGCGTGAAAAATGATTGCCATCTCAGCCTAGTACTTGTTGTGGGAAAGGCGTAAATTGGTGCACTGCCATCTCAGCCTAGTACTTGTTGTGGGAAAGGCATAAATTGCTGCATAAGGAGACAACTGGGAAAGGTTAGAACACGGACTAGAATTTTATGGGGATCCGTGCTCTTACAACCAGTTTTGTTACTGTTTCATCTCCAAAGGTGTCCATAACAAGAGGGGGTTGATCATGCTCTCCCCTGGGTTTTGTTAAACTTAATGTTGATGCCTTTTTTTTACCATGATTTGCTTATTAGAGGTATGATTGAGGCGGTACTAAGAGATGACAAAGGCAGATTCATTGTTGGGAGGAATGGAAAGATAAACCGGTGCAGATGTCCTGTTGGCTGAAGCTTTGGCTCTCAAATTTAATATATCGCTTGCGCAAAGGACGGTATGCAATCATATTATTATTAACTCGGTCAACCTAGAGGTGATTGATACCATGGAGGATGGAGAACGGTAGGCACGGCTGGCAGCGGCAGCCTTTAATGATTGCTTTCATTTTGCTTGAGGTTTCTCTATTTCTAGATTCGAGCATTGTGATACAAAAACAAATAAAGTTCCTCACGAGCTTGCTAGATTAGCTAAATTTTCTTTGACTTCTGATTGGTTTGAGGAGCCATGAAATGAAATTGTACACATCCTCACAAACGATGTAATAGTTATTACAAATGAAAGCTTGCGGTTTTCTTCAAAAATAAACTCTAGGGTTATGAACTGGGCCTATTGTTTTGAAACCCTCCTCAACTTTTACGTTTTTTTTTCTGGATTAAAGTTACCATGCATTAACATGTGAGTTGCTGAACAAATCAGAACTAGTCACCGGCATTAAAAAGTTACTCCCTCTATTCCAAAATAATTGAAGTTCAAGAATTATCATAAGCAAAAAAAATTTAATGTAAGTAACACGTTATTAAGTTTGATGATGTCTATACAAAATCTGCTAAGATCTATAACATCAAATACCTATATAAAATATGCTAAAATCTACAACATCAAACACATACAAAATCTGCTAAGATCTACGGCATTAAATACATATAGTATGGAAATATAGTTTATAACAAACCTACTAAAACTAATTTCGTATTGTAGATGTTGAAATATTTTTCTATAAACTTGGTGATACTTAAATAGGTTAGACTTAGGAAAAACCTAGAACTTCAATTAATTTTGAGCATACAAAGTATCTAGTCGGTAATATGTGAGTTCCTGACTATCCACAAGTAGTTATTACTTGAGTAGCGCATTTTGGAGACCGAGCTCCATGGAGCCCTTTATTTTGAATAATTCAAAATTCATAAATTTCACTTTCAAAAACTTCTGAAAAAATACACATGTATGCAAGGATGTAAAGTGTATGTGTGAAAATTTCAGGATGAAATACCTTGAATTGCAAGCTGTACAAAAAAAACCAAAATCATGGACTTTATAGATGAACAATATATATGCTAAAAGGCTTCAGATTTGTCTTTTTTGTGTAGCTCACATTTTAATGTATTTCAGCCTGAAAATTTGCACACATGTACATTATGTATCTAGGTATATGTGTATTTATTTTCAGAATTTTTTGAAACTGAAAAGTTTGAATTTTAAAGTTTTCAAATAAATGCCTCCATGGAGCTCGGTCTCCGTTTGGCATTTTCGTTATTACTTTCACATTATACCTTACTTGTGTGTGTTAATAGCCACTAATATGAAAGTTATCGTGATATTTCCAGATAGTCAACGACTTCAAAATTAGACTTTACTTGAGTCATCGGGTAAGGGTGCCATAGTGATAACTGTGACATGGGCAACTAGGTAACTACATCAAGTCTTAAAAAAAAACTACATCAAGACCATGTTGGTATGATATCTTTTCATGAACAATTAAGTGTGCACATGCAACACACGTATCTTCAAGGGGTCATGATTCACTCTCTCCTAACGTATACCGCTAAGAGGATACCGGTGACGACAATTTGCCCCTTCCCTTTGTCATCGAGATAGTGGGTCTCCAGCTCCTTAGTCCTGCTCCCCCTCCCTTTGTCGTCGAGATAGTGGATCGCTGCCTCCTTAGTCCGTCGATCCCACGACGAGAGGTCTAAGGGCACCATGGCGCTTCCACGACAGTGTGTACATAGGTTTCGCATTGCCGTTTGTAGGGGCATCACATCACTAGCGAGGAAATCGTTGCACCGGAATAGTTTACCCTGCTCGCCTCCACATGGGGCGTGCTGTAGTGAACCAAAAAAATAATCGGAAACATAACATTCGTGCAATATTTTTGTTCTTCCAAGGGAAATAACAATATGTTAATCATCATGAAAAGAGTTACAATGTCACTTACAACCAGCGGGCTAATATCAACAGGGTATTCATCTAACCAAGCTATGAGCACATAAATTTCTTGACAACGCCACAAGTTCATTTGCTACTTTAATGCTCACTCTCTCCCCAACGTCCTTTGAAACAAACTTAATTGAGTCTTCAAATGGTTAATGTCTTCGTAGATATTCAAGATGAGGCACCAAAATCTTTGTTGCTTTTGAAGACATTGACAACATAAGCATTATCGTATTTCAAAACAATGCGGGAAACAAGGAGGTCTTTCACGAGCAGGAGACCGATTTAGCATGCTCAGGCTTCGGCTTCCACCATGTCCCCAATGCAGGTTTGGTCATTATTTTGACGAAAAGAAGCATCGGCGTTTACCTTTTCACAATGTTTCTCCAGTCTTGACCGCCTATTTTGAGGGAAATATGCCCTAGAGGCAATAATAAAGTTGTTATTTATATTTCCTTATATCATGATAAATGTTTATTATTCATGCTAGAATTGTATTAACCGGAAACTTGGTATATGTGTGAATACATAGACAAACAGAGTGTCGCTAGTATGCCTCTACTTGACTAGCTCGTTAATCAAAGATGGTTAAGTTTCCTGACCATAGACATGTGTTGTCATTTGATGAACGGGATCACATCATTAGAGAATGATGTGATGGACAAGACCCATCCGTTAGCTTAGCATAATGATTGTTTAGTTTTATTGCTATTGCTTTCTTCATCACTTATACATGTTCCTTTGACTATGAGATTATGCAACTCCCGAATACCGGAGGAACACCTTGTGTGCTATCAAACGTCACAACGTAACTGGGTGATTATAAAGATGCTCTACAGGTGTTTCGGATGGTGTTTGTTGAGTTGCATAGATCCAGATTAGGATTTGTCACTCATTGTATCAGAGAGGTATCTCTGGGCCCTCTCGGTAATGCGCATCACTATAAGCCTTACAAGCAATGTGACTAATGAGTTAGTCACGGGATGATGCTTTACAGAACGATTAAAGAGACTTGTCGGTGACGATATTGAACTAGGTATGAAGATACCGCCGATCGAATCTCGGGCAAGTAACATACCGATGACAAAGGGAATAACGTATGTTGTTATGCGGTTTGACCGATAAAGATCTTCGTAGAATATGTAGGAGCCAATATGAGCATCCAGGTTCCGCTATCGGTTATTGACTGGAGATGTGTCTCGGTCATGTCTACATAGTTCTCGAACCCGTAGGGTCCGCACGCTTAACGTTCGATGATGATTTGTATTATGAGTTATGTGATTAGATGAACGAAGTTTGTTCGGAGTCCCGTATGAGATCACGGACATGACGAGGAGTCTCGAAATCACTACAAGAAATATGTCAACTAGTGACTTTCTGTCAGTGACCCTGGTAGAATTGGTCATAGATCTATGACCATTTGAGACCAATTAGTCAAAAGCTGTTCGGGGGGCTCCAAACCCTAAACCATTGCGACCATTTTGGTCGGAAAGGTCGTAATTTCCTTACACGAAATGGTCATAAAGCAAACAGCGCTAGTCCGCTGCCTTATTTCTAGTTGTTAACGACCAATATAGATGATCATAGCCTTGTAAATTATGGTGGGTTGCGATGACTAGGCGCCATCTCATCAGTTTTGCCTATATGTCATGTCCATGTGTCAATTTTTGCCCAAGGTTGTGAAGCAACCTATATTTTTGTTATTCCAAAAATTCTCAAAAAAATCTCATAAATTGTTTGGATCATATCTTCATCAAATATATCAAAAACCTTCCTTGCCTAGTTCAAAAATAATTCAACAATATTCATTTTCCTATTCTGTTCAGAGCAGCACTTTGTGAAGGAAGTACCACTTTGGCATGTCCAAATAGTATCCATTTTCTACAGTGCTTTCCTATGCCCAAATAACCATCCTACGCCAAATGCCAGCTCAATCCATTCATTATTTTGAGCCCAGCTTCAACATTCATATTTATGTCCAGTGTGGTAGTTTGCAAAGCAAGTATCACCTAGGCTCCTCCTTTTGAGCTGAATATTTGTGAAGACGGTCTTCTTAGTAACTGATCATCCTCAGCCAAAACTCACGCCCATTAGCCATGTACATTTCCCGCACCGCTAATCAAACACTTGGCTGCTAATTCATGTTTGAGCATCGATCGGTCTCCTCGTGAGAATCTTATGTTGTAATTTTCTTCCTAGCACCTAACTGGGGAGTGCCCAACCCACTAGACATGCCTAGGCCGCCCAGAACACATGGCAACGCCACGGTCATGCGGTGACCACGCGACGGGCATGCGAGTTTACGTGCTCTAGAGTTGGGGCCCTCGGGCACCGCCCAAACCTCGACGTATCGCCACCAAACCATGTATTTATGATTAAATAGGTACTTATGTAACTAGAAATGATTTTTGGAAAAAATAAATAGCAAACTATGAGGCAGTTGCAGTTCAAATTTGACCCGCTTCCAACTGAATCGGCGGAAATTTGTCTTTTTCATGAGAGGTGGATCAAAACTTTTTACACCCAACCATTTTGTCAATTGTGCATTAAATATGTCCTAGTATTTTATAAAATTGATTTGGTCCAATTTTGCAACAATTATTTGGGAGGTCCTTCACAAAAAAACCTCCTTTTGGGCACTCGAAAAATGGAAAATGGTTTTTTCGTCCAAAGAAAATGAAAACTTCCTTATGCAACATTGTTTGACATTCCAATATGCACCCTTGTGCACAATATGAGATCATTTGAACAAACTATGCCATGAATGTGGCCACAAGATTGATCATTTGGCTTGAAAGCCATTGATCTCCACACGTGATAGCTCGTTTCTGAGAACACTTTTTAAAAATAATTGTCGTATTACAAGTTTGTTATTTTTCCTGGGAACTTGGCCACATATAATGACACAATGTGAAGGTTTCCGAATTTTTTGTTTTTTTTGAATTTTTATGCCCGTTTCAAAATGCGCTCAAAACGGCGGGAATGACCGTTCCTAGCTAGTGGTTGAATCTTGGAATTTTTTTTGGTGTTTCTATGATTAAATAGGTACTTATGTACCTAGAAATGATTTTTGGAAAAAATAAATAGCGAACTACGAGGTAGCTACAGTTCAAATTTGACCCGCTTCCTGCTGAATCGGCGGGAATTTGTCTTTTTCACCAGAGGTGGATCAAAACTTTTGACACCCAACCATTTTGTCAATTGTGCATTAAATATGGCCTAGTATTTTATAAAATTGATTAGGTCCAATTTTGCAACAAATATATGGTAGGTCCTTCACAAAAAAACTCATTTCGGGCACTCGGAAAATGGAAAATGAATTTTCCGTGCAAAGACAATGAAAACTCCCTTAGGCAACATTGTTTGGAATTCAAAGATGCACCCTTGTGCACAATATGAGATCATTTGAACAAACTATGCCATGAATGTGGCCATAAGATTGATCATTTGGCTTGAAAGCCATTGATATCCACGCATGATAGCTCGTTTCTAAGAACACTTTTTTAAAATAATTATCATATTAGAAGTTTATTATTTTTCCTGGTAACTTGGCAACATATAATGACACAATGGGAAGGTTTTCTAATTTTTTGATTTTTTTGAATTTTTTATGCCCGTTTCAAAATGCGGTCAAAACGGCGGGCATGACCGTTCCTAGCTAGTGGTTGAATCTTGGAAAAATTTTGTTGTTTCTCTGATTAAATAGATACTTTTGTACCTGAAAATGATTTTTGGGAAAAATAAAGAGGAAACTATGAGGCAGCTGCAGTTCAAATTTGACCCGCTTCCAACTGAATCGGCAGAAATTTGTCTTTTTCATGAGAGGTGGATCAAAGATTTTGAAACCCAACCATTTGATCAATTGTGCATTTAATATTTCCTAATATTTTATAAAAATGTTTTGGTCTAATTTTGCAACAATTATTTGGTAGGTCCTTCACAAAAAACCTCATTTTGAACACTCGGAAAATGGGAAATGGTTTTTTCGTGCAAAGAAAATGAAAACTTCCTTAGGCAACTTTGTTTGGAATTCCAATATTCACCCTTGTGCACAATATGAGATCATTTGAACAAACTATGCCATGAATGTGGCCATAAGATTGATCATTTGACTTGAAAGCCATGAATCTTCACGCATGATAGCTCATTTCTGAGAACACTTTTTTAAAATAATTGCCATATTACAAGTTTATTATTTTTCCCGGTAACTTGGTCACATATGATGACACAATGCGAAGATTTTCCAATTTTTTGAATTTTTTGAATTTTTTATGCCCGTTTCAAAATGCGGTCAAAACGGCGGGAATGACCGTTCCTAGCTAGTGGTCGAATCTTGGAATGTTTTTGGTATTTCTCTGATAAAATAGATACTTTTGTACCTAGAAATGAATTTTGGAAAAAATAAATAGCAAACTATGAGGCAGCCGCAGTTCAAATTTGACCCGCTTCCAACTCAAACGGCGGAAATTTGTCTTTTTCACTAGAGGTGGATCAAAACTTTTGACACCCAACCATTTTGTCAATTGTGTATTAAATATGGCCTAGTATTTTAGAAAATTGATTTGGTCCAATTTTACAACAAATATTTGGTAGGTTCTTAAAAAAACCATTTTTACCACAAGGAAATGATTAAAAATATCTAGAAAGATCAAAAATGCATGCAAATCGGTGATCATCCATAAAAATGGGGTCTAACTTGAGTGAAAAATTTAGTTGTGCCATTTTGCAAAATATTTTGATAGTTGCTTCACAAAATTCTCCTATTTTTAGTACTTAGAAACTATTTTAAATCACTGATCTTCCAAACCAATCAGGGCTCTTCCCACGGATCGATGACATGGCGTCCATCCATCCATCCATCCATCTCTCCATACCACATCCATCCATCCATCCATCTATCTACAGAAAAAAGAAACAAAAAAGAAAAAGAGACACCCCACGCACCCCAACCCTAGATCAAACCCCTCCCCCATCGCACCCTCCTCCCAATCTCCTCGCCGCCACCGCCACCTCCTCCTCCCCGTCCCCGGCCCCTCCCGATCCACCTCTTCCCCGTCCTCTCCCACCCACCGCCGACCTCGTCGTCCTCCTCACTGACGCCGACCTCGTCCCTCCCTCCCCTACCCTAGCGCCGCGCCCTCCCCGCCGGCCCCTCTGCAATCACACCAACCCCATACGCACGGATCCGGCGTCTCCGACCTCGATTTCACTTCCCACCCCCCTTCCCCACGCTCCTCTCGAGCTCCAGATCCCCGGCCGCGACGACCCCTTCCTCAGCTTCCTCCGGGAACCCTATCCCCTCAGATCCGCCCGCCGCCACATCATGGTCGAGTTGTACGCGCCCTGGTGCGGCCACTGCCGCGCGCTCACGCCTCACTGCAGGGGATCGACGTCGCGCTGGCCAAGGTGGACGCCATCGAGGACCACGACCTGGCGCAGGCGCACGACGTGCAGAGCTACCCCACCCTCCTCTTCTTCATCGACGGCGTGCCCAAGGACTACTCCGGCGAGAGGACCAAGTGAGGATATCTGCAGATCCCCAATTCCCTCCCTGCTCCGGCTCCACGGCTGTTAAGAATGAATTTTTGCTTTGCTGCAGGGACGACGACGACGGCAGCAGCGCCGGATCCGCACCCACGGGAGCGTCCTTCCTGATGCGGTGGCCTTCTCTCTCTCGACGACGCCGACCAATTAAGGCCGGTTCTTCCTCGACCTCCACGACGTGCATCTCCTCTCCGGCCGGCCATGGTGGGTGAGCGTGAATCCCTCCCTTGTCTTTGTCTGTTTCTTCATCTGATTCCTCCTGCCTGCCTGCGTGCGTGTTATTTGTTTTGTGTCCGATCTGATCTGTAGAAGCTGCTCTGCTCAAGGTGGTGCACAAGGAAGCCCTCATGGCAGCTACTGCAGTTGGACGTCCTCCTCCAACCCACCCCCTATCTGACGGACTTGGTGAGCTCTACCCAGCCCCCTGATTGATTTGATTTGATTTGCACATGAACGCTAGCGATTCTTCTTCTTTCGGACACAAATTGGTCATGTCATGCTGCTGCAGGAGGACGCTGGGCCATGGAGTAGCCCTTCCTTGTGTCAACTTGCTGTTTGCATATTTCCCTTCTCTTTTTCTGAATGATTGATTCATTGATGCAGAAAATTATCCATCTTCTCACCGTGTGTGTTGATTCACACTAGTCATGTAAACGGCGTAGGTTTTTAAGTCCCTGAATGAATGAGACTAGTCATTTCGTTAATTCTGCCATGCTCCTGAATGGAACCCTCTCCAGTACTGTGATTGAGTGCCCGACAGAGCTGCAGTGATAATCATTTTTTCTCTTTTCTCCACTACCACTACCAATACCAGTAGCAAACACCTGCTCTCTTGACATTGTGTGTTGTGTTGGGAATAAAATATCCCACTAATCGTTGCCATGTTTTGATAAACTCTCGGTGAATCACCTGACAAACACCTGCTTGAGCAAAACTAGACAAAACTACTAGTTCGGTTAACCTTGATATAATTAAGCTGGTGGAAGAATTGAACTGAGAATTAATGTTTGGGTTTCAGTTTTAAGGAAGGTATTTTTTTTGAAACCATCCTCTAATCTGTGCTTGTTTTTACAGTTTGGTGCTACAGTTTAAACCATCATCTAATCTGTGCCTTATCTAGAAATTTTGGCATGAAATTAAATCTGACTGCTTGTTTACATTCAAAGTCCATATATATCATGCTGAAATCAATGAACACCATATATAGAGAACTAGTACTAATTTATGTTTTGAACATGCATGGTTTGAAATGTCTAAATCAAAGTCATCTTGTATTGTTTCTGGTTGATTTTGCTGTGCTGACTGCTCACAAAAAATATATATCTTTCAGACTCGATACATAAAGGACCGCAAGAGATTATATGGCAGGATACTGGACAGTAACAGTGTCAAGTCCTCCATTCAAGCAAAGTCCAAGGATCGGTCCGAGATGGAGTAGTTTGTCCTGCCTGCGCAATGTTCTTTCCAGCATCTCAGCTATGTACTCTAATTATTGGAGTATTCTGTAGATTCCTTGGAGTTGTGATGGCAGTATATCTTCTTTGTTGCTTCGCTGTCGTTTGATATAGATGGCATTCTTTTAGTTGCTGTTGCTTATGTATAGATAATCTGATGAAGATGTACATATGATATATGATTGTACGGCGAAACAAATATTGCTTTGATAGCAAAATAAAAAAATCATATATTTCTCTGTTGTCCAGTCCTATGAATTAGTGGGCTGAAAATATTGATGGGCTGGAAGAGGCTTTGGCCCAAACAATGCTGGACAAAGGTGGAACAAAAAAAGTCTCAAAAATAGAAAATGGACCGCGAAAAGGCTGAGGCCCAGAAAATGGAAAAGGCTTAGAAAACAAAAAAGGCCATGTTGGGCTAGGCCCATGTAGCTAGCGAAAATTAACTGAAAAAACATAAAATGGGCTGAATTAATGGGCTCGGCCCATGTAAAACCCCCAATTGGACCGGGCTGATTTTAATCAACGACCTTTTCAATTGGTCGCAATTTTGCCACGTCAGATCCGACGTGGCCTGGGCAGACAACCAGTGAACAAAACAGAAGGTCATGGGTTCAACGACCTTCTAAGATAAGGTCGTTAATTTCAGTTTACGACCACCGGCTTTTGACCTTCTGTTTTTGGTCACAAAAAGGTCGCAAATGAAAAACTATGACCTTTCAGCGGCCAATAGTGAGGGTCACAAGTTGACATATTTCTTGTAGTGAATGGTGGAGAGGTAAAGATTCATATATTGGAAGGTTGCATTTGGACATCAAAATGGTTCCGAGTGGTTCGGGCATTTTTCCGGATTACCGGGAGGTTACTGGAACCCCCCGGGGAAGTTAATGGGCCTTAGTGGGCTTTAGTGGAGAGAGGGAAGAAGGGTCACGAGGTGGAGCACGCCTCCCCCTTCCCAAATCGAATTGGACAAGGGGTGGGGGCGCGGCCCCCTCCTTCCTTTCCCTCCGGTGGAAGAAAGGAAAAGGGGGGGGGGGCGAATCCTACTTGGACTAGGAGTCCAAGTAGGACTCCCCCCCTTGGCGCGCCCCTCCTAGTCGGCCTCCTCTATCACTCCCTCCTTTATATACGTGGCCAGGGGGCACCCCAATATCACAACAGACAATCTCTTAGCCGTGTGCGGTGCCCCCTTCCATAGTTTAACACATCGGTCATATTGTCGTACTGCTTAGGTGAAGCCCTGCACCGGTAACTTCATCATCACCGTCGCCACGCTGTCGTGCTGACAGAACTCTCCCTCATCCTCAACTGGATCAAGAGCCCGAGGGACGTCATCATGCTGAACATGTGCTGAACACGGAGGTGCTGTACATTCGGTGCTTGAATCGGGTGGATCATGAAGACGTCCGACTACATCAACCGCGTTACTAAACGCTTCCGCTTTCGGTCTACGAGGGTACATGGACAAACTCTCCCCTCTCGTTGCTATGCATCTCCTAGTTAGATCTTGTGTGATCGTAGGAATTCTTTTGAATTACTACGTTCCCCAACAGTGGCATCCGAGCCAGGTCTATATGTAGATGTTATATGCACGAGTAGAACACAAAGAGTTGTGGGCGATAATAGTCATACTGCTTACCACCAACGTCTTACTTTGATTCAGAGGTATTGTTGGATGAAGCGGCCCGGACCAACATTACATGACCGCGTTCATGAGACTAGTTGTACCATCGTGCTTCGCACACAGGTGGCTGGCGGGTGTCTGTTTCTCCAACTTTAGTTGAATTGAGTTTGACTATGGCCGGTCCTTGTTGAAGGTTAAAACAACACACTTGACGAAAAAATCGTTGTGGTTTTGATGCGTAGGTAAGAACGGTTCTTGATAGAAGCCCGTAGCAGCCACGTAAAACTTGCAACAACAAAGTAGAGGACGTCTAACTTGTTTTTGCAGGGCATGTTGTGATGTGATATGGTCAAGACATGATGAGATATATATTGTTGTATGAGATGATCATGTTTTGTAAAAGTTATCGGCAACTGGCAGGAGCCTTATGGTTGTCACTTTATTGTATGAAATGCAATCTCCATGTAATTGCTTTACTTTATCACTAAGCGGTAGCGATAGTCGTGGAAGCAATAATTGGTGAGACGACGACGATGCTATGATACGTCCATTTTGCATCATGCTTTTATATCAATATTTATCGCATTATGGACTGTTATTTCACTTTATGTCACAATACTTATGGCTATTTTCTCTTATTTTACAAGGTTTACATAAAGAGGGAGAATGCCGGCAGCTGGAATTCTGTTCTGGAAAAGGAGCAAATATTAGAGACCTATTTCGCGCAACTCCAAAAGTCCCGAAACTCCACGGAACGTCTTAAAAGAAATAAAGAAAAATCCACGCCAAAGATGAAGGCCAGGGGGCCCACACCCTGCTCACGAGGGTGGGGGGCGCGCCCCCTACCTCGTGGGCCTCCTGGTGGCTCTCTGATGCCCATCTTCTCCTATATGAGGTCTTTCGATGAGAAAAAAATAGGAGGGAACTTTTCGGGACGAGACTCCACCGCCACGAGGAGGAACCTTGGCAGATCCAATCTAGAGCTCCGGCAGAGCTGTTCTGCCGGGGAAACTTCCCTCCCGGAGGGGGAAATCATCACCATCGTCATCACCAACGTTCCTCTCATCGGGAGAGGGCAATATCCATCAACATCTTCACCAACACCATCTCATCTCCAAATCCTAGTTCATCTCTTGTATCCAATTCTTGTCTCAAAGTCCGGGATTGGTGCTAGTAGGTTGCTAGTAGTGTTGATTACTCCTTGTAGTTGATGCTAGTTGGTTTAATTGGTGGAAGATCATATGTTCAGATCCTATATACATATTATTCCCCCTCTGATTATGAACATGAATATGCTTTGTGAGTAATTACGTTCATTCCTGAGGACAAGGGAGAAGTCTTGCTATGAGTAGTCATGTGAATTTGGTATTCGTTTGATATTTTGATAAGATGTATGTTGTCTAGCCTCTAGTGGTGTTATGTGAACGTCGACTACATAACACTTCACCATTATTTGGGCCTAGAGGAAGGCATTGGGAAGTAATAAGTAGATGATGGGTTGCTAGAGTGACAGAAGCTTAAACCCTAGTTTATGCCTTGCTTCGTAAGGGGTTGATTTGGATCCATATGTTTCGGTCCGACCGAGTTTCTCAATTCGGTCTCACCGATATTGGCAAATTGTGTGTAACGGTTAGTTTTTGTGTGGAGGCTATATATACCCCTCCACCCACTCTTCATTTGTGAAGAGAGCCATCAGAACATACCTACACTTCCATACACATTTTTTGACACAGAACCACCTACTCATGTGTTGAGGCCAAGATATTCCATTCCTACCATATGAATCTTGATCTCTAGCCTTCCCAAGTTGCTTTCCACTCAAATCTTCTTTCCACCAAATCCATATCCTGTGAGAGAGAGAGTTGAGTGTTGGGGAGGCTATCATTTGAAGCACAAGAGCAAGGAGTTCATCATCAACACACCATTTGTTACTTCTTGGAGAGTGGTGTCTCCTAGATTGGCTAGGTGTCACTTGGGAGCCTCCGACAAAGATTGTGGAGTTGAACCAAGGAGTTTGTAAGGGCAAGGAGATCGCCTACTTCGTGAAGATCTACCGCTAGTGAGGCAACTCCTTCGTGGGCGATGGCCATGATGGGATAGACAAGGTTTCTTCTTCGTGGACCCTTCGTGGGTGGAGCCCTCCGTGGACTCGCGCAACCGTTACCCTCCGTGGGTTGAAGTCTCCATCAACGTGGATGTACGATAGCACCACCTATCGGAACCACGACAAAACATCCGTGTCTCCAATTGCATTTGAATTCTCCAAACCCTTCCCTTTACATTCTTGCAAGTTGCATGCTTTACTTTCCGCTGCTCATAGACTCTTTGCATGCTTGCTTGAATTGTGTTAAGATTGCTTGGCTTGTGCTAAGATAGCTAAAATCTGCCAAAGACTAAAATTGGGAAAAGGATAGATTTTTAATTGGTCAAGTTGTCTAATCACCCCCCTCTAGACATACTTTCGATCCTACAAGTGGTATCAGAGCTTTGGTCTCCATTTGCTTTGATTTCCATAGCTTTTGGTGGTCATATCCTTGGTTTCACAACCTAGGAGAGTATGGCGTCTAGCGAGGGAAATTATCACCGTAGAGGTCCTTACTTTGATGGCACTACTTTTGCTAGTTGGAAGCATAAGATGAAAATGCATATTCTTGGACATAACCCCGCCGTTTGGGCTATTGTGTGTGTTGGCTTGCAAGGTGAATTCATTGATGGGAGAGAACCAAATCGTGAAGCTACCGCGGATGAGTTGAAGATGCTACAATACAACGCTCAAGCTTGTGATATCCTCTTCAACGGATTGTGCCCCGAAGAATTCAACAAAATCAGCCGTCTTGAGAATGCAAAGGAAATTTGGGATACTTTGATTGATATGCACGAAGGTACCGACTCTGTCAAGGAATCCAAGTTGGATGTGCTTCAAAGTCAACTTGACAAGTTCAAAATGAAGGATGGTGAAGGTGTCGCTGAAATGTACTCTAGGCTTGCTGTCAAAATCGGCGGATCTCGGGTAGGGGGTCCCCAACTGTGCGTCTAGGCGGATGGTAACAGGAGACAAGGGACACAATGTTTTTACCCAGGTTTGGGCCCTCTCGATGGAGGTAAAACCCTACTCCTTCTTGATTAATATTGATGATATGGGTAGTACAAGAGTAGATCTACCACGAGATCAAAGAGGCTAAACCCTAGAAGCTAGCCTATGGTATGATTGTTGTTCGTCCTATGGACTAAAACCCTCCGGTTTATATAGACACCGGAGAGGGCTAGGGTTACACAGAGTCGGTTACAATGGGAGGAGATCTACATATCCGTATTGCCAAGCTTGCCTTCCACGCCAAGGAAAGTCCCATCCGGACACGAGACGAAGTCTTCAATCTTGTATCTTCATAGTCCGATAGTTCGGCCAAAGGTTATAGTCCGGCTATCCGGACACCCCCTAAGCCAGGACTCCCTCAGTAGCCCCTGAACCAGGCTTCAATGATGACGAGTCCAGCGCGCAGATTGTCTTCGGCATTGCAAGGTGGGTTCCTCCTCCGAATACTTCATAGAAGATTTTGAACACAAGGATAGTGTCCGGCTCTGCAAAATAAGTTCCACATACTGTCATAGAGAGAATAATATTTACACAAATATAACTGCCAACGTATTTCGTAGCGTGTCATCACGCCACAGCCAAGCCTTTATTTGAACCGTTTTTCTTCAACCAGTTCCACACATAACGCGAGGCGGTTTCTTGGCACGTCTTGTCAAAGCAGAGATCGTGTTCCCCCAATTACGGGATTCTCATTAATACGGTCGTGGGTAACCCAACCGTGTCTAGGACTCCTAGATTATAGGTAAGTCCAAACGGCCATGGTGAGGACGCTTGATATTCACCCTCTTTATAAAGGGACAAGGTTTTCGTTTTTCCCTCTCGTGCTCAATCGAACCCCTCCCCCGCCTCGAGTTCTAACACCCAAAGCCCAGGTCAGGTGCTCCAGATCTTCAATCATGTCCGAATCCAGCCTTCAAGGCCGATGGATGCCCTCCCCCGTCACGGAAGAGGATATCAAGAAGTTGAGGGAGGCCAGATACCTAACCGCCGAGGTTTCGCATCGGCTGCATGCTCGAGGGCAGGTCATCCCCACTCCCGAACCCAACGAGAATGTCGTGTTCGTCTCCCACTTCCTCCGAGGCCTAGGCCTCACTCGGGATCCCTTCGTCAAGGGTTTGATGTTCTATTACGGGCTAGATTTCCACGATCTAGCTCCGGACTCCTTTCTCCACATCTCGACATTTATTGTTGTGTGTGAGGCCTTCCTCCGCATTACCCCTCACTTCGGCCTATGGCTCAAGACCTTTGAAGTGAAGCCGAAGATGATCGAGGGGCAACATGCAGCGTGCGGAGGCGCATCAATAAGCAAGATGGCAGGAGCTCCGTGGACGAAAGGTTCCTTTCCAGAGGTGTCCGGATTATGGAAACGGGAGTGGTTTTACATCATGGCTCCCAGAAGTGCCAAGTGGGCGGCTGCCCCTTCTTTCCGCTCGGGCCCCCCACCACAACTAATGTCATGGATTAGCAGAGGACTGAGCTGGGCTCCAGCCAAGGACGTGCCTATACTGCAAAGCCGCATTCAAGATCTCTTCGAGGGAGATTTTAATTTGGTTGTGGTAGTGCAAGTTATGCTGGTTCGTCGAGTCTAGCCCTGCAAACGTCGGCCCCTTCACTTATGGGAGTTCAACCCAGAAGGACCGCGTGCTATTCAAAGTTTTCCCGGCCTGACACACGAGGAAATGTACAAGTCATTCTTCAGACCTCAAATAGAGTGTCCGGATACTACCGAGGACGTGGGCCTGAGCAGTAACCGCGCCGCCAAACAAGTAAGTAATCCTCTAGCCGAACACACCGTCTTTTATTCATCATGACGTCATCTCTGAGGAATCGCTCTTTGACTAGGACTGGCTAACAAAAGCGAAGATGATTCGGTGTTCGGCCCCCCTCCCTGAGGGTTTGGAAAATCCGGTGCTGGAAAAGATGCTCGAGCTCGCACCTTGCCCGAAGCCCTCGAAGGAAGATACATGGGGGAATAATATGGGCGAAAGTGGGACCCCATCGCTGCCAGTTCTAACCGAGGGAATGAGCGCCTCCATAAAGGAGGATAACCGGGGGAGGAAGAGGACTGCTTCTGAGGATCTGGAAGCCGAGGCCTCCAAACGAGAGAAGAAGTCTCCAACAGAGGGTCCTGCCTCGAGGGGTGCTCTTGCCGCACAAAGTCCGCGGGAGGATCAGCCCTCCAACGAGTCGTAAGTGATTCAAAAAATACTTTAATAGTGAAGGTATACTACCTTTCCTCTGAGGAGAATAACCGCCGCATATATCATGCAGTTCGGGTCTTAGCCCTTCTCAGCTGAGCTCGTCTTCGGGGGATCTTCTTCCGGAGATGATGGAGAGAGAAACGCCTCCCCCGGACTCCTCCCCTCAAGAAGCGAGCGACCCCGAAGTGTCATCACGGAGGGCCTCTCTGGATCCGGTGAGGCCAGAAGATAATCCCATAGTCACCCGAAGTCCCCAACGTCCGGCTCTCAAAGAGAGCAAACAAAAGAGTCCGGCACCGTCTGGTATGCGGTCGGACGTTCTGAGGGAGCTGTTGGAGCGAGCGGCCATCTCAGAAGAACACCGTACGCTAATGGGTACGGTGATGGAAAGCATTTCGTCCGCCAAAAGCGGATTACATGAAGCCTTTATGAGTCTACTGACAGGCTTTGAGGTACGTGAAATGATATTTGACAGTACCGCACATGTTAGGTGTGCCCTGTGTAGATAGTAGCCCCTGAAACTCTGGTTTGTTGGGGAACGTAGCAGAAAACAAAAATTTTCCTACGGTTTCACCAAGATCCATCTATGAGTTCATCTAGCAGCGAGTGATTGGATGCATCTACATACCTTTGTAGATCGCGAGCGGAAGCGTTCAAAGAACGGGGTTGATGTAGTCGAACACGACGTGATCCAAATCACCGATGACCAAGCGCCGAACGGACGGCACCTCCGCTTTCAACACACGTACGGAACGGATGACGTCTCCTCCTTTCTTGATCCAGCAAGGGGGAAGGAGAGGTTGATGAAGATCCAGCAGCACGACGGCGTGGTGGTGGATGCAGGGCGTCACAGTAGCAGGGCTTCGCCGTGTACTACGAGGGAGAGATGTAACAGGGGAGAGGGAAGCACCAAAGGCTGAGCTTTGAAGTCCTCCCTCTCCTCAACTATATATAGGAGGGCCAAGGGGGGGGTGCGCCAGCCTAGGAGATCCAATCTCCTAGGGCCGGCGGCCAAGGGGAGGTTTCCCTCCCCCCCAAGGCACCTAGAGGTGCCTTCCACCATTAGGACTCTTCCCTTAAGTGGAACCCTAGGTGCATGGGCTTTTGGGGCTGGTGCCCTTGGCCCATCTAGGCCAAGGCGCACCCCCTACAGCCCATGTGGCCCCCCGGGACAGGTGGCCCCACCCGGTGGGCCCCCAGGACCCTTCCGATGGTCCCGGTACAATACCGATGACCCCGAAACTTGTCCCGATGGCCGAAACTGCACTTCCTATATATAATTCTTTACCTCCGGACCATTCCGGAACTCCTCGTGACGTCCGGGATCTCATCCGGGACTCCGAACAACATTCGGGTTACTGCATATACATATCTTCACAACCCTAGCGTCACCGAACCTTAAGTGTGTAGACCCTACGGGTTCGGGAGACATGCAGACATGACCGGGACGACTCTCCGGTCAATAACCAACAGCGGGATCTGGATACCCATGTTGGCTCCCACATGCTCCACGATGATCTCATCGGATGAACCACGATGTCGAGGATTAAACAACCCTGTATACAATTCCCTTTGTCAATCGGTATGTTACTTGCCCGAGACTCGATCGTCGGTATCCCAATACCTTGTTCAGTCTCGTTACCGGCAAGTCACTTTACTCGTACCGTAATGCATGATCCCATGACCAACCACTTGGTCACCTTGAGCTCATAATGATGATGCATTACCGAGTGGGCCCAGTGATACCTCTCCGTTATATGGAGTGACAAATCCCAGTCTCGATCCGTGTCAACCCAACAGACACTTTCAGAAATACCTGTAGTGCACCTTTATAGTCACCCAGTTACGTTGTGACGTTTGATACACCCAAAGCACTCTTACGGTATCCGGGAGTTACACGATCTCATGGTCAAAGGAAAAGATACTTGACATTGGAAAAGCTCTAGCAAACGAACTACACGATCTTGTGCTATGCTTAGGATTAGGTCTTGTCCATCACATCATTCTCCTAATGATGTGATCCCGTTATCAATGATATCCAATGTCCATAGCCAGGAAACCATGACTATCTGTTGATCAACGAGCTAGTCAACTAGAGGCTTACTAGGGACATATTATGGTCTATGTATTCACACGTGTATTATGATTTCCGGATAATACAGTTATAGCATGAATAAAGACAATTATCATGAACAAAGAAATATAATAATAATACTTTTATTATTGCCTCTAGGGCATATTTCCAACATGGTTGTCGTGGAGAACGGCGGCGAACAGAGGATCATAGTCCCAGGCAATAACTAGACTGCCTTTATGTACAGGTGGTGGAAGCTCCGGTGGCTAGCCGGACTAGTGAGTTTGCCAAATTAAAGCGGTAACTGGATGCGGCAGACGCCGGCATTGAGCTTGTTAACAAGTGGCTTGACGAATCACAGGGTAAGTAATGTTTTCTGGTGAATGTCACATAATAAGAGCAGCATGATGCCAGTATCTTTAATATGCTGTGACTGCAGACGGAGCTGCCACCGTGGAGACCCTTCGGGCGGAACTCGCCCGAGCCAAGGAACAAGTGAGGGTTAGTAATGCGGCTGCTTTGAAGGCGAGCGAAGAGTTAAGAGCCGAGAAGGCCGCCCATTGCGAAAGCAAAGAAAAGATGTCCAAGATGGCCGTAGAATTAAAAGGCACTGCCGACCGTTGCCAGTTCCTTGAAGAAGAGAACCGAGTGAAGGCAGCGGACCTTAAGAAGGCCACGATGGCGACCAAAGACACTCGCTCTGCTATGAGGGCGAAGAAGGAGGAGCTGCGGGAAGCCAGGGATATTGCGGCAGGGAAGCCCTTTCTGCTGCAGAGGAAGTTCGGAGATCCGTGGTATGCCCCTCTGGATCGATTGTGGAGTTCGGCAGACGCATATATGGACTTGGCGGCAAGTGTTGTCGATGCAGTCGAATACTTTTGAGATTAGTCAGATCGTGAAGTAGACAAGCTGTTCTGGTCGCAATTTAACGTTCCAGAGCGTCCTCTTCCCTTGACTGATCAGCTAGCTGAATGGGCCGAACTTAATAGGTTGTCCGGACTCGCCATGAGGTCCGTTGTAGATCATTTGTGGCCGGAGAAGCCGAAGCCGAACAGCTATTTCAGCTTAGTGCAGCAGTTCCTTGGTGCGTGCCGCGCATCAACGCGATGAAGAGGTCGGCGTGCATAGAAGGCTCGCGGATGGCCTTTGCCCGTGTCAAGGCATACTGGGCGGAGATGGATGCTACCACTGTTGCGGCGCAAGGTTCGGCCATAGGACGAGTAGCTGCCGAGCACTATTTTGAAGAGGTTCTTGAGGGTGCTCGTTTGATAGAGTCCCAGTGCTCGAAGAATATTATGTTTGAGTGACATGTATTGCCATTGTAAACACAATGTTTTTATGAAATATAGTAAGGCTGTATTTATACTTTTGCCGGAAAGTAATATGATGTCTCCTGTGCGGTCGTTTATGTATATATGTATATAACCTGAAGGATTGCTGCCGTCGGCTTCAACCCTCACGCATATAATGCGGAGGTGCTCGCAAAAAATGCGTGTTCACACTTAACCCAACGTCTTGGTCCTATTAAGGAGGTGATAGCGCAGCGAACGAGGCAACCGGACTATAAGCTTTAACACTTTCACTTAGCCATAGGAGTTTGATACTTGGGCTACTAGATAGCCCCTGGTGGCTCCGCACTCTCCCGATCTCGGGGTGCGTACATGCCTGGCTGGAAAACGACCCTTCGTTAAGGGGGAGGAATTCTAACATTCCGATAGGTCATCGAGTGGTTGACCAGTCTCACGCTATATCATGACAGTCAGTTTTCGGCTTTCTCTACTGAGGTGCTCGTCCGGATGAATCAGGGCACAATCGCAGTAGTTCTCCTGGTGCTGCCTTAGCCGATAAAGCGGAACGTAAGGCACCAAAACACAGGAGCCGGGCAAACCCAACATTTGACCAAAGACAATGATTCAGAGCTGATGCATATAAGGCCAAACTCGCGACGCCGAACACTCCCTAAGGTATTCGGTCTTTATGGTATAAACCGGGCCTAAATAGTGCCCTTTGTAAGAAGCCCCTTGTGTCCAGGTACGTGCATTATTCTGACGTGGCCACATGCCAAGACGTCAGCATCCTTCGTAATTGTGATGAGAATTCGAGGGATGTGTATCAACAAGAGACAGTAAAAAAGGTTTACGCAGTGTCTTAATCTAAAAAGAATCCTTGTAGCGGGTCCCTGCTGCACGTCTGCGCCTGTGTCTCCATTGTGCCGTATCCTGGACGGGTGTAGCACGATGGTCATATGTAAAAGAGAGGAACTTAGGTGAAAAAGTTGTCGTGCAAAAAGGTGATTTTTTAAAGAAACCATGTATAATTAAAAATGAGTAAAAAATTGCCACTTGTCTGCGCGCGTTGAGCCCCTTGTATTTGTAATAGGGGTGTGGCCCTCAATCCGGTATGAATTACATATAGCTGCGCTGGACTCGTCTAACCGTGTTTGTGGTCTTGATGACCTACCGAATGCTTTAGTTGGTGAGGCCGTTTTTAGTGTGCGGCTGCTAAGGCAATCGCATTCTTTTCGGTGCGCAAAGATCGCTCAATATTTCCGTTCACTGTAATGATGCCACGTGGACCGGGCATCTTGAGCGTGAGGGAAGCGTAATGCGGTATTGCATTAAAGCGAGCAAAAGCTTCGCGTCCAAGTAGTGCTTGATAACCACTTTGGAATGGAGCAATGTGGAAGGTTAAATGTTCGCTACGGAAGTTATCAGGGAAGCTGAATATAACTTTTAGTAGCAGGGAGCCCGTGAAGTGAGCCCCTGGGCCTGGCATTACTCCTTTAAAGGTAGTGTTGCTATGGCGGATTTTCGTTGGGTCTATCCCCATTTCGCGGATTGTATCCTGGTATATCAGGTTTAAACTGCTGCCACCGTCCATCAGGACTCGTGTAAAGTGGTATCCGTTAATTATTGGGTCTAATACCAGGGCAGCCCATCCTGCACACCGGATACTTGCTGAGTAATCACGATGGTCGAAAGTGATCATTTGAGACGACCAGTGGTAGGACTTCACTGTGATGGGCCCTTGGGCATGTCTCTCTGGGAGTGCCGCTTTGCTTCCCTTGATCACATGTAACACGTTGACTGCTTTGACTTCTGGTGGAAACTTCTTTTGTTCCCCAGTGTCTTGCTTGAGAGGCTCATCCTCGTCTTCGCTTGGTGTATCCTCCCCCTTGTGTACGACGTTGAGCTTGCCGGACTGCTTGAAGACCCAACATTCTCTGTGGGTATGATTAGCGGGCTTACCAGGGGTGCTATGGATCTGACATACCTGGTCCAAAATTTTGTTTAGGCTGGACAGTTCGTCTCTGGCGCCTTTAGAGGGCGGCTTTTGCTGACTTGGCCGAGAGATTTTGAATCCGGCGTTTACTGTCATGCTCTTTGTGCTGTCTTCTTTATTCCGGCATTTGTTATTGTTGTTGCGCCATGATTTCCCATTTCCATCGCTAGCTTCGGATGTACTGGTCACTGGTGCTGCATCTGGCTAGCCAGCTGTCCTCACCCGCGCAAAAGCGGGTCATGAGGCTTGTTAATGCTGCCATTGTTCTCGGCTTTTCTTGGCCGAGGTGTCTGGCAAGCCATTCGTCACGGACGCTATGCTTAAAAGCTACCAAGGCTTCGGCGTTCGGACAGTCGACTATTTGGTTCTTTTTAGTAAGAAACCTGTTCCAAAGCTTTCGGGCTGACTCTCCGAGTTGTTGAGTTATATGACTCAAATCGTCCGCGTTCGGAGGTCGGACATAAGTCCCTTGAAAATTTGCCCGAAAAGCGTCTTCGAGCTCTTCCCAGCTTCCAATGGAGTTTTCGGGGAGGCTTTTAAGACAGTGCCAAGCTGGCCCTTTGAGTTTGAGGGGTAAGTATTTAATGGCGTGGAGATCGTCTCCTCGAGCCATATGGATGTGGAGGATATAGTCCTCAATCCAGACCCCAGGGTCTGTTGTTCCGTTGTATGCCTCTATGTTTACTGGTTTGAATCCCTCTGGAAATTCATGGTCCAGCACCTCATCGGTGAAACATAGGGGGTGTGCGGCGCCCCTGTATCTGGGCGTGCCGTGGTGTTCGGATGTTTGGTGTGTTGCATCGTGTGCTGGAGTGCGCTTGCGCGGTCCATAGATGGATCTAGTTGCTCCATCCTTTTGATGCGAGCACTTGCGTGGATCGCGTATTGGCTTCTGTGCAGCGTTGCTTGCCGCTCCATGTTGGCCATGAGGTCGTCTATCCGGCCGGGTGGCCATTTTAATTTTTGGTTGCAGGGGATCTAAGGCCTCCTCATCGAATTCAGGTAGCAACTTCCGCTTTGGGTAGTTCTTGGTGAGGCGATTACCGCCATACTTTGCTGCTGTGTTGAGTACTTTACTCCATCTGATTTGGAGTGTGTCTTGCGCCGCCTTGAGCCTTTGCTTCTGCCTTTTTAGACTCCTTGCGGTGGCAACAAGCCTTTGATTGTCATTTTGTTGCTCCGGGCGTCTGTCCAGTGTTATGTCCTCCGGACTATTATCCTTGACAGAGTTGGTCTGTTCGGTTTGATTCTCCGCGTTGCCGTGGTCCGGCAGTGGTTTGCCCTGCTCTAACGCTGGGTCTATATGATCATTATTTCTGTCAAGGCGGGATTTGGGGCGGCGCTTACACCGCCGCTTTGACTGCTTCTCGAGGGGACAGCCCTTCGTTGCGTCCTTCCGTTCCTCGTCGTCGTTTTCCTTTGGTGTGTCCACCATGTATACGTCATGTGATGAGGTGGACGTCCAGTGCCCTATGGGCAGTGGTTCCTCTTTGTCTCTCGCATCATCGTCCATACTGTCGATGTCTTCGGAGTCGAAGTCGAGCATGTCAGTTAAGTCATCGACAGTGGCTACTAAGTGGGTGGTGGGTGGGTCGCGAATTTCTTCCTCGTCCGCATCCCAGTCCTGCCAGACATAGTTCGGACAGGATCCTCCTGATAAGGAGAGAGACCTTAACGAGTTCAGTATGTCGCCAAAGGGCGAGTGCTGAAAAATATCCACGGAGGTAAATTCCATGATCGGCGCCCAATCAGATTCGATAGGAACGGGCGCAGGCGGTTCGGAGTCCGTGGCCGGAGAAGGATCCGGCAGTTTAACAACACGACTCTCGTGCAAGGTAAGGTCGATGTTCGGCTTGATCGCCGCTGAGGGTAAGGCCTCCGTGGCGGGGTCCATCCACCCGTCCGCGGAAGGCGCAACTGGCTCCGAATTGAAGGTCGGAGCGGCTGCCGGTGCGATCTCCTTAACACTGTCCGATGGGAGAGCTAAGTCATACTCATCGTGACTGCGTGGCGCACAAGGCAGAGGCTCGAATCCATCGAAGATCAAATCTCCACGGATATCGGCTGCGTAGTTTAAGCTTCCAAACCTGACCTGGTGGCCAGGGGCGTAACTTTCAATCTTCTCCAGATGGCCAAGCGAATTGGCCCGCAGTGCAAAGCCGCCGAACACGAAGATCTGTCCGGGGAGAAAAGTCTCACCCTGGACTGCATCGCTATCGATGATAGTAGGATCCATCAAGCCTAATGGCGATGACATAGAGGAACTCTCAATGAAAGCACCAATGTCGGTGTCAAAACCGGCGGATCTCGGGTAGGGGGTCCCGAACTGTGCGTCTAGGCGGATGGTAACAGGAGACAAGGGACACAATGTTTTTACCCAGGTTCGGGCCCTCTCGATGGAGGTAAAACCCTACTCCTGCTTGATTAATATTGATGATATGGGTAGTACAAGAGTAGATCTACCACGAGATCAAAGAGGCTAAACCCTAGAAGCTAGACTATGGTATGATTGTTGTTCGTCCTATGGACTAAAACCCTCCGGTTTATATAGACACCAGAGAGGGCTAGGGTTACACAGATTCGGTTACAATGGGAGGAGATCTACATATCCGTATTGCCAAGCTTGCCTTCCACGCCAAGGAAAGTCCCATCCGGACACGGGACGAAGTCTTCAATCTTGTATCTTCATAGTCCGAGAGTCTGGCCAAAGGTTATAGTCCAGCTATCCGGACACCCCCTAATCCAGGACTCCCTCACTTGCTCTTATCACAAATGAGATTGCCGGCTTAGGAAGTGAAGAGATGACCGAAAAATTCATCATCAAGAAGATCCTAAGAGCCTTGGATGGAAAATACGATACCGTATGCACATTAATCCAAATGATGCCGAATTACAAAAATCTCAAGCCAACGGAAGTCATTGGAAGAATTGTTGCTCATGAGATGTCACTCAAGGATAAGGAGGAGCTCCATAACAAGTCAAGTGGTGCATACAAAGCCTCATGTGAAGCCCCCACATCATCAAGTGAGAAACAAACCTTCAATGAAGAATTGAGCCTAATGGTGAAGAACTTCAACAAATTCTACAAGAATAGAAGCAAAGCAAGAAGTTCCAAGTCAAGGTCCTACAATGACAAAATATCTTCTAGTCGAGAGCGAAACTGCTACAATTGTGGAAGACCCGGACACTACTCCAATGAGTGTACGGCTCCCCACAAGAGAAGAGAAGATTCTCCCAAAAGAAGAAGTAGAAGAGAAGAATCACCATCAAGGGAGAGAAGGAGTAGGGATGATCGATATGAACGAAGACCCTCTCGGAGAAGCAAGGATTCGGAAAGGAAGGACAAGTCATCAAGGAGCTACACAAAACGAAGACATCAAGCTCATGTTGGTGAATGGGTATCCGGCTCCGACTCCGACAATGACTTCGAGAGAAGCTATCACTCCGACTCCGAATATACTCAAGATGAAGGTGTTGCCAGTCTAGCACTTGTGTCAACCAACTCCTACGACATATTTGATTCACCAAATGAAGGAATTGGAAGATGCTTCATGGCCAAAGGTCCAAAGGTATCACACCCCGAGTATGTTGATTTCAATAGTGATGAAGATGACTTGTTAGGTGATGATGATTTACTTGTTGACAACTATAGTGATGAATACTATGATGAAACGTCAATTAATCATGCTAATCAAGATGAAACGAATGACAATGATAAGGAGAATATTGAGTCTCTAACTAAAGAACTAAACACTCTTAAGTTAGCTCATGAAACTATCTTAGGAGATCATCGAGAACTTTTAAGGACTCATGAGAAATTACGTTTTGAGAAGCTCAATCTTGAGCAAGAGCATGAGTTCTTAAAGGCAATCAATGATGATCTTCGCAAGAAAAGTTCTTCTTACATTGCCAAGCGTTTACTCTTATCCACTTACATGCCTCAAGTCAAGTCTAGTAACAAGAACAAGAAGGATTCTTCTTCTAGTAGTAACAATAATCATGCTAAATCCAATGTTGTTGCTTCTAGTAGTTCTCTTGATTCCACTAATGATTCTCTTAGCCAAGTTACACTTGAGCAAGAAAATAGCTTTGAAGGGAATTATAGAGAAAGGTGTTTACAAGAGCCTTGCCGGGAGTAAGCAATTCGAGGAAATTGTACGCAAGAAAGGAAGGCACCGGAAGAATCAAGGTATTGGTTTTGAACGAAAGTTTAATGCCAATGGAGTTGAGTGGGAAGAATATCAATACCCCAAGACGAAGTTTGTTCCTCAACAAGAGAAGTATGATCCTACTTCTTTCAAAGGGACACAAGCTCAAGATGATCTTCCACCACAAGACCACAAGCAAAAAGGCAAGGACAAGCTTCAAGAGGAAATTGATGCATTTGAAGAAGCTCCTAAGGCCTTGGTCAAGTGGGTTCCCAAGACTACATCAAGTTCCACTTCATCAAGTACAACTACAACTCCGAGGATTCCCATCAAGATGGTGTGGATCCCGAAGAAGAAGAACTAGAGAGTTCTTGAGGGTGACTCCGCCAACATATTTCACTCTTATCATTTTGGCAAGAACGAGTGCAATCAACTTCCACATCTTGCACCAGTTCAAGGAGTCACAAACCCTCTTGTTGGTAAGACAAGGGACAAGGTAACCTAAAGCTTTCATAGACATCATCTTGTGTGTGCATCACTCTATGTCTATGGATATCCTTGTTTGTTCCTTGTGGGACTAACCCGTGTAGGTATTGAAAGTGCAACTCACTCCAAAGGATAGCTCCAAATGATCTACATCAACATTGAGCATCCACATCTTCAACATCTACATGAAGTCATCATCGACAAAACCCAAGGTTAGTTCATCCCTCTTAGGGGGGATCTCACATCTAGGGGGAGCTTTACTCTAACAATTGAGTTAAAGCAACTCTAATGGTGTGAACACAACAACGCTTTATGTAAAAGTGGTAACCCCACTTGTGCTTAAACGATGAGTATGACCTATGATCAAATGTTCTCATTTGACTCCTAAGTCAATATACTCATATATAGATGACCTAGTCATCGCCAATTGCTTGATAGATGCTAGAATTGTTTGTGCATGCTTTGCCACATATTTCATTTGTCATTTTATTGTGTGAGCATGTTGGTTGCATAATTTACTCATTCGAGGACATCCACTTGTTGTTTTGATTGATTGGTTTCCTTTTCTTTTGGCCAAGTGGATGGACAAGAATGCCTAAGAACCTTCTCTAGCTATCTATGCTTTTCTTGTCTCAAACTCTATTCATGCTGCATCACAAAATTTGATCAAGTCAGATTCAAACCACTCTGTGTGAGGAGCACTCGGAGTCCCCGATTCGTCATAGACTTAAACTTCAAAAACTTCTTGTGTGTTTCGGTCTGACCGATTCACCCATTTCGGTCATACCGAGATCACTAAGTCGATCTAGGTTTTCAATCTCGGTGCAACCGATTTGAACTTTCCGGTCACACCGAGTTGCAATAACTGCTTGCAGTTATGCATCTCGGTGCCACTGAGTTGTTCCACTCGGTCACACCGACAGGGTCGGGCTATATATACCCATAGGCAAAATTTTGGAAATTTTCTCTGAACTCTTTCGCCCGCGCTTAGCCCGCTCTGCCTCCTGGGTCTTCGGATCGTCCTCCTCGTCGCCAGCCGCCTCCTCCCGCTGGTCTCCGCCGCCATCAACGGGAATCATCCCCGCCGTTTCCGCCATAGCGAGTTCATCGCCGAACTAGGGTATGAACTCGATCACTGTGCTATCCTTATCTGATTCCTAGCACATTGTGTTCGCCATGAATCTTGCCACGATTGAGATCATTCTATCCATCGAAAACACTCCGTAGTTTAGTCGTGAATTGAAAATTTAGGGTTAGGTTTCCGCCAAAACCATCTCGGGCCCACCAAGTTGTGGAACTCGGTACCACCGATTCGGCTTAGGCCATTGCACATGTGATTCTCGGTCTGACCGAGAATTGCAAATCGGTGTGACCGAGTTCAGGACTTTGTGAAACCCTAGCAGTCTCGGTGCCACCGAACTGTGACTCGGTCTGACCGAGTTCACTAGTTTAGGTTCCAACAGCTGCTTCGGTATCACCGAGTTTACAAATCGGTTGATCCGAAATGCTTTCTGTGGAAAACTAAAACTAAGTTTTTGACTCATTCTTTTGCAAAAACCTCCGCATTTTGTGATGCTCATCCACTCTACCTCATCTATAATCTATTCACAGGGTCTGCTGTCAGTGTTTGCAATATGTCTGATCAGAGTGACAGCCAGAACAAGTCAGAGGAGCAGGTTCACTTGAGTGAGGGCACTAGTCCCTCTAGCAGCTCAGATGATGACAGCAGGAGCACACCAAGCAATCTGCCAAAGGCTGCCACCAGGGCCAGCAAGAAAAGAACCTCAGAGTCAGAGGATGAGGACTATGTGGCTGAGAAAGAAGAAACCACCTCAAAGAGGAAAGTCCTGAAGAAGGAATATGGCACAGCTGCTGCCACCAAGCCAGGCATGAAGCAAAAGGTTCCTGCCAAGAGAGCTCCAATGTCTAAGGCCAGAGCATCTACTCAAGAGACTTTGGGATCTGCACCCAAAGAGCAGGTTGTGGCAGAGAATAAGAGGAAAGAGAGGGTTAAGAAGACCACTGCTAGAGTGCTTGGGAGATCCTCAATCATGAGAGATTCTGAAGAGGAAGAGGAAGACGATGTTGCACCAGCACCCAAAGCTCAGAAGCTTATGGGTGATGCCATCAGGGCAGGGGCTGTTCCATCTAAGCCTAAGACTGCTCCTAAGGCTATTGCTCCAGCTCCAAAGCCAAAACCAAAGAGGAGCACCAGGAACATCCCTGCTGAGGAGAAGAACAAGGCCCCAGTGCCTGAAGCTGAAATGGAAGAAGAAGATGATGAGTCACATGTCTTGAGGAAGTTGAAGCCAAAAATTCCAGATCACAATGATGCTCATCCAGTAGCTGAAAACATGAAGATAAGGAAGGACTCAGGATTGAGGCTATGGAGAGAGTCAGATCCATATGCCACCAGAAGGAGAACTGCTGCGGACTATAGGTTCCATACAAAGGAACAGCAGGACTTCTATGAGACCATCTTGCTTGACAAGAAGCCCATAGTGTGTGACATGAGATGGGCCGACTAGGAGTACGTCAGGGAGAATGATGAACACTATCCAGGTGTATATGACAGCTTCAAGGCGTGTGGAGTTGATGAGTTTGTGGCTCAGAAGCTCACAAAATGGAATGATGAGCTCATCATGTAGTTCTACTCCACAGCTCACTTCTACCCAGATGGAAGGATTGTCTGGATGTCTGAAGGTACGAGGTACCATTCAACGGTTGCTGAATGGGCGAAATTGATCAATGCCCCAAAAGAGAGTGAAGATGACTTGGATGTCTATGCCAACAAGAAGAAGGATCATAACACCATGGCACACATGTACAAGGAGATCCCAGATGCTGCTCTTGAGACACACAAGTTTGGATCTGTACATTACCTTCTGTCAGGCTTGCCAACTATCAACTGGATCCTCATGCACACTCTCTTGCCAAAGTCAGGTGATCACAAGATGATCAGAGGCCATGGAATTAACTTGCTTCACATCTTTGATGTCCCACAGAAGTTCAAAGTCATGAGCCTAATAGTTGAAACTATCAAGAGGACAGCTGCAGATCAGAAGAGGAGTTGTCGGTATGCCCCACAGATCTAGGAGCTGATTAACTCCAAGATGGGCACTGGCACATATCTGCTGGACAAGGAGCACCTGCCCATCTACCAAGAATTTGAGGACAACACTGTGGTGATGGATGAAAATGAACCATCTTCTGTGCACGCACAAGCAAAGAAGGAGAAGGAAAAGGCTGCAAGGATGCCAACTACTGAAGAAGCATCTCAGTATCTTCTGAAGAGCAAGCAAGATCAGCTTGGCTATTTGATTGCCTCCACTCCGAGGATTGAGAAGGGACTGGCCACCCTAACTCAAAACCAGGAGAGCTTGGAAAGGATCGTGGAACAGAAGTTCTATGACATGGATGTGAAGGTAACTGAGATCCAGTCTGTTGTGGAGCAACTTCAGGATGATATGCAGGAGAGGAAGGGCAAGAAAACCACTGATGCATTTGCCAGAGTGCCTAGAGCTCAGAGGTCTGCTGCGGTGCCTGTTCCAGACATCGGAGCCACTTCATCTGCACCAGCTACAGCTTCAGTGCCACCAGCTCCAGCACCTACTCCATCAGCTCCATCTACTTCGACTGAAGCCTTCGTTCTTGGAGTTATCCGGACACCACCACCTGAAGACCAAGCCTGAGAGACGATTTAGTGCTATGCATTTTCTAGGAACTTTTTGGTAACTTGTTGCCAAAGGGGGAGAAAAATGTATAGATCATAGGCTTCGAGAGAGAGCGTTGCTTTTTATTATCTCTTGCTTTGGTGGTTGAACTTTATTTGCTTTGCTTGTTTGAGATACTTGGATGATCACGTGTGTTTCATCATATGCTACTTTAATGCTTGTTGGATGACATTATCTTTTTATCCCTATATGATCATTCACTTTGCTTGGTGATGAGTGCATGTATTTAATTATTATCATTTTGAGCGCTCCACCAAGATGTATGTGACATCGAAGAGTAACCCATGAGCCTAACTCTTTGTGCATTTGCAGTCCAAAGCAAATCATAAACTATGCACAAAATTGTTGGAATATGCCCTAGAGGCAATAATAAAATGGTTATTATTATATTTCTTTGTTCATGATAATTGTCTATTCTTCATGCTATAATTGTGTTATCCGAAAATCGTAATACATGTGTGAATACATAGACCACAACACGTCCCTAGTGAGCCTCTAGTTGACTAGCTCGTTGATCAAAAGATAGTCATGGTTTCCTGACTATGGACATTGGATGTCATTGATAATGGGATCACATCATTAGGAGAATGATGTGATGGACAAGACCCAATCCTAAGCATAGCTCAAAGATCGTGTAGTTCATTTGCTATAGCTTTTCCGAATGTCAAGTATCATTTCCTTAGACCATGAGATTGTGCAACTCCCGGATACCGTAGGAGTGCTTTGGGTGTGCCAAACGTCACAACATAACTGGGTGACTATAAAGGTACACTACAGGTATCTCCGAAAGTGTCTGTTGGGTTGGCATGAATCGAGACTGGGATTTGTCACTCCGTATGACGAAGAGGTATCTCTGGGCCCACTCGGTAATGCATCATCATAATGAGCTCAATGTAACCAAGTGGTTGATCATGGGATCATGCATTACGGTACGAGTAAAGTGACTTGCCGGTAACGAGATTGAACGAGGTATTGGGATACCGATGATCGAGTCTCGGGCAAGTAACGTACCGATTGACAAAGGGAATTGTATACGGATTGATTGAATCCTCGACATCGTGGTTTATCCGATGAGATCATCGAGGAGCATGTGGGAGCCAACATGGGTATCCATATCCCGCTGTGGGTTATTGACCGGAGAGTTGTCTCGGTCATGTCTGCGTGTCTCCCGAACCCGTAGAGTCTACACACTTAAGGTTCGGTGACGCTAGGGTTGTTGAGATATTAGTATACGGTAACCCGAAAGTTGTTCAGAGTCCCGGATGAGATCCCGGACGTCACGAGGAGTTCCGGAATGGTCCGGAGGTGAAGATTTATATATAGGAAGTCAAGTTTCGGCCATCGGGAAAGTTTCGGGGGTACTCGGTATTGTACCGGGACCACCGGAAGGGTCCCGGGGGTCCACCGGATGGGGCCACCTATCCCGGAGGGCCCCATGGGCTTAAGTGGGAGGGGAACCAGCCCCTAGTGGGCTGGTGCGCCCCCCTTGGGCCTCCCCCTGCGCCTAGGGTTGGAAACCCTAGGGGTGGGGGCGCGGCAAGCCACCCCCTTGGCCGCCGCCCCCCCTTGGAGATTAGATCTCCTAGGGCCGGCGCCCCCCTAGGGACCCTATATATGGTGGGGGGGAGGGAGGGCAGCCGCACCCTAGCCCCTGGCCTCTCCCTCTCCCTCCCGTGACACTCCTCCCTTCCACCACCACGCCGTCGTGCTGCTGGATCTTCATCACCTCTCCTTCCCCCTTGCTGGATCAAGTTGGAGGAGACGTCTTCCCAACCGTACGTGTGTTGAACGCGGAGGTGCCGTCCGTTCGGCGCTAGGTCATCGGTGATTTGGATCACGACGAGTACGACTCCATCAACCCCGTTCTCTTGAACGCTTCCGCGCGCGATCTACAAGGGTATGTAGATGCACTCCTCTCTCCCTCGTTGCTAGATGACTCCATAGATTGATCTTGGTGATGCGTAGAAAATTTTAAAATTCTGCTATGTTCCCCAACAGTGGCATCATGAGCTAGGTCTATGCGTAGTTTCTATGCACGAGTAGAACACAAAGCAGTTGTGGGCGTCGATATTGTCAATTTACTTGCCGTTACTAGTCTTATCTTGATTCGGCGGCATCGTGGGATGAAGCGGCCCGGACCGACCTTACACGTACGCTTACGTGAGACTGGTTTCCACGATTGACATGCATTAGTTGCATAAGGTTGGCTGCCGGGTGTCCTGTCTGTTCCCACTTTAGTCGGATCGGATTCGATGAAAAGGGTCCTTATGAGGGTAATAGAAATTGGCATATCACGTTGTGGTTTTGCGTAGTAAGAAACGTTTCTTGCTAGAAACTATAGAGCACGTAAAAACTTGCAACACAATTAAGAGGGACGTCTAACTTGTTTTTTGCAGCATGTGCCGTGTGATGTGATATGGCCAAAGGATGTGATGAGTGATATTGTTGATGTATGAGATTGATCATGTTCTTGTAATAGGAATCACGACTTGCATGTCCGATGAGTATTGACAACCGGCAGGAACCATAGGAGTTGTCTTTATTTTATTTATGACCCTGCGTGTCACATAAATGTCATGTAATTACTTTACTTTATTGCTAAAGCGTTAGCCATAGTAGTAGAAGTAATAGATGACGAGAACAACTTCAAGAGACACGATGATGGAGATCATGATGATGGAGATCATGTGTTCATGCCGGTGACAACGATGATCATGAAGCCCCGAAGAATGGAGATCAAAAGGAGCAAATGATATTGGCCATATCATGTCACTATTTGATTGGCATGTTGATGTTTTAATCATGTTTTTTACATCTTATTTTGCTAGAACGACGATAGCTTAAATAAGATGATCCCTCGTAATAAAATTTCAAGAAAGTGTTCCCTAACTGTGCACCGTTGGCGAAGTTTCGTTGTTTCGAAGCACCATGTGATGATCGGGTGTGATAGATTTTCTAACGTTCGAATACACGGGGTGTAAGCCAGATTTACACACGCAAACACTTAGGTTGAACTTGACTGAGCCTGGCATGTAACAGACATGGCCTCGGAACACAGAAGACCGAAAGGTTCGAGCATGGAGTTCGTATAGGAAGATACGATCAACATGAAGATGTTCACCGATGTTGACTAGTCCGTCTCACGTGATGATCGGACACGGCCTAGTTGACTGGATCATGTTTCACTTAGATGACTAAGAGGGATGTCTATCTAAGTGGGAGTTCATTGACTTAATTTTATTAGATGAACTTAAATTATCATGAACTTAGTCTAAAATCTTTACACTATGGTCCTTGTAGATCAAATGGCCCACGGCAAATGTTGCCCTCAAACTTCAACGCGTTCCTTAGAGAAACAGCTGAAAGATGATGGCAGAAACAACTAACGGACTGGGGTCCGGAACCTGAGGATCATCCTCCATAGCTGCCAGAAAGATTATGTCTAGAAAGCACAGCTAGGTGATGCACCCATCCAGAGAACCCAAGACGTTATGAACGCTTGGCAGTTCACGTGCTGATGATTACTCCCTCGTTTAGTGTCGGCATGCTTTACAGCTTAGAACCGGGGCTCCAAAAGCGTTTTTGAGAGACACGGAGCATATGAGATGTCGAAGAGCTGAAAATGGTTTTCCAAGCTCATGACCGGGGTCGAAGAGATATGAAGTCTCCGACAAGTTCTTCAGTTGTAAGATGGAGGAAAAATAAGTTCTGTCAGTGGAGCAACATACTCAAAATGTCTGGGTTGCATAACCGCTTGACTTAGCTGGGAGTAATCTCCCGGATGACGTGTCATGACAAATCCTTCAGATCGCTTCCGACTTCCACCGGAGCTACAAGAGCTTTGTGATGAACTTCAATATGCAGGGGAATGGAAGACCATTCCTGAAGGTAATATTCCAATGCTGAAATCATGGAGGTGGAAATCAAAAAGGAACATCAAGTGTTGATGGCGAATAAAACACTTAAGTTCAAGAAAGGCAAGGGTAAGAAGAATTTCAAGAAGGACGCAAGGGGTTGCCGCGCCCGGTAAGCAAGCTGCCGGGAAGAAGCCAAAGAAATGACCAAGCCCGAGATTGAGTGTTTTTATTGCAAGGAAGTGGTCACTGGAGCGGAACTACCCCAATACTTAGGCGGACAAGAAGGCCGGCAACACTAAAGGTATATGTGATATACATGTAATTGATGTTGTACCAAGGCTACGTTAGTTAGCTCCTGGGTATTTGATATCGGTGCGGTTGCTCACATTTGTAACTTCAAAAGCAGGAGCTGCGGAATAAGGCGGAGACTGACGAAGGACGAGGTGACGATGCGCGTCGGGAATGGTTCCAAGGTCGATGTTGATCGCCGTCGGCACGCTAGCCTCTACATTTACCTACGGATTAGTTTTAAAACCTCAATAATTGGTTATTTAGTGGCCAATTTTGGCATGAACATTGTATCAGGATCTCGTTTAATTCGAGATGGCTACTCATTTTAAATCTGAAGAATAATGGTTGTTCTATTTATATGAGAGATATGTTTTAATGGTCATTGCTTCACTTGGTGAATGGTTTATTCTTAATGAATCTCAAGCGTAATTTACACATATTCATAGTGTGAATACCAAAGATGTAAGGTTGATAATGATAGTCCCACATACTTGTGGGCACTGCCGGCCTGGTCACATAGGTGTCAAACGCATGAAGAAGTCCATGCAGATGGACTTTTCGGAGGTCTCTTGATTTACGAATCATTTGACACGTGCGAACCATGCCTCATGGGTAAAATGACCAAAGACTCCGTTCTCAGGAACAATGGAGCGAGCAACCAACTTATTGGAAATATACATACTAATGTGTGCGGTCCAATGAAGTGTTGAGGCGCGGTGGCTATCGTTATGTTCTCAACCCTCACTGACGACTTGAGTATATGGGTATGTCTACTTATGAAACACAGTCTGAGACCTTTGAAAAGTTCAAGGAATTTCAGAGTGAGGTTGAGAATCAACGTGACAGGAAAATCAAGTTCTTGCGATCAGATCATGGGAGAGAAATACTTTGAGTCACGAATTTTGGCACACACTTAAAGAAATGTGGAAATAGTTTCACAAACTCACGCCGCCTTGGACCACCTCAGCGTAATGTGTGTCTGAACGTCGTAATCGCCACTCTATTGGATATGGTGCGTGATCTATGATGTCTCTTACCAATTTACCGCTGATCATTTTGGGGGCTATGCTTTAGAGACTGTCGCAATTCACTTTAATAAGGGCTCCGGTCCGAAATCCGTTGAGGACGACACCGTATGAATTATGGTTTGGGAAGAAACCTAAGCTGTCGTTTCTAAAAGGTTTGGGGATGCGATGCTTATGTCAAGAAACTTCAACCTGAAAAGCTCGAACCCAAATCGGAAAAATGCGTCTTCATAGGATACCCTAAAGAAACTATTGGGTATACCTTCTACCTCAGATCCGAAGGCAAGATCTTTGTTGCCAAGAATGGATCCTTTCTAGAGAAAGAGTTTCTCTCGAAAGAAATAAGTGGGAGGAAAGTAGAACTTGATGAAGTATTACCTCTTGAACCGGAAGAGTGGCGCAGCTCAAGAAAATGTTCCTGAGGTGCCTGCACCGACTAGAGAGGAAGTTAATGATGATGATCATGAAACTTCAGATCAAGTTGCTACTGAACTTCGTAGGTCCACAAGGACACGTTCCGCACCAGAGTGGTACGGCAACCCTGTCTTGGAAATCATGTTGTTAGACAACGGTGAACCTTCGAACTATGAAGAAGCGATGGCGGGCCCGGATTCCGACAAATGGCTGAAGCCATGAAATCCGAGATAGGATCCATGTATGAAAACGAAGTATGGACTTTGACTGACTTGCCCGTGATCGGCGAGCCATAGAAAATAAATGGATCTTTAAGAAGAAGACAGACGCGGATGGTAATGTGACCATCTATAAAGCTCGGCTTGTCGCTAAGGGTTATCGACAAGTTCAAGGGGTTGACTACGATGAGACTTTCTCACCGTAGCGAAGCTGAAGTCCGTCCGAATCATGTTAGCAATTGCCGCATTCTATGATTATGAGATATGGCAAATGGACGTCAAAACGGCATTCCTTAATGGTTTCCTTAAGGAAGAATTGTATATGATGCAGCCGGAAGGTTTTGTCGATCCTAAGAATGCTGACAAGGTGTGCAAGCTCCAACGCTCAATTTATGGGCTGGTGCAAGCATCTCGGAGTTGGAACATTCGTTTTGATGAGATGATCAAAGCGTTTGGGTTTACGCAGACTTATGGAGAAGCCTGCATTTACAAGAAAGTGAGTGGGAGCTCTGTAGCATTTCTCATATTGTATGTGGATGACATACTGTTGATGGGAAATGATATAGAATTCTTGGAAAGCATAAAGGCCTACTTGAATAAGTGTTTTTCAATGAAGGACCTTGGAGAAGCTGCTTATATATTAGGCATCAAGATCTATAGAGATAGATCGAGATGCCTCATTGGTCTTTCACAGAGTACGTACCTTGACAAGATATTGAAGAAGTTCAAAATGGATCAGTCAAAGAAGGGGTTCTTGCCTGTATTGCAAGGTACGAGATTGAGCACGGCTCAATGCCCGACCACGGCAGAAGATAGAGAAAAGATGAGTGTCGTCCCCTATGCCTCGGCCATAGGGTCTATCATGTATGCTATGCTGTGTACCAGACCTGATGTAAACCTTGCCGTAAGTTTGGTAGGAAGGTACCAAAGTAATCCCGGCATGGAACACTGGACAGCGGTCAAGAATATCCTGAAGTACCTGAAGAGGACTAAGGATATGTTTCTCGTTTATGGAGGTGACGAAGAGCTCGTCGTAAAGGGTTACGTCGATGCTAGCTTCGACACAGATCTGGATGACTCTAAGTCACAACCGGATATGTGTATATTTTGAATGGTGGGGCAGTAAGCTGGTGCAGTTGCAAGCAAAGCGTTGTGGCGGGATCTACATGTGAAGCGGAGTACATGGCAGCCTCGGAGGCAGCACAAGAGGCAATCTGGGTGAAGGAGTTCATTTCCGACCTAGGAGTCATACCCAATGCGTCGGGCCCGATGACTCTCTTCTGTGACAACACTGGAGCTATTGCCCTTGCCAAGGAGCCCAGGTTTCACAGGAAGACCAGGCATATCAAGCGTCGCTTCAACTCCATTCGTGAAAGTGTTCAAAATGGAGACATAGATATTTGTAAAGTACATACGGACCTGAATGTGGCAGATCCGTTGACTAAACCTCTCCCTAGAGCAAAACATGATCAACACCAGAACTGCATGGGTGTTCGATTCATCACAATGTAACTAGACTATTGACTCTAGTGCAAGTGGGAGACTATTGGAAATATGCCCTAGAGGCAATAATAAAATGGTTATTATTATATTTCTTTGTTCATGATAATTGTCTATTGTTCATGCTATAATTGTGTTATCCGGAAATCGTAATACATGTGTGAATACATAGACCACAACACGTCCCTAGTGAGCCTCTAGTTGACTAGCTCGTTGATCAAAAGATAGTCATGGTTTCCTGACTATGGGACATTGGATGTCATTGATAACGGGATCACATCATTAGGAAGAATGATGTGATGGACAAGACCCAATCCTAAGCATAGCTCAAAGATCGTGTAGTTCGTTTGCTATAGCTTTTCCGAATGTCAAGTATCATTTCCTTAGACCATGAGATTGTGCAACTCCGGATACCGTAGGAGTGCTTTGGGTGTGCCAAACATCACAACGTAACTGGGTGACTATAAAGGTACACTACAGGTATCTCCGAAAGTGTCTGTTGGGTTGGCACGAATCGAGACTGGGATTTGTCACTCCGTATGACGGAGAGGTATCTCTGGGCCCACTCGGTAATGCATCATCATAATGAGCTCAATGTGACCAAGTGGTTGATCACGGGATCATGCATTACGGTAGGAGTAAAGTGACTTGCCGGTAACGAGATTGAACGAGGTATTGGGATACCGACGATCGAGTCTCGGGCAAGTAACGTACCGATTGACAAAGGGAATTGTATACGGATTGATTGAATCCTCGACATCGTGGTTCATCCGATGAGATCATCGAGGAGCATGTGGGAGCCAACATGGGTATCCAGATCCCGCTGTTGGTTATTGACCGGAGAGTCGTCTCGGTCATGTCTGCGTGTCTCCCGAACCCGTAGGGTCTACACACTTAAGGTTCGGTGATGCTAGGGTTGTTGAGATATTAGTATACGGTAACCCTAAAGTTGTTCGGAGTCCCGGATGAGATCCCGGACGTCACGAGGAGTTCCGGAATGGTCCGGAGGTGAAGATTTATATATAGGAAGTCAAGTTTCGGCATCGGGAAAGTTTCGGGGGTAATCGGTATTGTACCGGGACCACCGGAAGGGTCCCGGGGGTCCACCGGGTGGGGCCACCTATCCCGGAGGGCCCCATGGGCTGAAGTGGGAGGGGAACCAGCCCCTAGTGGGCTGGTGCGCCCCCCTTGGGCCTCCCCCTGCGCCTAGGGTTGGAAACCCTAGGGGTGGGGGCGCCCCACTTGGCTTGGGGGGCAAGCCACCCCCTTGGCCGCCGCCCCCCCTTGGAGATTGGATCTCCTAGGGCCGGCGCCCCCCTAGGGACCCTATATATAGTGGGGGGAGGGAGGGCAGCCGCACCCTAGCCCCTGGCCTCTCCCTCTCCCTGTGCTTGGCGAAGCCCTACTGAGATCACCGTTGCTTCCACCACCATGCCGTCGTGCTGCTGGATCTTCATCAACCTCTCCTTCCCCCTTGCTGGATCAAGTTGGAGGAGACGTCTTCCCAACCGTACGTGTGTTGAACGCGGAGGTGCGTCCGTTCGGGCGCTAGGTCATCGGTGATTTGGATCACGACGAGTACGACTCCATCAACCCCGTTCTCTTGAACGCTTCCGCGCGCGATCTACAAGGGTATGTAGATGCACTCCTCTCTCCCTCGTTGCTAGATGACTCCATAGATTGATCTTGGTGATGCGTAGAAAATTTTAAAATTCTGCTACGTTCCGCAACAAATTTAGGGGGAGCTCTTGCTTTTCACATACTTCTCAAAGCGACAATGTTTTTCACTCTTATTATCATTTGTCGAAGCTTTGATCTATATGTTGTCATCAATTACCAAAAAGGGGGAGATTGAAAGTGCAACTATCCCTAGGTGGTTTTGGTAATTCCTAACAACATATAGCTCATTGAGCTAATGCTATTCCAAGATTAATATTTCAGGAAAAGCTCAATGAATGGCATGGCATGGATGAGGAAAGTGGACCCCTCAAAATACTAAGGACAAAAAGATTGGCTCAAGCTCAAAGCTCAAGACTCTACATTTTATATTTTAGTGATCCAAGATCACATTGAGTCTATAGGAAAAGCCAATACTATCAAGGAGGGATGAGGTGTTGCTTGATGAGGTTCTTGCTTCATAGTGCTTAGTGATATGCTCCAAAACCCTCAACTACCTTCCCACATCCACATATGACCTAAACCAAAAGTCAAACTCGGCCCCACCGATTCTTTCTATCCGGCGCCACCGAGTTCAGATGTCATAGCCACTGCCACAAACCCTAGGCAAATCGGTCTCACCGATAGGGATCTCGGTCACACCGAGATGGGGTTGTAATCTCTCTGTTTCCCTTCGTAACGTTTCGGTCCTACCGAGATGAGCGATCGGTCCCACCGAGATTGCAATGTAAACTCTCTGTTTCCCTTTTGTAACATTTCGGTCCCACCGAAATGAGCAAATCGGTCCCACCAAGTTTACCTGACCAACTCTCTGGTTAGCTTATTACCAAAATCGGTCCCACCGAGTTTGTGTAATCGGTCACACCGAGATTACGTTATGCCCTAACCCTAACCATATCGGTCCTACCGAGTTGCATCTCAGTCCCACCGAAAATCCTAACGGTCACTAGGTTTGCTAAATCGGTCCGACCGAGTTTCTCAATTCGGTCTCACCGAGATTGGTAAATTGTGTGTAACGGTTAGTTTTTGTGTGGAGGCTATATATACCCCTCCACCCACTCTTCATTTGTGAGAGAGCCATCAGAACATACCTACACTTCCAATACACATTTTCTGAGAGAGAACCACCTACTCATGTGTTGAGGCCAAGATATTCCATTCCTACCATATGAATCTTGATCTCTAGCCTTCCCCAAGTTGCTTTCCACTCAAATCTTCTTTCCACCAAATCCATATCTGGGAGAGAGTTGAGTGTTGGGGAGACTATCATTTGAAGCACAAGAGCAAGGAGTTCATCATCAACACACCATTTGTTACTTCTTGGAGAGTGGTGTCTCCTAGATTGGCTAGGTGTCACTTGGGAGCCTCCGACAAGATTGTGGAGTTGAACCAAGGAGTTTGTAAGGGCAAGGAGATCGCCTACTTCGTGAAGATCTACCGCTAGTGAGGCAAGTCCTTCGTGGGCGATGGCCATGATGGGATAGACAAGGTTGCTTCTTCGTGGACCCTTCGTGGGTGGAGCCCTCCGTGGACTCGCGCAACCGTTACCCTCCGTGGGTTGAAGTCTCCATCAACGTGGATGTACGATAGCACCACCTATCGGAACCACGACAAAAACATCCGTGTCTCCAATTGCGTTTGAATTCTCCAAACCCTTCCCTTTACATTCTTGCAAGTTGCATGCTTTACTTTCCGCTGCTCATAGACTCTTTGCATGCTTGCTTGAATTGTGTTAAGATTGCTTGGCTTGTGCTAAGATAGCTAAAATCTGCCAAAGACTAAAATTGGGAAAAGGATAGATTTTTAATTGGTCAAGTAGTCTAATCACCCCCCCTCTAGACATACTTTCGATCCTACAGCAAGCTAAGCAACCTCGTAAGACTCACAAGCCTGCGAAGGAGAGACACCTGGCACCTCTAGAGCTCATACATTCAGATCTCTGTGAGATGAATGGTGTGTTGACTAAAGGTGGAAAGAAATACTTCATGACTCTGATTGATGATTCCACTAGATTCTGCTATGTGTATTTGTTAAATACTAAGGATGAGGCTCTACACTACTTTAAAGTCTATAAGGCTGAAGTTGAGAACCAACTTGAGAAGAAAATAAAACAAGTCCGGTCTGATCGTGGTGGAGAGTACTTTTCTAATGAGTTTGATTTATTCTGTGCGAAACATGGTATTATTCATGAGAGGACGCCTCCCTACTCACCCCAGTCAAACGGGGTTGCCAAACGGAAAAACCGTACTCTAACTGATTTGGTTAACGCCATGTTAGATACATCGGGTTTATCCAAGGCATGGTGGGGGGAGGCTTTATTGACATCTTGTCATGTCCTGAATAAAGTTCCCACAAAGGATAATGAGACTACTCCCTATGAGCAATGGGAAAAGAAAAGAACTACACTCTCTTACTTGTGAACTTGGGGCTGTTTGGCGAAAGTCAACGTGCCGATAACCAAAAAGCGCAAGTTGGGACCAAAGACCGTGGACTGCGTTTTTCTTGGCTATCCCAAGCATAGCGTTGGCTATAGATTTCTAGTGGTGAAATCTGATGTACATGACGAGAAGGTCGGTACGATCATGGAGTCTAGGGATGCTACATTTTTTGAGGATATTTTCCCCATGAGAGATATGCAAAGCACTTCTAAACTGGAATCTGATGAGACTCCTGAACCAGCCATCCCAATGGAATATTATGAACATAAAAGTGATGAGAGTTCCATAGAGGATGACGAGGAAGCTCCTATCACGAGCAAGAGACAAAGGACTGCAAAGTCCTTTGGTGATGATTTCCTCGTGCACCTCGTGGATGATGACACTCCCAGTTCCATTTCAGAAGCTTATGCATCTCCGGATGCTGACTACTAGAAGGATGCGGTCCGTAGCGAGATGGATTCCATCTTGGCTAACGGGACATGGAAATCACTGATCATCCTTATGGTTGTCAACCATTGGGATGTAAGTGGGTGTTCAGAAGAAGCTTAGGCCCGATGGTACTGTTGAGAAGTACAAGGCTAGGCTTGTGGCCAAGGGTTATACCCAGAAATAAGAAGATGATTTCTTCGACACTTATTCATCTATGGCTAGATTGACAACCATTCGAGTGTTACTCGCCTTGGCTGCCTCGCATGGTCTTCTCGTCCACCAGATGGACATTAAGACGGCCTTGCTTAACGGAGAGCTAGACAAGGAAATTTACATACAACAACCAGATGGCTTTGTAGTAAATGGTCAGGAAAGAAAGGTGTGCAAGCTAGTGAAATCTCTGTATGGCCTGAAACAAGCGCCTAAGCAATGGCATGAGATGTTCAACACTACTCTAACATCTGCTGGCTTTGTTGTTAACGAAGCTGGCAAACGCGTATACTATCTCTATGGTGGGGGCGAAGGAGATATACTGTGTCTGTCTGTCGATGACATACTGATATTTGGGACCCACCTCAAAGTCATTGAGGAGTTCAAGGCTTTTCTATCTCATAACTTTGAGATGAAAGACTTGGGCATGGCTGATGTTATCTTGAACATCAAGCTACTGAGAAATTATGAGGGTGGAATTACACTTTTGCAATCCCACTATGTCGAGAAGATTTTGAGCTGGTTTGGATATTCGGACTGCAAACCTTCTGCAACACCATATGATCTTAGCGCGCGGATTCGAAAGTTCGAAGGCATGGCTATAGATTAATTGAGATATTCTCAAGTGGTTGGTTCACTGATGTACCTAGCATGTGCTACCCGTCCTAACATCTCATTTGTTGTGTGCAAACTGAGCCGGTTTGTTTCCAATCCGGGAGATGTGCATTGGCATGCTGTTGAGCGAGTGATGCGTTATTTGCAAGGTACTGAACTATGGAATTCACTATTCTAGGTACCCGACGGTACTTGAGGGGTATAGTGATTCGAATTGGATATCTGATGCTGATGAGATGAAAGCCACAAGTGGACATGTCTTCACACTTGGTGGTGGTGCTGTTTCCTGGAAGTCTTGCAAGCAGACGATCTTAACCAGATCGACTATGGAAGCAGAACTCACAGCATTAGACACATCATGCGTCGAAGCAGAATGGCTTCGAGAGCTTTTGATGGATTTGCCGGTGGTTGATAAACCAGTGCCGGCTGTCCTTATGAACTGTGACAATCAAACGGTGATTGCCAAGGCTAAGAGTTCAAAGGACAACATGAAATCCACAAAGCACATAAGAAGAAGATTGAAATCTGTCGAGAAAATCAAGAAACTCTGGAGTAATAGCGTTGGATTATATCCAGACGGCTAAAAATCTGACAGACCCTTTTACGAAAGGGCTATCACAGATTTTGATAGAAAATGTATCGAGGAAGATGGGTATGAGACCCACGTAAGTTGCCATTGGGGCAACCCAACCTATGTGATCGGAGATCCTGTGAATTATGACCTGGAAAAACAATCCAACGGTCAACTGAGGAGAGTATCCTTAATAAGCCTACTCTGTTGGAGATGCAGTAATACTCTCAATTCTATAAGGCAGGATGACTTTTGTCTTAATGTGTTCCAAAGCTTATGTAAGCAAGATGCTAACCTACATAGCATTCTTTGAAGGAACACACTTATGTGAGTCCGACTGCTGGTCACAGTCTATGAGATTGGGTAATATCTAGTAAGCTCATGAGAAGGTACGGAGTATGACTAATGAGCTCCACCCATGGAGTTTAGCCTTCGGTAGCCACGTATCAGCTGACAATAGGCGAAACTTATGCACACCAAACTAACAATTTAAGCCATAGTCCATTGTTCAGTTGTAAAGAAGTTGAATCCTGTTGCTCTAGGTGAAAGTTCAACTTAATAGTCTCCACTGAAAATTCTGGTATATCAAACATTGTTTGGAACAGTTGACAAACTTATGTGCCTCGAGATCTGGTGGGGGGTTTGAAAGTGCGTTATATCGACTAGAGGGGGGGTGAATAGGCGATTTTTATGAAAGTCTTCAAAACGTGAGAGTTATGAAGACAAACAGTGAAGATTATGCCTATTACTATGCAGCGGAAGTTAGATTACACTAGGCCAGCCATGGTCATGTATTCAATAGAGTGAAAGCGCAATGACAAACAGCTTCAGTGTAATAAGGATCAGGTAGGAAGAAGTTATGAAGCCGAACAGATCATACATTCATGTTGTGAAGACAAAAGATAAAGCAAGCATGCAATGGCTTCACAATGAATAACTGTAAGTGAAAGGAAGTGAAGATGAAACCAGTGACACATTGAAGACAATGATTTGTTGGACCAGTTCCAGTTGCTGTGACAACTGTACGTCTGGTTGGAGCGGCTAGGTATTTAAACCAAAGGACACACAGTCCCGGACACCCAGTCAAGGACACTTAGTCCAAGACACCCAGTCCTCACCGTTTTCTCCTTGAGCTAGGTCACACAGACCTCGCCCAATCACTCTGGTAAGTCTTCAAGGTAGACTCCCAAACCTTCACAGACTTCGTTCACCTGGCAATCCACAATGTCTCTTGGATGCTCAGAACGCGACGCCTAACCGTCTGGAGGATTCACAGTCCTCAAGTGTAATAAGTCTTCAGATCACACAGTTAGACTCAAATACTAACTTAAACCCTTCTTTACATAGAAGGGAGCCACTAACAAGATTCTTCTTTATGGCGGGGACATGCTGCACGTTCTTCAGTTGCACGATCCTTCTCGAAGTAAACTTCAGATCTACCGTGCCAACACCATGAACAGAAGCATGAGAGCCATTCCCCATCAGGACGGAACAATCTCGTGCGACCTGGTAAGAATAAAACAAAGACACACAAGCACACACATGAATATTGGCCCAGTGTCAACCCACCAACTGGTGGACTGACAAACTAAAAGTATGGTAAACAGATTACCATACCCAAATGCCGCATCATTGTTGCTCAGAGTGACATTCACGGACTTGGAGTCATGTGCTGGCTTTGATACGTCTCCGTCGTATCTACTTTTCCAAACACTTTTGCCCTTGTTTTGGACTCTAACTTGCATGATTTGAATGGAACTAACCCGGACTGACGCTGTTTTCAGCAGAATTGCATGGTGTTATTTTTGTGCAAAAATAAAAGTTCTCGGAATGACCTAAAAATCAACGAAGATTATTTTTGAAATATATAAAAAATACTGGCGAAAAGATCCACGGCAGGGGGCCCACCCCTGTCCACGAGGGTGGGGGACGCGCCCCCTACCTCGTGGGCCCCCTGACACTCCACCGACGTCCATCTTGACTCCATATATTCACTTTCGGGGAGAAAAAATATCAAGAAGAAGGATTCATTGCGTTTTACGATACGGAGCCATAGCCAAGCCCTAAACTCTCTTGGGAGGGCTGATTTGCGTCCGTTCGGGGCTCCGGAGAGGGGAATCCATCGCCATCGTCATCATTAACCTTCCTCCATCACCAATTTCATGATGCTCACCGCCGTGCGTGAGTAATTCCATCTTAGGCTTGCTGGACGGTGATGGGTTGGATGAGATTTATCATGTAATCGAGTTAGTTTTGTTAGGGTTTGATCCCTAGTATCCACTATGTTCTGAGATTGATGTTGCTATGACTTTGCCATGCTTAATGCTTGTCACTAGGGCCCGAGTGCCATGATTTCAGATCTGAACCTATTATGTTTTCATGAATATATGTGAGTTCGTGATCCTATCTTGCAAGTCTATAGTCACCTATTATGTGTTATGATCCGTTAACCCCTGAGTGACAATAATCGGGACACTTACCGGTGATGACCGTAGTTTGAGGAGTTCATGTATTCACTATGTGTTAATGCTTTGGTCTGGTACTCTATTAAAAGGAGTGCTCAATATCCCTTAGTTTCCAATAGGACCCCGCTGCCACGGGAGGGTAGGACAAAAGATGTCATGCAAGTTCTTTTCCATAAGCACGTATGACTATATTCGGAATACATGCCTACATTACATTGATGAACTGGAGCTAGTTCTGTGTCACCCTATGTTATAACTGTTGCATGATTGATCGCATCTGACATAATTATCCATCACTGATCCATTGCCTACGAGCTTTTCCTATATTTTTCTTCGCTTATTTACTTTTCCGTTGCTACTGTTACCATCATTATAAAACCAAAAATAATACTTTTCCTACCATTACCACTACTATCATATTACTTTGCTACTAAATACCTTGCTGCAGATATTAAGTTTCCAGGTGTGGTTGAATTGACAACTCAGCTACTAATACTTGAGAATATTCTTTGGCTCCCCTTGTGTCGAATCAATAAATTTGGGTTGAATACTCTACCCTCGAAAACTGTTGTAATCCCCTATACTTGTGGGTTATCAAGCTTCTTGTACTTGTTTGGGCACTTGTTTGCCCAATGTTCCTCTGAACCACAAGTAAAGCGGCCATCTCTCTTTTTGTCTTTCTTCTTACCCTTCTTCTTAAAGGTAGTATTCTGCTGGACAGAGTTCTTTGCCTTGAACGTGTGGAAGTTCTTCTGCACCACATTAGCGCTAGAAGAACCCTCTGCCCCTTTCACATGTGAGTCCTTTGCTCTCGAGTTCTGCTCAACACTAAGATGATCGATGACATCCTCGACAGAGAATTCACGTCTCAAGTGCGTGAGAGAAGTAGCAAAGTTCCTCCAACTAAGAGGGAGTTTGGCAATAATGCAACCCGCGACAAACTTGTCTGGTAACTCACACTTCAGGAGCTCCAGCTCCTTAGCAATGCATTATATCTCATAAGCCTGGTCCAATACAGGACGGTTATCAACCATCCCGTAATCATGGAACTGCTCCATGGCATACAGCTCACTGCCAGCATAGTTTGCGCCGAATTTGACTTCGAGCGCATCCCACAAGTTTTTGGCAACCCGCATATGAATATATGCGTCAACCAGCTTTTCTCCAATCACACTTAGAACTGCTCCCAGAAAGATTGTGGTTGCCTCCCTAAACGCCTTCTCCTGTTCAGGAGCAATTGTTTCTATGGGGGGGGGGTGCGCACAGCACCAACCCAGAACACGTTCATCGCTGTGAGCCACAAGGTGGTCCTAGTCTTCCAACGCTTAAAATGTGTCCCGATAAACTTTTCCGGTTTTAGAGTAGCAGCAAAGCCTTGAATCGAAAACTGCCTAAAATAAGGTTTTTGGATTGTTGGAAATATTAGCACTTTCCCGATTAGACTAATCCACGAGTAAACGATAAGCATGGCATAAAAGGTATGCATCTCATAGTGAGACCTAAACATACTAACACGTACAGAACATAGAAGCGAACCATCTATGACCAGCACATATACGGATAGTACAAGTATGAGTAAACGAGGGATGAACATATCATACCCTCTGGTTGGCCAGGCCAACGCGGCGGCGGCAGCTGCCTCGGTGTCGTCCGTGGCCTTGTTCTTGGCGGCTGCGTCGTCGGCCATGGTGTTGATGCAGGGGAAGTAGTGGAAGCATAGGCGGACGGAGTTGGGGACGGATCGGGAGCAGTCGCGTCGAGACACTCGCCAAAAACCTTACTGCCATTATCCCGGGCAGGATCTCGAACGACAGGGTTCCGGAAGCACCTGCTCTCCCGACCAGCCGTGCATGCGGTCATCGGGATGGGGTCGCCGGAGACAACACAGAGTGAGTAATAGTAGATGACGGTTAGGTCACGCGAGAGGGAGTGAGTGAACCGAACTAGGTCACTCCACTGGCCAGAGCCTTCTTATATAGTCCGTCGGGTAGAAAGTCGTGGGCCTGGGCAGAGGCCCACGACCAAGTCGACGCACTCTTGGGAAGGGAGTCGTCGTTCCCGGAGAAGGGTCGCACACCCGCGAACGGAGTCGACGAATCCCGAGAACGCAAGTCAGCCCACAGTCCAATGACTCGGACAGTGGCCCACCTATTAGCGACTTGTTAATTAATCCATGATTAATTAATTCATTCCTGAGCGGCAAAAATAAGGTTCGTCTCGTCTCATTCCCACAACCCGCGGCGCGTGCGTGTCGTGGCGAGGTGGGTGGCAGAGGAGGAGGAGCGCGCGCGTACCACTCCTCTTCCCAAGCTCCCAATGGCAAGTGGTAGAGCAGCCCTTATAAAAGGGGTCTCAACTTGATGTCTACTACGCAACCTTCTTCTTGTAGACGTTGTTGGGCCTCCAAGTGTAGAGGTTTGTAGGACAGTAGCAAATTTCCCTCAAGTGGATGACCTAAGGTTTATCAATCCGTGGGAGGCGTGGGTTGAAGATGGTCTCTCTCAAAGAACCCTGCAACCAAATAACAAAGAGTCTCTTGTGTCCCCAACACACCCAATACAATGGTAAATTGTATAGGTGCACTAGTTGGGCGAAGAGATGGTGATACAAGTGCAATATGGATGGTAGATAATGGTTTTTGTAATACGAAAATATAAAAACAGCAAGGTAGCAAGTGGTAAAGGTGAGCACAAACAGTAATGCAATGCTAGGAAACAAGGCCTAGGGTTCATACTTTCACTAGTGCAAGTTCTCTCAACAATAATAACATAATTGGATCATATAACTATCCATCAACATGCAACAAAGAGTCACTCCAAAGTCACTAATAGCGGAAAACGAACGAAGAGATTATGGTAGGGTACGAAACCACCTCAAAGTTATTCTTTCCGATCAATCCGTTGGGCTATTCCTATAAGTGTCACAAACAGCCCTAGAGTTCGTAGTAAAATAACACCTTAAGACGCAAATCAACCAAAACCCTAATGTCACCTAGATACTAAAATGTCACCTCAAGTATCTGTGGGTATGATTATACGATATGCATCACACAATCTCAGAATCATCTATTCAACCAACACAAAGAACTTCAAAGAGTGCCCCAAAGTTTCTACCGGAGAGTCAAGACGAAAACGTGTGCCAACCCCTATGCATAAGTTCACGAGGTCACGGAACTCACAAGTTGATCACCAAAACATACATCAAGTGGATCATGTGATATCCCATTGTCACCACAGATAAGCACATGCAAGACATACATCAAGTGTTCTCAAATCCTTAAAGACTCAATCCGATAAGATAACTTCAAAGGGAAAACTCAATTCATCACAAGAGAGTAGAGGGGGAGAAACATCATAAGATCCAACTATAGTATCAAAGCTCGCGATACATCAAGATCGTGCCAACTCAAGAACACGAGAGAGAGAGAGATATCAAACACATAGCTACTGGTACATACCCTCAGCCCCGAGGGAGAACTACTCCCTCCTCGTCATGGAGAGCGCCGGGATAATGAAGATGGACACCGGAGAGGGATTTCCCCCTCCGGCAGGGTGCCGGAACGGGTCTAGATTGGTTTTCGGTGGCTACGGAGGCTTCTGGCGGCAGAACTCCCGATCTATTCTGCTCCCCAATGTTTTTAGGGTATATGGACATATATAGGCGAAGAAGTCGATCAGGGGAGCCACGAGGGGCCCATGAGGGTGGGGGCGCGCCCATGGGGGTAGGGCACACCTCCCTGCCTCGTGGCTTCCTCGAAGCTTCCCTGACGTCTACTCCAAGTCTCCTGGATTGCTTCCATTCCAAAAATAACTCTCCCGAAGGTTTCATTCCGTTTGGACTTCGTTTGATATTCCTTTTCTTCGAAACACTGAAATAGGCAAGAAAACAACAATTTGGGTTGGGCCTCCGGTTAATAGGTTAGTCTCAAAAATAATATAAAAGTGTTTAGTAAAGCCCATAAACATCCAAAACAGATAAAATAATAGCATGAATACTTCATAAATTATAGATACGTTGGAGACGTATTAGCATCCCCAAGCTTAATTCCTGCTTGTCCTTGAGTAGGTAAATGATAAAAGAAAGAATTTATGAAGTGTGAATGCTAGCAGGTGCACAAGTTTGATCAATGGTAATTTCAATCACCTTTTTTAGCACCATTATATATCATAACAGTAGCTCAACTCATAGGACTTCTCATGATCAAGTAACAAGCTATTCACATGTTAAAGTATAGATCATAAACTTTCTTGAAAACTAACAAACCGTGTTATTAGTCATCAGACAATTACAATTCATCTTATTTTCAGGAAGGGTCTATGTCAGAGCTTTGATTCAGCAAACTTCACATACTCAACTATCATTTAGTGTTTCACAATTGCTAACACTCATGTGATATTTATGGGTTCAAAGTTTTAATCAGACACAGAGAAAGATAGGGGCTTATAGATTCGCCTCCCAACCTTTTACCTCAAGGGTAATGTTAACAATAATAGTTCATGATGACTTACATCCAATTGGATATATATATATATATATATATATCAGGATCTTTCCAACACAATGTGCTTGCCAAAGGATAAAATGTAAAAAGGAAAGGTGAAGATCACCAAGACTCTTGAATAAGGTATAAGACAAGAATAAAAGATAGGCCCTTCGCAGAGGGAAGCAGAGATTGTCATGCGCTTTTATAGTTGGATGCGCAAAATCTTAATGCAAAAGAATGTCACTTTATATTGCCACTTGTGATAGGGACCTTTATTATGCATTCCGTCACTTTTATTGCTTCCACATCACAAGATCGTATAAAGCTTATTTTCTCCACACTAATAGATCATACATATTTAGAGAGAAATTTTTATTGCATGCACCGATGACAACTTACTTGAAGGATCTTACTCAATCCATAGGTAGGTATGGTGGACTCTCATGGCAATACTGGTTTAAGGGATGTTTGGAAGCACAAGTAGTATCTCTACTTGGTGCAAAGAATTTGGCTAGCATGAGGGGGAAAGGCAAGCTCAGCATGTTGAATGATCCATCACAATATACTTTATTTCAGATATAAGAAAACATAACCCATTACGTTGTCTTCCTTGTCCAACATCAACCTTTTAACATGTCATATTTTAATGAGTGCTCACAATTACAAAAGATGTCCAAGATAGTATATTTATATGTGAAATCTCTCTTCCCTCAATATTCTTTCATGAATTGTTCAAGTGACCAATACAATGTTGGCTAACCTTCAATAAATTTACCACCTCTACTTCTTATATGTGAAGTCATTACTCCCCATGGTATAAGCATATGAAACATATAAAATTTCAGATTTATTATATTCAATTCATTCAACCATTTACTCATAGGATATATGTGAGGCATGTGAATGAATAACAAACTACTCCGAAAGATATAAGTGAAGATCAATGAGTAGTTAAATAATTATTTACCTATCTGAAGACTCCCCCATTTAATAATTTCAGATCTTGATATTTTATTCAAATAACAATCAAAACAAAATAAAATGACATTCTAAGAATAGCAAACATCACGTGAAGAAGCAAAAACTTAGGATCAACCGATACTAACCGATAGTTGTCGAAGAAGAAAGGTGGGATGCCAACCGGGGCATCCCCAAGCTTAGATGCTTGAGACTTCTTGAAATATTATCTTGGGATGCCTTGGGCATCCCCAAGCTTGAGCTTTTGTGTCTCCTTAATTCCTCTCATATCACGGTCTCCCTAAATCTCAAAAGCTTCATCCACACAAAACTCAACAAGGACTCGTGAGATAAGTTAGTATAAACTAATGCAAAAACCTTATCATACTCTACTGTAGCAAATCACTAAAATTATTATTCAACATTGCATACTAAATGCCTCCGCATATTTAATAGTCCTATCCTCAAATAGGATCATTAAACAAGCAAACATATGCAAACAATGCAAACATAACAGTAATCTGCCTAAACAGGACAGTCTGTGAAGAATGCAGCAAGATCCATACTTCCCTAGCTCCAAAAATTATTAAAGAAAATTCCTACTGTAGTAAATTTATCAGATATTATTATGCAAAATGTTTCAACATTTTATCACATTCTGACTTTTCTAGGGAATTTTTGCAACAGTGGTAAACTTTCTGTTTTCAAACAGCAACATGTAGACTTGTAAAATAGGCATAGTAAAGGCCATCAATGCCACTTTTATTGAAATAAAAGATGAAAAACATTGTTATAAATAACAGCAATCAAATACTAACAAAATAAATTGACGCTCCAAGCAAAACACATATCATGTGGTGAATAAAAATATAGCTCCAAGTAAAGTTACCGATGAACGAAGACGAAAGAGGGGATGCCTTCCGGGGCATCCCCAAGCTTAGGCTCTTGGTTGTCCTTGAATATTACCTTGGGGTGCCTTGGGAATCCCCAAGCTTAGTCTCTTGCCACTCCTTATTCCATAGTCCATCGAATCTTTACCAAAAACTTGAAAACTTCACAACACAAAACTTAACAGAAAACTCATGAGCTCCGTTAGTAAAAGAAAGCAAACCACCACTTCAAGGTACTGTAATGAACTCATTCTTTATTTATATTGGTGTTAAACCTACTGTATTGCAATTTTTCTATGGTTCATAAACTCTATTACTAGCCATAGATTCATCAAAATAAGCAAACAACACACAAAAAACAGAATCTGTCAAAAACAGAACAGTCTGTAGTAATCTGTAGGTTTCGAATACTTATGGAACCCCAAAAATTCTAAAATAAATTTCTGGACGTGAGGAATTTATCTATTAATCATCTTCAAAAAGAATTAACTAAATATCACTCTCCATTAAAAATGGCAGCTAATCTCGTGAGCGCTAAAGTTTCTGTTTTTTACAGCAAGATCGCAAAGACTTCACCTGTCGTGGAATTGTCACGGCAGGTGTCCTAGTGTGAGGACTTAGTCGTGAGGCCAACGCATCTTTGTAGTACCTTGAGAGGGGTTGAGAGGAATCGAGAGACGCAACACAAGACAAGGATTTAGACAGCTTCGGGCCCCGGGAAACATCATCCGGTAATAGCCCTACATGTTGTTTGTGGCTAGATCTCATTATACTCATGAGAGAGTCGTCGCATAAGCCGGCTCCCCTTTTGTGCCTAGCCCTAGAGATTGTTTCTTCTCTCTTGTCCCTCTTTGGGGGGCCCTGCCCCTCCTTATATAAGTTGAAGGGGCGGGTTACATGACTAATCCTAGTAGGATTATGATTACTCTATTACAAGTGGAGTGTTAGTATTGCTTCCTTTATAAGGGAATATTTCTTTATACTTTCTCTTAAGTCGGCCCACCATAACATGAACTGGCCGTTTGGGCCTTGGGCCTTGTCGTCCGTCTGACCCGCCTGTTGGGTCACCAGTGAATCACAATGCTCAAGCGGGTTGCCTGTAAATCGCCAGGTCCGGGCGGGTTGCCAGTGAGTCGCCAAGCTTCAGCCGGGTCTCTGGTGAGTCGCCAAGTCCGTCCGGGTCATACCGCGGGGTATATCCCCGACATCACCCAACTCTTTCCAAAGGTTCTACTTGGCACAAACACTAATCAAAACATAAAACCACATCTAAACAGAGGCCAGATGAATTATTTATTACTAAACAGGAGCAAAAAGCAAAGAACAAAAATAAAATTGGGTTGCCTCCCAACAAGCGCTATCGTTTAACGCCCCTAGCTAGGCATAATGATTTCAATGATGCTCACATAAAAAATAAGAATTGAAACATAAAGAGAGCATCATGAATAATATAATTAGCACATTTAAGCCTAACCCACTTCCTCTGCATAGGGATTTTGTGAGCAAACAACTTGTCGGAATAAGAATCAACTTGCATAGGAAGGTAAAACAAGGATAACTTCAAAACTTTAAGCACATAGAGAGGAAACTTGGTATTATTATAATTCCTACAAGCATATATTCCTCCCTCATAATAATCTTCAGTAGCATCATGAATAAATTCAACAATATAACCATCACATAAAGCATTCTTTTCATGATCTACAAGCATACAAATTTTATTACTCTCCACATAAGCAAAATTCTTCTCATTCGAAATAGTGGGAGTATCATAAGAAACTCGAATACTATAAATTGTTTCCACATTAAAAGAATAAAGTTCAGAAAAAGGGTAATCATAATCATGCCAAGTTTTATAAATATAATCATCACTACTTTTTATAGCATACGTGTCATCACAATAATCATCATAAGTAGCAACTTTGTTCTCATCATAATCAATTGAAACCTCTTCCAAGATAGTGGAATCATTACTAAATAAAGTCATGACCTCTCCAAATCCACTTTCATAATTGTCACAATAAGATTCAACACCCTCCAAAATAGTGGGATCATTACTTCCTAAAGTTGACACTCTTCTAAACCCACTTTCATCAATATAAGCATCATAAATAGGAGGCATGCTATCATCATAATAAATTTGCATATCAATTGGGGGACTACAAATATCATCTTCATTAAACATAGCATCCCCAAGCTTGCGACAAACATTAATTGCAGCAAATACATTCTCAAACATGTCATTCTCATCAAACATAGCATCCCCAAGCTTGGGCCTTTTCATATCATAAGCATAATCACTCTCATCATTAATAGTATGGATAGCACCAATAGTAGTATAGCAATTATCATCATCACAATGAGTAATAGAAGCAACATCATTTGGGAGGGATGCCTCTTTACCTTTGCTTCTCCGTCTTTTCTTTTTCTTCTTCACATCATGGGTGGGTTTATTCCTCTTTTTGGAGCTCTTTATTAGTGAGATTGGTTGAAATAAAGCTCCTCCTCGTTTCATCATAAGAAAGAATATGAGGATATTGGGAAGCCTCTTCCCTTTCATTAGTATTCTCTTCATCCTCTATTTATTTTCTTTTCTTTATGTAATTGGAAATATAAGGATTTTCAATGCAATTCACCGCACAATACATAAAAATTTCTTCTAGATCAATATCGAGGAATTTCTCAAGGTTATATTCTGGAATATGCTTAGTTATACGTTTCATTTCTTCATAACCCAAAAGCAAACTAAGTTCATTATGATGTGCAAGGGAAATCAAATCATCACATTTTTTGGACACGATTTGATCATGAAACAAATAGCATTGGAGCTTTAAATGACCATGTTCATTGCAAAGTTCACAAGGATGGCGATAAATATTGAATCTTTCAGCACAATCATCTAGCCTTTCTTGCAACCATTTAGTTTCCAAATACTTATGCCTCTTGCAAAATCTATCTTCCCTATTGGGTGTGTGCTTGCAAGCTCTATGTATTCCACAAAAGTTGACATGCTTATAAGAGACATTTTCATCATGACTAGTGCAATCATCATTAGTGCTATGGATATTCAAAGAGTTCATACTAATAACATTGCAATCATGCTCACCATTCAAAGATTTAGTGCCAAACATTCTAATGCATTCTTCTTCTAACACTTTGGCACAATTATCGGAATCCTTATTTTCATGAAAGATATTAAAAAGATGAAGCATATGAGGTACCCTCAATTCCATTTTTTGTAGTAGTTTTCTTTTATAAACTAAACTAGTGATAAAACAAGAAACAAAAAGATTCGATTGCAAGATCTAAAGATATACCTTCAAGCGCTAACCTCCCCGGCAACGGCGCCAGAAAAGAGCTTGATGTCTACTATGCAACCTTCTTCCTGTAGACGTTGTTGGGCCTCCAAGTGCAGAGGTTTGTAGGACAGTAGCAAATTTCCCTCAAGTGGATGACCTAAGGTTTATCAATCCGTGGGAGGCGTAGGTTGAAGATGGTCTCTCTCAAACAACACTGCAACCAAATAACAGAGAGTCTCTTGTGTCCCCAACACACCCAATACAATGGTAAATTGTATGGGTGCACTAGTTCGGCGAAGAGATGGTGATACAAGTGCAATATGGATGGTAGATGATGGTTTTTGTAATCTGAAAATATAAAAACAACAAGGTATCAAGTGGTAAAAGTGAGCACAAATGGTAATGCAATGCAAGGAAACAAGGCCTAGGGTTCATACTTTCACTAGTGCAAGTTCTCTCAACAATACTAACATAATTAGATCATATATCTATCCCTCAACATGCAACAAAGAGTCACTCCAAAGTCACTAATAGCGGAGAACGAATGAAGAGATTATGGTAGGGTACGGAACCACCTCAAAGTTATTCTTTCCGATCAATCCGTTGGGCTATTCCTATAAGTGTCACAAACAACCCTAGAGTTCGTAGTAAAATAACACCTTAAGACGCAAATCAACCAAAACCATAATGTCACCTAGATACTCCAATGTCACCTCAAGTATCTGTGGGTATGATTATACGATATGCATCACACAATCTCAGATTGATCTATTCAATCAACACAAAGAACTTCAAAGAGTGCCCCAAAGTTTCTACCGGAGAGTTAAGACGAAAACGTGTGCCAACCCCTATGCATAAGTTCACGAGGTCACGGAACTCGCAAGTTGATCACCAAAACATACATCAAGTGGATCACATGATATCCCATTGTCACCACAGATAAGCACATGCAAGACATACATCAAGTGTTCTCAAATCCTTAAAGACTCAATCCGATAAGATAACTTCAAAGGGAAAACTCAATTCATCACAAGAGAGTAGAGGAGGAGAAACATCATAAGATCCAACTATAATAGCAAAGCTCGCGATACATCAAGATCATGCCAACTCAAGAACACGAGAGAGAGAGAGATCAAACACATAGCTACTGGTACATACCCTCAGCCCGGAGGGAGAACTTCTCCCTCCTCATCATGGAGAGTGCCAGGATGATGAAGATGGCCACCGGAGAGGGATTCCCCCCTCTGACAGGGTGCCGGAACGGGTCTAGATTGGTTTTTGGTGGCTACTGAGGCTTCTGGCAGCGGAACTCCCGATCTATTCTGCTCCCCGATGTTTTTAGGGTATATGGACATATATAGGCGAAAGAAGTCGGTCAGGGGAGCCACGAGGGGCCCACGAGGGTGGCCCCCTGGGCGCGCCTCCCTGCCTCATGGATTCCTTGAAGCTTCCCTGACGTCTACTCCGAGTCTCCTGGATTGCTTCCGTTCCAAAAATAACTCTCCCAAAGGTTTCATTCCGTTTGGACTCCGTTTGATATTCCTTTTCTTCGAAACACTAAAATAGGCAAGAAAACAACAATTTGGGCTGGGCCTCCGGTAAATAGGTTAGTCCCAAAAATAATATAAAAGTGTTTAGTAAAGCCCATAAACATCCAAAACCGGTAATATAATAGCATGAATACTTCATAAATTATAGATATTTTGGAGACGTATCACAGCTCTCCTCAACTAGCAAGGTGGGACTAAACTTCCCACCACCTACCATCTCATACATGAGCCTCAAGATTAACCAGGGATTAGTGTCTTATATGGACTTAAGCCCATCCATAATCCATCAGTTTGAGTAGATTACTTTTATCCTACGAGTTAATGGCATCTTATCAAGTGCATCCGGGGTCGATCGTGCATTCATGTATCCCCGGCTCCTTGGCCAGCCGATCAATATCTCATGCGCCGGATCAAAAGCAATAGAAATTGCAAAAACACGCCCGCGCCAGCTCTAGGTTATGTGTGCTAATTTTCTAATAACCCCTTGGGTGAAACAACTCTCCTAATTTCCTGCTCCCCGTCTTCTCCCTCCCAAGCCCTAATCAAGACCTCAACATGCATCACAACGACAACCACGACCGTGGATGCATGTGTTTGCAAGGACAATATCCACGACTGCCACAATGGAATACATCCCTGAACTCCCCTGATCATGGTGGACACATCCTCACCGTGTGATACACTACAGCCGATCATCACAGCAGCTCCTGTTGTTATGGATGTTGACGACGTATCTACAGTAATGGATGGATCTTGCATGGCCTTTGTTGGGGAACGTAGTAATTTCAAAAAAAATCCTACGCACATGCAAGATCATGGTGATGCATAGTAACGAGAGGGGAGAGTGTTGTCTACGTACCCTCGTAGACCGTAAGCGGAAGCGTTATGACAACGCGGTTGATGTAGTCATACGTCTTCATGATCGACCGATCCTAGTACCGAAAGTACGGCACCTCCGTGATCTGCACACGTTCGGCTTGGTGACGTCCCACGAACTCACGATCCAGCAGAGTGTCAAGGGAGAGCTTCGTCAGCATGACGGTGTGATGACGGTGATGATGATGCTACCGGAACAGGGCTTCGCCTAAGCACCACTACAATATTACCGAGGTGGATTATGGTGGAGGGGGGCACCGCACATGGCTAAGAGATCAATGATCAACTTGTGTGTCTATGGGGTGCCCCTGGCCACATATATAAAGGATGGAGGGAGGAGGAGGCCGGCCCTCATAGGGCGCGACCAAAGTGTGGAGTCCTACTAGGACTCCCTAGTCCTAGTAGGATTCTTCCTCCCACATGGAATAGGAAAAAGGAAAGGGAAAAGGAGAAGGAAGGAAGGGGTGCCCCCTTTCCCTAGTCTAACTCGGACCAGTCCATGGGGAAGGGGCGCGACCACCCTTGAGGCCTTTCTCTCCTTTCCCGTATGGCCCATTAAGGGCCAATACGAATTCCCGTAACTCTCTGGTACTCCGAAAAATACCCGAATCACTTGGAACCTTTCTGATGTCCGAATATAGCCTTCCAATATATCGATCTTAACATCTCGACCATTTTGAGACTCCTCGTCATGTCCCCGATCTCATCCGAGACTTTGAACAAACTTCGGTCATCAAATCACATAACTCATAATACAAATCATCACAGAACGTTAAGCATGTGGACCCTACGGGTTCGAGAACTATGTAGACATGATCGAGACTCATCTCCGGTCAATAACCAATAGCGGAACCTGGATGCTCATATTGGTTCCTACATATTCTATGAAGATCTTTATCGGTCAAACCGCATAACAACATACATTGTTCCCTTTGTTATCGATATGTTACTTGCCCGAGAATCGATCATCGGTATATCAATACCTAGTTCAATCTCGTTACCGGCAAGTCTCTTTACTCGTTCTGTAATGCATCATCCCGCAACTAACTCATTAGTCACATTGCTTGCAAGGCTTATAGTGATGCGCATTACCGAGAGGGCCTAGAGATACCTCTCCGACAATTGGAGTGACAAATCCTAATCTTGATCTATGCTAACTCAACAAGTACCATCGGAGACACATGTAGACACCGGTCCAAGTCAATCACATCATTCTCTAATGATGTGATCTCGTTAATCAAATGACAACTCATGACTATGGCTAGGAAACTTAACCATCTTTCATTCAACGAGCTAGTCAAGTAGAGGCATACTAGTGACACTCTGTTTGTCTATGTATCCACACATGTACTAAGTTTTCGGTTAATACAATTCTAGCATGAATGATAAACATTTATCATGAAATAAGGAAATAAATAATAACTTTATTATTGTCTTTAGGGCATATTTCCTTCAGTCTCCCACTTGCACTAGAGTCAATAATCTAGTTCACATCGCCATGTGATTTAACACCAATAGTTAACATCACCATGTGATTAATACCCATAGTTCACATCGCCATGTGACCAACACTGAAAGGGTTTACTAGAGTCAGTAATCTTAGTTCACATCGCCATGTGATTAACACCCAAAGAGTACTAAGGTGTGATCATGTTTTGCTTGTGAGAGAAGTTTAGTCAACGAGTCCGCCATATTCAGATCCATATGTATTTTGCAAATTTCAATCTCAACAATGCTCTGCACGGAGCTACTCTAGCCAATTGCTCCCACTTTCAATATGTATCCAGATTGAGATTAGAGTCATTTGGATCAGTGTCAAAACTTGAATCGACGTAACCCTTTACGACGAACCTTTTGTCACCTCCATAATCGAGAAACATATCCTTATTCCACTGAGGATTATTTTGACCGCTGTCCAGTGATCTACTCCTAGATCGCTGTTGTACTCCCCTGCCAAACTCAGTGTAGGGTATACAATAGATCTGATACACAGCACGACATACTTTATAGAACCTATGGCTGAGGCATAGGGAAGGACTTTCATTCTCTTTCTATCTTCTGCCGTGGTCGGGCTTTGAGTCTTACTCAATTTCACACCTTGTAACACAGGCAAAAACTCTTTCTTCGACTGTTCCATTTTGAACTACTTCAAAATCCTGTCAAGGTATGTACTCATTGAAAAAAAACTTATCAAGCGTCTTGATCTATCTCTATAGATCTTGATGCTCAATATGTAAGCAGCTTCACCGAGGTCTTTCTTTAAAAAACACCTTACAAAAACTCCTTTATGCTTTCCAGAAAATTCTACATTACTTCCGATCAACAATATGTCATTCACATATACTTATCAGAAATGCTATAGTGCTCCCACTCACTTTCTTGTAAATACAGGCTTCACCGCAAGTCTGTATAAAACTATATTCTTTGATCAACTCATCAAAGCGTATATTCCAACTCCGAGATGCTTGCACCAGTCCATAGATGGATCGATGGAGCTTGCACATTTTGTTAGCAACTTTAGGATCGACAAAACTTTCTGGTTGCATCATATACAACTCTTCTTTAAGAAATCCATTAAGGAATGTAGTTTTGACATCCATTTACCAGATTTCATAAAATGTGGCAATTTGCTAACATGATTCGGACAGACTTAAGCATCACTACGAGTGAGAAAATCTCGTCGTAGTCAACACCTTGAACTTTGTGAAAAACCTTTTTCGACAAGTCTAGCTTTGTAGATAGTAACACTACTATCAGCGTCCGTCTTCCTCTTTGAAGATCCATTTATTTTCTATGGCTTGCCGATCTTTGGGCAAGTCAATCAAAGTCCACACTTTATTCTCATACATGGATCCCATCTCAGATTTCATGGCCTCAAGCCATTTCGCGGAATCTGAGCTCATCATTGCTTCCTCATAGTTCGTAGGTTCGTCATGGGCAAGTAACATGACCTCCAGAACAGGATTACCATACCACTCTGGTTGACCTACGAGGTTCGGTAGTAACTTGATCTGAAGTTACATGATCATCATCATTAGCTTCCTCACTAATTGGTGTAGGAGTCACAGGAACAGATTTATGTGATGAACTACTTTCCAATAAGGGAGCAGGTACAGTTACCTGATCAAGTTCTACTTTCCTCCCACTCACTTCTTTCGAGAGAAACTCCTTCTCTAGAAAGGATCCATTCTTAGCAACGAATGTCTTGCCTTCGAATCTGTGATAGAAGGTGTACCCAAGTGTCTCCTTTGGGTATCCTATGAAGACACATTTCTCTGATTTGGGTTTGAGCTTATCAGGATGAAACTTTTTCACATAAGCATCGCAACCCCAAACTTTAAGAAATGACAACTTTGGTTTCTTGCCAAACCACAGTTCATATGGTGTCGTATCAACGGATTTAGATGGTGACCTATTTAACGTGAATGCAGCTGTCTCTAATGCATAACCCCAAAACGATAGTGGTAAATTGGTAAGAGACATCATAGATTGCACCATATCTAATACAATACGGTTACAATGTTCGGACACACCATTATGCTGTGGTGTTCCAGGTGGCGTGAGTTGCGAAACTATTCCGCATTGTTTCAAATGAAGACCAAACTCGTAACTCAAATATTCTCCTCCACGATCAAATCATAGAAACTTTATTTTCTTGTTACGATGATTTTCCACTTCACTCTGAAATTATTTGAACTTTTCAAATGTTTTAGATTTATGTTTCATTAAGTAGATATACCCATATCTGCTCAAATCATCTTCGAAGGTTAGAAAATAACGATACCTGCCACGAGCCTCAACACTCATCAAACTGCATACATCAGTATGTATTATTTCCAACAAGTCTGTTGCTCGCTCCATTGTTCTGGAGAACGAAGTCTTAGTCATCTTGCCCATGAGGCAGGTTCGCAAGCATCAACTGATTCATAATCAAGTGATTCCAAAAGCCCATCAGCATGGATTTTCTTCATGCGCTTTACACCAATATGACCTAAACGTCAGTGCCACAAATAAGTTGCACTATCATTGTTAACTTTGCATATTTTGGCTTCAATATTATGAATATGTGTATCACTACGATCGAGATTCAATAAACCATTCACCTTGGGTGTATGACCATTGAAGGTTTTATTGATGTAAATAGAACAACAATTATTCTCTGACTGTAAATGAATAACCGTATTGCAATAAACATGATCAAATCATACTCATGCTTAACGCAAACACCAAATAACATTTATTTAGGTTCAACACTAATCCTGAAAGTATAGGGAGTGTGCGATGATGATCATATCAATCTTGGAACCACTTCCAACACACATCGTCACTTCACCCTTAACTAGTCTCCGTTCATTCTGCAACTCCCGTTTCGAGTTACTAATCTTAGCAACTGAACTAGTATCAAATACTGAGAGGTTGCTATAAACACTAGTAAAGTACACATCAATAACATATATATCAAATATACCTTTGTTAACTTTGCCATCCTTTTTATCTGCCAAATAATTGGGGCAGTTCTGCTTCCAGTGACCAGTCCCTTTGCAGTAGAAGCACTTAGTCTCAGGCTTAGGTCTAGACTTGGGCTTCTTCACTTGAGCAGCAACTTGCTTGTCGTTCTTCTTGAAGTTCCCCTTCTTCCCTTTGCCCTTTTCTTGAAACTAGTGGTCTTGTCAACCATCAACACTTGATGCTTTTCTTGATTTCTACCTTCGTCGATTTCAGCATCACGAAGAGCTTGGGAATCGTTTCCGTTATCCCTTGCATATTATAGTGTTGGGGATCGTAGCAGGAATTCAAAATTTTCTACGCATCACCAAGATCAATCTATGGAGTAATCTAGCAACGAGGGGAAGGAGAGTGCATCTACATACCCTTGTAGATCGCTAAGTGGAAGCGTTCAAGTGAACGGGGTTGATGGAGTAGTACTCGTCGTGATCCAAATCACCGATGATCCTAGTGCCGACCGGACGACACCTCCGTGTTCAACACACGTACAGCCCGGTGACGTCTCCTACGCCTTGATCCAGCAAGGGGAGAAGGAGAGGTTGGGGAAGACTCCATCCAGCAGCAGCATGACGGCGTGGTGGTGGTGGAGGAGCGTGGTACTCCAGCAGGGCTTCGCCAAGCACCGCAAGAACGAGGAGGGAGAGGGGTAGGGCTGAGACAAGAAGGAGATGTTCTCGCGTGTATGGCAGCCCAAAACCCCACTATATATAGGGGAAAGGGAGGGGCTGCACCCCCACCTAGGTTTCCACCCCTAGGGGTGGCGGCCAGCCCTAGATCCCATCTAGGGGGGGCGGCCAAGGGGGGAGAGAGGGGGGCGCACCACTAGGTGGGCCTTAGGCCCATCTGAGCCTAGGGTTTCCCCCTTTTCCCTTCTCTCTTCGCCTTGGGCCCTGGTGGGGGGGCGCACCAGCCCACCTGGGGCTGGTCCCCTCTCACACTTGGCCCACGCAACCCTCTGGGGCAGGTAGCCCCACCTGGTGGACCCCCGGGACCCTCCCGGTGGTCCCGGTACGTTACCGATAGCACCCGAAACTTTTCCGGTGACCAAAACAGGACTTCCCATATATAAATCTTTACCTCCAGACCATTCCGGAACTCCTCATGATGTCCGGGATCTCATCCGGGACTCCGAACAACATTCGGTAACCACGTATATCTATTCCCTATAACCCTAGCGTCATCGAACCTTAAGTGTGTAGACCCTACGGGTTCGGGAGTCATGCAGACATGGCCGAGACAACTCTCCGGTCAATAACCAACAGCGGGATCTGGATACCCATGTTGGATCCCACATGTTCCATGATGATCTCATCGGATGAACCACGATGTCAAGGATTTAATCAATCCCGTATACAATTCCCTTTGTCCATCGGTACAATACTTGCCCGAGATTCGATCGTCGGTATCCCGATACCTTGGTCAATCTCGTTACCGGCAAGTCTCTTTACTCGTTCTGTAACACATCATCCCGTGATCAACTCCTTGATCACATTGTGCACATTATGATGATGTCCTACCGAGTGGGCCCAGAGATACCTCTCCGTTTACACGGAGTGACAAATCCCAGTCTCGATTCGTGCCAACCCAACAGACACTTTCAGAGATACCTGTAGTGAATCTTTATAGCCACCCAGTCACGTTGTGATGTTTGGCACACCCAAATCACTCCTACGGTATCCGGGAGTTGCACAATCTCATGGTCTAAGGAAATGATACTTGACATTAGAAAAGCTTTAGCATACGAACTACACGATCTTTGTGCTAGGCTTAGGATTGGGTCTTGTCCATCACATCATTCTCCTAATGATGTGATCCCGTTATCAACGACATCCAATGCCCATGGTCAGGAAACCATAACCATCTATTGATCAACGAGCTAGTCAACTAGAGGCTTACTAGGGACATGGTGTTGTCTATGTATCCACACATGTATCTGAGTTTCCTATCAATACAATTCTAGCATGGATAATAAACGATTATCATGAACAAGGAAATATAATATAACCAATTTATTATTGCCTCTAGGGCATATTTCCAATAGTCTCCCACTTGCACTAGAGTCAATAATCTAGTTCACATCGCCATGTGATTAACACTCACAGGTCACATCGCCATGTGACCAACATCCAAGAGTCTACTAGACTCAATGATCTAGTTCACATCACTATGTGATAAACACTCAAACAGTTCTGGGTTTGATCATGTTATGCTTGTGAGAGAGGTTGTAGTCAACGGGTCTTGCCATATTCAGATCCCTATGTATTTCGCAAAACTTTATGTCATAGATGCTGCTACCACGTTCCACTTGGATCTATTTCAAATTATTACTCCATTATACGTATCCGGTATCTCTACTCAGAGCTATCCGGATAGGTGTTAAGCTTGCATCGACGTAACTCTTTACGTCGAACTCTTTATCACCTCCATGACCGAGAAACATTTCCTTATTCCTCTAAGGATAATTTTGACCGCTATCTGGCGATCCAGTCCTAGATCACCTTTGTACCCTCTTGCCAGACATGTGGCAAGGCACACATCAGGTGCTGTACTCAGCATGGCATACCGTATAGGGCCTATGACAAGAGCATAGGGGACGACCTTCGTCCTTCCTCTTTCTTCTGCCGTGGTCAATCTTTGAGTCTTACTCAACTTCACACCTTACAACTCAGGTAAGAACCCCTTCTTTGACTGATCTATTTTGAACTCCTTCAAAAACATGTCAAGGTGTGCGTTCTTTGAAAGTACCATCAGGCGTCTTGATCTATCTCTATAGATCTTGATGCCCAATATGTAAGCAGCTTTATCCAGGTCTTCCTTTGAAAAACACTCTTCAAACAACCGTTTATGCTTTCCAGAAATTCTACATTATTTCGGATCAACAATATGTCATCCACATATAGTTATCAGAAATATTGTAGTGCTCCCACTCACTTTCTTGTAAATACAAGTTTCTAGCAAACATTGTATAAACCTAAAAGCTTTGATCACTCCATCAAAGCATGTATTCTGACTCCGAGATGCTTGCTCTAGTCCATAGAAGGATTGCTGGAGCAAGCATACCTTTTAGCATCCTTAGGATCGACAAAACCTTTTATTGTATCACATACAAACTTTTCTTATGGAAACTGGTAAGAAAACTTGTTTTGGCATCCATCTGTCAGATTTCATAATCGAAAAACACAGCTAATGCTAACATGATTCCGATGGACTTAAGCATCGCTACGGGTGAGAAATTCTCATCGTAGTCAACTCCTTGAACTTGTGAAAAGACTCTTTCCCACAAGTCGAGCTTCATAGAAGGTAACATTACCACCCACGTCCGTCTTCTTCTCAAAGATCCATTTATCTCGATGGCTTGCCGATCAACGGGCAAGTCCACCAAAGTCCATACATGGATCCTATCTCGGATTTCATGGCTTCTAACCATTTGTCGGAATACGGGCCCACCATCGCTTCTCAATAGCTTGTAGGTTCATTGTTGTCTAACAACATGATATCTAAGACAGGATTACCGTACCACTTAGGAGTAGTACATATCCTTGTCGACCTACGAGGTTTGATAGCAACTTGATCCGAAGCTTTATGATCACTAGCATTAACTTCCTATTCAACAGACGTAGGCGCCACAGAAAACATCTTTCTGTGTTGCGTCACTCTTTGGTTGAAGTGAAGGTTCGACAACCTCATCAAGTTCTATCTTCCTCCCACTCAATTCTTTCGAGAGAAACTCCTTCTCGAGAAAGGACCCGTTCTTAGCGACAAACAATTTGCCCTCGGATCTGAGATAGAAGGTATACCCACCTGTCACCTTTAGGTATCCTATGAAGATGTGTTTGTCCGCTTTGGGTTCGAGCTTCTCCGGCTGAAGCCTTAAGCATCGCAACCCCAAACATTAAGAAACGACAACTTTGGTTTCTTGCCAAACCAATGCTCATACGACATCGTCTCAACGGACTTAGATGGTGTCCTATCTAAAGTGAATGCAGTTGTCTCTAACGCATAACCTCAAAATGAAAACGGTAGATTGATAAGAGACATCATAGATCGCACCATATCTCATAAGGTTCGATCACGACGTCCGGACACACCATAACCCAGTGGTGTTCCAGGTGGCTTCAACTGTGAAACAATTCCACAATGTCTTAAGTGTTTGCCAAACTCATAACTCAGACATTCTCATTGATCAGATCGTAGGAATTTGATCTTCTTGTTATGATGATTCTTAACTTCACTCTGAAATCGCTTGAACTTTTCAAACGTTTCAGACTTGTGCTTCATTAAGTAAATATACCTATATCTACTCAAATCGTCAGTGAAGATGAGAAAATAGCGATATCCACCGCACGCTTCAATTCTCATTGGATCACACGCATCAGCATGTATGATTTCCAACAAGTCACTTGCCCGTTTCATTGTACCTGAAAGCGGGGTCTTAGTCATCCTGCTCATGAGGCATGGCTCGCATGTGTCAAGCGATTCAAAATCAAGTGACTCCAAACATCCATCGACATGGAGTTTCCTCATGCATCTTATGCCAATATGACCTAAGTGGCAGTGCCACAAGAAAGTGGTACTATCATTATTAACTCTACATCTTTTGGCGTGAACATGTGTATTACCACGACCGAGATTCAATGAACCATTCACATAGGGTGCATGACCATAAAAGGTATCATTCATGTAAACAGAATAACCATTATTCTCTAACTTAAATGAATAACCGTATTGCAATGAACATGATCTAATCATATTCATGCTCAATGTAGACACCTGATAACATTTATCTAGGTTCAATACTAATCCCGAAGGCAGATGGAGCGTGCGATGGTGATCTCATCAACTTTGGAAACACTTCCAACACACATCGTCACCTCGCCCTTAGCCAGTCTCCGTTTAGTCCGTAGCTTTTTCTTCAAGTCACCAGTAATAGCAATTGAACCGGTATCCAATACCCAGGTGCTACCAGGAGTACTAGCGAGGTACACATTAATAACACGTATATACTTTGTTGAAGTTGCCAGCCTTCTTATCTACCATGCATTTGGGGTAATTCCGCTACCAGTGACCGTTCCCCTTACAATAGAAGCACTTAGTCTTGGGTTTGGGTTCAACCTTGGGTTCCTTTACTAGAGCGGCAACTGGTTTGCCATCTGTGAAGTTTCCCTTCTAGCCCTTGCCCTTCTTGAAACCAGTGGTCTTGTAAAACCATCAACACTTGATGCTCCTTCTTGATTTCTACCTTTTGCGGTCTTAAGCACCACGAACAGCTCCGAGATCAACTCCATCCCTTGCATGTCATAGTTCATCACGAAGATCTAGTAGCTTAGTGATAGTGGCTAGAGAACTCTATCAATCACTATCTTATCTGGAAGTTTAACTCCCACTTGATTTAAGTGATTGCAGCACCCAGACATTCTGAGCACATGCTCACTAGCTGAGCTATTCTCCTCCATCTTGTTGGCAAAAGAACTTGTCAGAGGTCTCATACCTCTCAACACGGGCATGAGCCTGAAATTCCAATTTCAGCTCTTGGAACGTCTCATATGTTATATGGCGTTCAAAACGTCATTCGAATCCCGATTCTAAGCCGTAAAGTACGGTGCACTAAACTATCAAGTAGTCATCTGGATGTGTCTGTCAGGTGTTCACAACATCCACAGACGACGTTGTAGGGGTTTGCACATCGAGCGGTGCATCAAAGATGTAAGCCTTCTATGTAGCAGTGAGGACACTCCTCGGACTACGGACCTAGTCCGCATCATTGCTTACAATATATTTCAACTTAATCTTTCTCTAGGAATGTATTGAAACAGGGAGCTACAACATGAGCTTTTTATCTACAACATATTTGCAAAGATAATTTAGACTATGTTCATGATAATTGAGTTCATTTAATGAACTCCCACTCAGATAGACATCCCTCTAGTCATCTAAGTGAAACATGATCCGAGTCAACTAGGCCGTGTCCGATCATCACGTGAGACGGACTAGTCAACATCGGTGAACATCTTCATGTTGATCGTATCTTCTACACGACTCATGCTCGACCTTTCGGTCTTCCGTGTTATGATCAATACTCACCAATGATGAACAAGTACAGTTTACAGTCTATACTCTGAAACAACACACACATTCAATAAAGAACAATTGCAATGGATAAGCTGACACGCTACTACGATCTGCAAGTGCTAGATACATTAAGCTGGAACAAAAACAACCAGAGACTTGACCCTTGTTGCTACAAGGGGTTGCTGGGTCATGCTCACTGCCCACACAAGTCTATTGTAGTAGGAGGACGTGGTCAAGCCAAGGAGCAACCACTGGATACGAGGGAGCAGTAGATGGTGTGCAGGTTGCGGCCACGAGGAACTCGGCGTCGGGGACCAGCGAGAAGGCGGGTGGGTGATGACCCACAAGTGTAGGGGATCTATAAAAGCCTTTTCGATAAGTAAGAGTGTCGAACCCAAAGAGGAGCAGAAGGAAATGATAAGCGGTTTTCAACAAGGTATTTTCTGCAAGCACTGAAATTATCGGTAACAGATAGTTTTGTGATAAGGTAATTGGTAACGGGTAACAAATAGTAGAAGTAAATAAGGTGCAGCAAGATGGCCCAATCCCTTTTGTAGCAAAGGACAAGCCTGGACAAACTCTTATATAAAGGAAAGCGCTCCCGAGGACACATGGGAATTATCGTCAAGCTAGTTTTCATCACATTCATATGATTCGCGTTCGGTACTTTGATAATTTGATATGTGGGTGGACCGGTGCTTGGGTACTGTCCTTCCTTGGATGAGCATCCCACTTATGATTAACCCCTATTGCAAGCATCTGCAACTACAACAGAAGTATTAAGGTAAACCTAACCACAGCATGAAACATATGGATCCAAATCAGCCCCTTACAAAGCAACACATAAACTAGGGTTTAAGCTTCTGTCACTCTAGCAACCCATCATCTACTTATTACTTCCCAATGCCTTCCTATAGTCCCAAACAATGGTGAAGTTTCATGTAGTCGATGTTCACATGACACCACTAGAGGAAAGACAACATACATCTCATCAAAATATCGAACGAATACCAAATTCACATGACTACTTATAGCAAGACTTCTCCCATGTCCTCGGGAACAAACGTTACTACTCACAAAGCATATTTATGTTCATAATCAGAGGGTTATTGATATGCATAATGGATCTGAACATATGATCTTCCACCAAGTAAACCAACTAGCATCAACTACAAGGAGTAATCAACACTACTAGCAACCCACAGGTACCAATCTGAGGTTTGGATACAAAGATTGGATACAAGAGATGAACTAGGATTTGAGATGAGATGGTGCTGGTGAAGATGTTGATGGAGATTGACCCTCTCCCGATGAGAGGATCGTTGGTGATGACGATGGTGATGATTCCCCCCTCCTGGAGGGAAGTTTCCCTGGTAGAACAGCTCCGTCGGAGCCCTAGATTAGTTCCGCCAAGGTTCCACCTCGTGGTGGCGGAGTTTCGCCCCGAAAGCTTGCTTATGATTTTTTCCTCGACGAAAGACTCCATATAGCCAAAGATGGGCATCAGAGGGCTTCCAGGGGGCCCACGAGGCAGGGGGCGCGCTCAGGGGGGTAGGGCGCGCCCCCCATCCTCGTGGACGGTGGGTGGCCCCCTCTGGTAATTCTTAAGCCCATTTTTTTATATATTCTGAAACGTGCTCCCGTGAAGTTTCAGGACTTTTGGAGTTGTGCAGATTAGGTCTCTAATATTTGCTCATTTTCCAGCCCAAAATTCCACCTGCCGGCATTCCCCTCTTCATGTAAACCTTGTAAAATAAGAGAGAATAGGCATAAGTATTGTGACATAATGTGTAATAACAGCCCATAATGCAATTAATATTGATATAAAAGCATGATGCAAAATGGACGTATCAGTCGGCGCGGAGGTAGGCCAAACATGGTGGATGTGGATCTCGCCGCAGATGTTGAAAGGAGCCGTGGAGCCGTTTGAGGCGGGCGACCAGAGAGGCCGGCCAAGCGCGGCCACCGTTGAAAAGATCACTGGGCCGTGGAGCCGTTTGAGGCAGAACAACACAGAGATCGGCTAAGCGCGGCTGCCGTCGAAGGATTCGCCGGGGCCGCCGCCATGGAGTGATTGGAGATGATCGAGATCAAGAAACTGATATTTTGGCAAGTCTGCTTTGTTCGAGGGGTCATTAGCAAATTAGCAAGAGCGGCTGCGGGCGTGTTTCTGTAAATCTGTGTTGCTTTTGTTCCCATGCGTGAGATCTTGATCGGCTCGCTGAGGAGCTGCGGGATACATGGATGCACTACCCATCCCGAATGCACTTGATACGAGCCCGAGTTAATTGTGATGTGGTGTGATTGATATGAGTTGTGCCACGCACACGTGTGATAATTTCCATTGCAGGGTATGGCAATACGTTCAGGGCCGGGCCGGCAAAATCCGAGGCTCTGTGCAAAACTCTAAAATGGGCCCTATCTCACTTAAAAAAATTATATGAATATAAGTATAATAATATTCACCTTACATACCAATGGTAAATATCAAGAATCATACCTATTCTTGGTTGTAAAGTCTTCACTTAAATAACACCATTCTTTTAGTGTTCCTTGAAATAAAATCTTCAATAATATCTTTATAATCAATCTTCTCCAATACTTCACTCTCAAGTGCTATTGTGGCCAATTTAGTAAACCTTTGGTGTGTTATGAAAAGAATCACCAACATTCGCACTAGGTGCAGTATTCAAGTTTCCATCAATATTACTAGCCTCAATCATTTTCAACATTTTTATCACGTGCATGCTCTTGATCAAGGGACTGATTACCGGAGGACACCTGTGCTTTTTTTATATCATACTTATCCATATTTCCAAACTGAGACTGAGTTAAGTCTTCGATTTTTTTGTTTCTTCAAACGTGTTTGGTAACCAGATTCATGTTTTCTAAGTGAAGACATGACTCAGATCTTGCAATGTTAGACGCCTAATTGATGAGAATAATAAAATTAGCTATAAAGTTTCACCAAAACTATATACGAGATCGAAATTAGAACTCACAGGACAGGGAGATGAAGGGCTCACGGAATCACCGGCTGTCGACGCCATGATGCTTCAGAAATCGAAGATGGTGCAAATTTTCCTGACCGGCCTTCCTACCGTCCACTCACTGCCTTTCTTGGAGTCCTAGGACTGTGGTCCTTGAGTCGTTGGGTCGGATCTCTAGCCCTAGCTGTCGCATAATGAAGCAAAGGGAAAGAAGAACTTGAGTCTGGAGAAGGGACTCAATTCAATCACTAATTTATTTTCCAGGTAAATCCGTTGATCAGGAGAGGAGGGGTCGCGAGCGGACCGCTCGAGGCACAGCAGCAGCGACCGCTTCGGTTCGATCGCTGGGAGGCGAGACGACGCGTGTCTAAATTTCATGTTTTAACCCTTTTTCGAAACTTGATCGAGATCTGACCCTGCTTTGCAAAAATTTCAGGATCTGACCCTTTTGCTACCGCCAGGGTTCATGTTGGTAGGGTATAACAGCCTACCGCCAAGGTCCCTGGCGGTAGGGTTGCACACCCTATCGGGAAATTTTCCTAAGTATGAAACACGGTGCATGCTTGCACCTACCGCCGGACACCTTGGCGGTAGGGTTGTAGAGGCTACCACCAGCCTTTTTGGCGGTAGGGATGTTTTCTACCGCCAAGGTCCCTGGCGGTAGGCTATTACACCCTACCGCCATGGGGCTTGGCGGTAGCAAAAGGGTCAGATCCCGAAATTTTTACAAACTGGGGTCAAATCTCGATTGACTTTTAGAAAAGGATTAAAGCACGAAATTTTGCCATGAGGTGTGAGAAGCAGAGAGGAGGGATCGCGATCAGAGTCGGGACATGTAGGCACGCCAGGGGGCCCATCACCTATCTAATGAAGCCTATTACTACCTCCGTCTAGGTGAATGAGTCATTCACGTAGTTCTAGGTCGTTGATTTGAGAAATTAAATATGTGTTATATGTCATGAAAAGTATATCACTAGATTTCTACATGGATGTAGTTTCTAAATATATATATATTTTTGTCACATATAATACATATCTAGATAGTTAAATCGTCGATCTAAAACAACGCGAATGACTTATTCACCGAGACGGAGATAGTAGTATTAGTACTGCATGAAAAATTTTGGGGCCCCAAAAACCTGGGGGTCCTGTGCGTCCGCACAGGTTACACATCCCCAGGACCGGGCCTGAATACGTTCATGATTTGCTTATAGTGGGTTGCGAGAGTGACAAAAGGTTAAACATGAGTAAAGGGGCTGTTGCGTATGGAAGTAAATGGATCTTGTTACTTAATGCTATGATTGAGTTTTACCTTAATGATCTTTAATAGTTGTGGATACTTGTTAGAGTTTCAATCATAAGGACATGTGACTCAAGTACAGAAAGTATGTTAGCGTATGTCTCTCCCTCATAGCATATGATAAGTATCTATCGTAATATATTCAATTACCTAGGGACAATCTTTCTCACTGTTCTATAAAAGTTCTCTACTAAACAAATTAACTTTTTATTATTTTTTCAAAGTACCTCTAGTTTTATTCCTACAAAGCAGTTTTATTACTTGTTTCCAGGTAGAGCAAGAGTTGGTGTGCGTAGAGTTGTAAGAGAATACAAATCTTACCTTTAACTCCTCGTTGGGTTCAACACTCTTACTTAACGAAAAAGGCTAGAAATGATCCTATATACTTGGGATATCATGACCTTTTTCTGGCGTCGTTGCTGGGAAACAATAGCGTGGGGTGAATATTGTCGTGTGCGCTTGTTGGCTTTATCTCTAAATAGATTTTATTTTCTGTTCTGTGTTGTTTTATATCTTTAGTTATGAATATGGAACACAAAACACCAAAACAAATTAGTTTTACTTGCTTCTCATGGAGATGAGACCCTCCTAAAACCTCTGATGCTGTTATGTGGAAAACATTAAATGATACTTTGATAATCCTCATAAATCCCCATTTAACTTGATAATGGGAGATACTTTGGATCACCAGGAATACTTTAGAGATTTTCATTTGTCTAAAAAAGGAAAACATTTATGGGATTAAATTAAAATATTGCATTGGTATGCTTGGAATATGTGCTCTGTGTATGATTATACTTGTTACTCATACATGGAGACTCCACGCCTTCCCTTTCAATGTGAATTTAATGATAATGAAATATTAGCTTCTTATGCTAATGGTGTATATGATTACTATAATGTAAAACGAACAGAAGAATTTGTTGCTTTTAAATGTGCTTATGAAATTGAATCTTTGTTTGAAAAATATGATGGTTATGATGATGCTCTTTATAAATTTTAAAATTATGTTATACTTAAATATTGCTATGAAAATTATAAATATAATGCCGATATTATTGAATTTATTGAGAAGGTCTCTCTTGTCCAAGAAGAGACTAATGTTTTGCAAGAATCTATGGAAGAAGAAATTGTGGAAACTATGAGCTTATTAGATGAAAAAGATGAGGAGCTGAGTGAAGAAAAAAAGGAGGAAGAGAGGATTAACTACCCGTGCCCACCTTCTAATAAGAGTAACCTTCAAATCATACACTGTTTAATTTCCCTTCGTGCTAACCGAAGGATGAAAGCTATGATCCCTCGGATTCGTTTGAAACATCCATTTTTGATGAACTTGATGCTTACTATGCTTGTGGCCATGATGCCAATATGAATGATGCTTATGGAGATAATTTTTCTATAGTTACTTGTGTTAAACATGAAATTGTTGCTATTGCACCCACACATGATAGTCCTATTATCTTTTTGAATTCTCCCAACTACATTATATCGGAGAAGTTTGCACTTATTAAGGATTATATTGATGGGTTGTGTCTTACTGTTACACATGATGATTTTGATGGATATAATGTGCATGTGTTTGCTGATCCTACTTGCAATTAGTATGAGAGAGGAACTAAATCCCCATCTCTCTATGTTTATAGTACAATAAAATTGCGAGAAACTACTTATACTATTGGCGTTTACTTGATGAGCATGAGTAGTTCTTTTATGACATGCCGATGCATAGGAAGATAGTTAGACTCTGTTGTTCTATGATATATGTTGCTTTGTGCTCACTACTAAACTATAAATCATTGTTAATGAAAATCAGTTTTGATATACCTTGGGATTCAGGTGGATTGATTACTTGAGCACATTATGCCTAGCTTAATGGCTTTAAAGAAATCTCTACCTGGAGGACACCGTGAAAGTTTTAGAGAGTCATTTTATTCCATTTTGTGCTTTTTAAAAGTTTAAAAACAAAAAAATATAGAGGGGAACCTAAAACTTTTTCAAAAAGAAAAGTTAAAGTGAGATGGATGAGCAATGTGGAAGTGGGGGCTAGCCTTGAACTTTGTTCATGCCCATGAAAACTTTGTGAACTTTGATTACAGAAATTTTTCAACAAAAAAAATTATCACCTTGTACAAATCCATTGTATTATAAAAATAATGTGTCAAGATTTACCTTTAGGGTGTTTAAATTGCTTGTTTGGTATGTATAGTGCAAAAACAAAAACTTTTCCTGTAGTGTTTGAATTTTTATATTTTACTGAAAAGTGAAAAAATTCTACAATTTTTACACAATACTTCTATACAAATTTTACTACGCCCTAATTGTTCAGAATTTTTGGAGTTAATAAGTCTGCATCTTTACAGACTATCTTGTTTTCACAGATTGCTGTTATAGTTTCTTTGCATGCTTGTTTTTAGAACTTTGCCAAGCCCCTTGATGTGGGAGCATTAGAATTGTGTTAGCATATAGTAGGTAATATTTGTATTATAATTATAAAATATTTTTATAGCAAGACATGATGGGATTTGATGTTATATGTACTAACCCCTTAATAAAAGTTCGGTTAAGTTTTGTGTGCATGAATTATTAGAACACCGAGGAGGCATCGATATGAGAAGAGTAAGGAGAGGCCAGAGTTCAAGGTTGGGGATGCCCAAGTGAAAGCACAAGTGCTCCCTGGGTGATTTTGGTAATTAATGTCAACATATCTCTTGTTGGACTAATGTTCTCATCTAGTATGTTTCAGATAAGTTCAACAATGGAGTGGCGTGGACTAGAGAATGTGGAACCCCTTCAAAGATGATGAAAACAAATGATTGGCTCAAGCTCAAGCTCAGGACTCTACATTTTCTATTTTAGTGATCCAAGATCACATTGAGTTCATAGGAAAGCCAATACTATTAAAAGGGGATGAGGTGTTGCTTAATGGCTTGCTTGCTCAAAGTGCTTAGTGATATGCTCCAAAGCCCTCAACCACTTTCTCACATCCACATATGTCCCAAACCAAAAGTCAAACTCAGCCCCATCGAAATTTCCTATCCGGCGCCACCGAGTTCACTTGACATAGCCACTGCCAGAAACCCTAGTCAATTCGGTCATACCGATGGGATCTCTGTCTCAGCGAGATGGGCTTGCCAACTCTTTGTAGCCTATTGCAGTAATTTCGGTCTCACCGAAATATGCAATCGGTCTCACCGAGTTTGCTTGGCCAACTCTCTGTTTTGCTTATTACCCAAATCGGTCCCACCGAGTTTGTGTAATCGGTCCAACCGAGATGAGGATTTACCCTAACCCTAGCACATTGGTCCTACCGAGTTGATAATATCGGTCCCACCGAAAATCCTAACGTTCACATTTTGAACTAAATCGGTCTTACCGAGTTTTCTAATTCGGTCCCACCGAGTTTGGTGATCTGTGTGTAACGGTTAGTTTTTGTGTGGAGGCTATATATACCCCTCCACCCACTCTTCATTCATGGAGAGAGCCATCAGAACGTGCCTACACTTCCAACATACATTTTCTGAGAGAGAACCACCTACACTTGTGTTGAGGTCAAGATATTCCATTCCAACCACATAAATCTTGATCTCTAGCCTTCCCCAAGTTGCTTTCCACTCAAACCCTCTTTCCACCAAATCCAATCCTATGAGAGAGAGCTGAGTGTTGGGGAGACTATCATTTGAAGCACAAGAGCAAGGAGTTCATCATCAACACACCATCTATTACCTTTTGGAGAGTGGTGTCTCCTAGATTGGCTAGGTGTCACTTGGGAGCCTCCGTCAAGATTGTGGAGTTGAACCAAGGAGTTTGTACGGGTAAGGAGATCGCCTACGCCCTGAAGATCTACCCTAGTGAGGCAAGTCCTTCGTGGGCGATGGCCATGGTGGGATAGACAAGGTTGCTTCTAGGTGGACCCTTTGTGGGTGGAGCCCTTCGTGGACTCACGCAAACCGTTACCCTTCGTGGGTTGAAGTCTCCATCAACGTGGATGTACGATAGCAGCACCTATCGGAACCACGCCAAAAATCTACGTGTCTCCAATTGCGTTTGCACACTCAAATCCCATCCCTTTACATTCTTGCAACTTGCATGATTTACTTTCCGCTACTCATATACTCTTATCATGCTTGCTTGATATGTATTGTGAATGTTTAAACTTGTGCCAAAACTCCACTTCAACTTAAAGAAATTAAAAACAGCAACTTTTCTTACTAAGAGTCTATTCACCCCCTCTAGACACCTCTTCTCGATCCTTTCAATTGGTATCAGAGCTTTGGTCTCCATTGCTTTGGTTTAAACACCTTTGGAGGAAGATGGATGAGTCTACGTTGGGGAGTCTTAGACATAGAGTGCCTATACTTGATGGAGAGTACTTTCATGAGTGGAAAAATGAGATGCTTGAGATTTTGAATCAATATCATTTGAACAAGTACATTACTAGCCCTTGTGCACCTCATGTTGATCCTTTGCATCCTACCCTTGATGAATCTATTGACATGATTCGTAATCTTAGAACTGTCAATTTAATCACTAGAGGTTTGCCTAGAAACTTGCTTGCTAGCTTGCCTACTCTTGATTGTGCCTACACCATATGGAGATTCCTTGAGGAACGATTTCCAAACTCTTCCTTGAAAAACTTAGATGAGATTCTTCATAAGTCTATTGCCTTGAGTAAGATGAGTTCCAATGATCCCAAATTTGGTGATTCTTTATTGCATGAGGAACCGCATCCGACATAATTATCCATCACTGATCCATTGCCTATGAGCTTTTCTTATATTGTTCTTTGCTTATTTACTTTTCCGCTGCTACTGTTACAATCACTATAAAACCAAAACTGCTACCGTTACTTTTGCCACCGTTACCACTACTATCATATTACTTTGATACTAAATACTTTGCTGCAGATATTAAGTTTCCAGGTGTGGTTGAATTGACAACTCAGCTGCTAATACTTGAGAATATTCTTTGGCTCCCCTTGTGTCGAATCAATAAATTTGGGTTGAATACTCTACCCTCGAAAACTGTTGCGATCCCCTATACTTGTGGGTTATCAAGACTATTTTCTGGCGCCGTTGCCGGAGAGCATAGCTCTATTCTTTGAGTCACTTGGGATTTATATCTGTTTATCACTATGAAGAATCTGAAAGATCAAAGAACCAAGATTTTTCCCTCAACTATGAGGGGAGGTAAGGAACTGCCATCTAGCTCTGCACTTGATTCACCTTCTGTTTTGAGTAAACTTGCGACACCTACACCTGCTATTGATTCTGATATGTCGCATGTTATTGATGATGCCACTTTTGCTATGCATGATACTTATGATGAAACTACTACTATGCTTGATACTACTGTGCCACTAGGTGAATTTTTTGATGAACAACTGGCTAGGGCTAGAGAGAATGAAATTATTGAAACTGATAATATTGATGAAAGTGATGATGAAGATTCTCCCCCTAGATATGAATTGCCTGTTGTTCCTGAGGGTTATGTTATGGATGAAGAAACTGCTAGAGACTTCTTAGCTTGCAATGATAGATCTAATCTTAAGAAATTATTAGCTAAGCTTAAATAAAAGTCAATTTGAAGTGAAGATCAAGAAGGTTCGCAGCGACAATGGAACGGAGTTCAAGAACGCAAATGTGGACACCTTTCTTGACGAAGAAGGGATTTCACACGAGTTCTTCGCTATGTACACACCTCAACAAAATGGAGTTGTTGAGAGGAAGAACCGAACTCTTATTGAGATGGCAAGAACGATGCTTGATGAGTACAAGACTCCGAAACACTCTTGGGCAGAAGCGGTTGGGACAACTTGTCTTGCAACAAATCGCTTGTATCTTCACAAGCTACTCGGCAAGACGGCATACGAGCTTCTCGCCGGTAACAAACCCCAAGTTGGATACTATAGAGTATTCGGCTCAAAGTGCTACATTCTTGATAAGCATCATCGTTCTAAATTTGCTCCTAAATCTCATGAAGGTTTCCTACTTGGTTATGGCTCAAACTCTCACACTTACCGTGTCTACAACAATTTCACCCGAAAGGTTAAGAGACGGTAGATGTGAAGTTTGATGAATCTAACGGCTCACAAGTAGAGCAATTGCCAATTGATGTAGGAGATAAGGATCCTTCGGAAGCAATCCAAGACTTATCTATTGGCAAGATTCATCCAACGGAGGTAAAGGAGAGTACCTCGTCCGTCCAAGTGGAAGCTTCTACCTCACAACAAGGTGAACCAAGAGTTGATACGGAAGCATCCACAAGTGGGACACATCAAGATGAAGAAAACGAGGAAGTACACCAATATGAACCTCATCAACCTCCTTCTCCACCAAGACAAGAGAACAACAACGCCAATAATGAAGAAGGCCAAGAAGAAGGACAAGATGATGAAGAAGATGTTCCACCCTGATCCAAGCAAAAGCTTTCACGAGTTCGAGCAAGAGTCTCAAGAGATCATCTCGTCGAACAAATCTTCAATGATATTCAAACCGGGAGAATCACTCGCTCTAAAACTCGTTTGGCTAATTTTTGTGAACACTATTCATTCATATCGAGCATTGAACCTATGAAGGTTGAAGAAGCATTGGAAGATCCGGATTGGATAAACGCCATGCATGAAGAGCTACACAACTTTGAGAGAAATCAAGTGTGGACATTGGTCGAGAAGCCCGACAACAACCACAACATCATTGGTACCAAATGGGTGTTTCACAACAAGCAAGACGAAGATGGTCAAGTCGTTCGCAACAAAGCTCATCTCGTCGCCCAAGGCTACACTCAAGTCGAAGGTATGGACTACGGTGAGACATATGCCCCCGTTGCTAGACTTGAGTCCATCCGCATCTTGCTTGCCTATGCTAATCACCATGATATCACTTTATACAAATGGACATTAAAAGTGCTTTTCTAAATGGTGAAATTGAGGAGGAAGTTTATGTTAAACAACCTCCTGGCTTTGTCAATCCTAAGAAACCCGATCACGTTTACAAACTTCACAAAGCTCTTTATGGTCTTAAACAAGCTCCTAGAGCGTGGTATAAGTGCTTGACCAAGTTTCTTATTGAAAAAGGCTTTGAGATTGGAAAAATAGATTCTACTCTTTTTACTAAAAGGGTTAACGGTGAATTATTTGTGTGCCAAATTTATGTTGATGATATAATATTTGGTTCGACTAACCCTCATTTTAGTGAAAAGTTTGGGAAGCTAATGTTGAAGAAGTTTGAGATGTCTGTGATGAGTGAACTCAAGTTCTTTCTTGGTTTGCAAATCAAGCAAACTAAGGAAGGCACCTTTGTTTCTCAAACAAAGTACACCAATGACTTATTAAAGAAGTTCAATCTGCAAGAATGCAAAGGTATGAAAACTCCCATGCCTACGAGTGGACATCTTGACTTGACCAAGGATGGCAAACCGGTTGACCAAAAGGTTTATCGCTCTATGATTGGCTCATTATTATATCTATGTGCCTCCCATCCCGATATTATGCTAAGTGTGTGCATGTGTGCACGATATCAAGCGGCCCCCAAAGAATGTCATCTTAAGGATGTAAAAAAGGATAGTGAGATACTTAATACATACACCAAATTTTGGCATTTGGTATCCTAAGAGTTCCTCTTTTGATCTTGTTGGCTATTCCGATTCGGACTATGCTGGAGACAAGGTTGATAGAAAGTCCACTTCGTGTACTTGTAAATTTCTTGGTAGATCTCTTGTGTCTTGGTCCTCCAAGAAACAAAACTCGGCATCCTTATCCACCACCGAAGCGGAATATACTGTCGCCAGTTCATGTTGTGCCCAATTACTTTGGATGACCCAAACTCTTAAAGATTATGGGATAAATGTGAAACATATTCCATTGCTTTGTGACAATGAGAGTGCTATTAAGATTGCTCACAATCCCGTGCAACATTCTCGAACTAAGCATATTGAAGTTCGTCATCATTTCATTCGAGATCATGTTGCTAAAGGGGACATTGATCTTAAATATGTTCGTACCGATAAGCAATTGGCGGATATATTCACCAAACCGCTTGATGGGAAAGTCTTTTTCCGTTTGGGAGGTGAATTGAACATCATTGATGCTTCAAACTTGGAGTAGGAACTCCATTTGAATACATGCAAGGCATGAGCCTATGACTAATCCTTGATACTTCTCTTATGATGATGATCATATGTCTTGGATATTCTTGCACCCTTGCATGCTATCTAACCCTTGTAGGTACTTGGATGAATCTAAACCTATGAGATTGCAACTCCCTTACAACTTGAGCAATCTCTACATCACCAAGTCTCTACACAATGGTGGTTGAAGATAAGGAAGCTTGGAACACTTCAACATATCCTTTGACAAATTCAATATATCAAATTTCATTCGGTATCAAATTTCATGATTGTCATTTTGGATACACTAGTGCTCTTTCTTGCAAAACTAACCCATGTAGGTAGATGAACTCACTTCCAAGTGGTGCTCCCAACTCTTGATGAGCTACATCAACCTCGAGCAAACCACACAAGTTTAACTACATGACTAAGATCAACACCACCACCTAAGGTATTCATTCCATCTTAGAGAAGCTTTACCTCAAGTTATAGGTCAAAGTAACTCAACAAGATGTGAATACATCAAATGCTTAAACAAAAAATGGTAACCCCATTTTGAGCTTAAACGATGAGTATGACTTATGATCAAGTGTTCTCACTTGACTCCTTAGTCAATATACTCTAACATAGGTGACTCTGTCAACGCCCAATTCTAGATGAAGTTCTCTAGTGTTTTTGCATTTGTCCTTTGCATATTTATTCCCTTTCCTTTTTTCAAAAAAAAAACTTCATCTAGATTTTCTTTTATCTGTTTAGTTCTGCATTTTCTGCATCCAATTCATTGCAAATCCTTTAGTTATTTCCTTGCAAATCCTTGAGAGATCTTATTTGCCTGGTGAGCTGAGATGACAAGTGTTCTCTCTATGTTGAACTTGGTCATGCCGATATGTTGTTTTCGGTCAAACCGAACCAATTCGGTACCACCGAAGACTACAACTCGGTATCACCGATTTCACTGCAGAGAAGACAATTTGCCACTTGTTCCTGCACTTTTGTTCCAGCTCCACTCGATGATTCTTGTCCTCTACCAGCATCACAATCTATATGCTACTTTGCTCTGTGACTCAAGGACCAAACCTTTTGACTCACACGCCAGAAGATCCTTTCTTGGAAATTGATGTCAAAGGGGGAGAGAGATCACATCAAAGCTTATTCCCTTCAAAGGGGGAGAGAGAGTAAAAGGGAGAGAGAGGTAATCTCATCAAAGGCCCCAGATGCTTGGTGTTCAAGAGGAGAGAAGTCACATGTCTTTAAGAGGGGAAAGACATGTCTATGTTATGTTTATATTTATGATCTGTTTAGCTCTGATTTTGTTTCCCTATGTTCTCCCATTATCCAATACAAGATTCAGGGGGAGAAAGACTGCTAGGGAAGGAAATCTTTGAATTCATTGCATATCGTTTTCCTTTGGGGACATGTCTACATCCAATAGAGTACTCAGTACTCACTCTCTACATGTCATCCCAGTCTTGGTACTTGAAAGAACAAGTGCTCCCTCGGTGATTTTGATAATTAATGACAACGTATCTCTTGTTGGACTAATACTTTTACCTAGTATGTTTCAGACAAGTTCAACAAATTAAGTGGCATGGACTAAAGGATGTGGAACCCCTTCAAGATGCTAAGGACAAAGGATTAGCTCAAGCTTCAAGATCAAGACTCTACATTTTCTATTTTTAGTGATCCAAGATCACATTGAGTCTATAGGAAAAGCCAATACTATCAAGAGGGGATGAGGTGTTGCTTGATGAGGTTCTTGCTTCATAGTGCTTAGTGATATGCTCCAAAACCCTCAACTACCTTCCCACATCCACATATGACCTAAACCAAAAGTCAAACTCGGCCCCACCGACTCTTTCTATCCGGCACCACCGAGTTCAGATGTCATAGCCACTGCCACAAACCCTAGGCAAATCGGTTTCACCGATAAGGATCTCGGTCTCACCGAGATGTGATTGTAATCTCTCTGTGTATGTCTATTACCAAAATCGGTCCCGCCGAGATTGAGCAATCGGTACTACCGAGATTACAATGCAAACTTTCTGGTTAGCTTATTACCAAAATCGGTCCCACCGAGTTTGTGTAATCGGTCTCACCAAGTTTGCCTGACCAACTCTCTGGTTAGCTTATTACCATAATCGGTCCCACCGAGTTTGTGTAATCGGTCACACCGAGATTACGTTATGCCCTAACCCTAACTGTATCGGTCCTACCGAGTTGCATCTTAGTCCCACCGAAAATCCTTACGGTCACTAGGTTTGCTAAATCGGTCCGACCGAGTTTATCAATTCGGTCTCACCGAGATTGGTAAATTGTGTGTAACGGTTAGTTTTTGTGTGGAGGCTATATATACCCCTCCACCCACTCTTCATTCGTGGAGAGAGCCATCAGAACATACCTACACTTCCAATACACATTTTCTGAGAGAGAGCCACCTACTCATGTGTTGAGGCCAAGATATTCCATTCCCACCATATGAATCTTGATCTCTAGACTTCCCCAAGTTGCTTTCCACTCAAATCTTCTTTCCACCAAATCCAAATCCTGTGAGAGAGAGTTGAGTATTGGGGAGACTATCATTTGAAGCACAAGAGCAAGGAGTTCATCATCAACACACCATTTGTTACTTCTTGGAGAGTGGTGTCTCCTAGATTGGCTAGGTGTCACTTGGGAGCCTCCGACAAGATTGTGGAGTTGAACCAAGGAGTTTGTAAGGGCAAGGAGATCGCCTACTTCGTGAAGATCTACCGCTAGTGAGTCAAGTCCTTCGTGGGCTATGGCCATGATGGGATAGACAAGGTTGCTTCTTTGTGGACCCTTCGTGGGTGGAGCCCTCCGTGGACTCGCGCAACCGTTACCCTTCGTGGGTTGAAGTATCCATCAACGTGGATGTATGATAGCACCACCTATTGGAACCACGACAAAAACATATGTGTCTCCAATTGCGTTTGAATTCTCCAAACCCTTCCCCTTATATTCTTGCAAGTTGCATGCTTTACTTTCCGCTGCTCATATACTCCTTGCATGCTTGCTTGAAATGTATTGTGTTTGTTAAACTTGTGCCAAAACTCCACTTCAACTTAAAGAAATTAAAAACTACAACTTTTGGTACTTAGTGTCTAATCACACCCCCTCTAAACACCTCTTCACGATCCTTTCAGTACTCTTGTGGTTTCTTTTGGTTGCTCTATCTTGTAGATGTATCTGTGTTATCTAACCTTGTTTACTCAGGTTCATTCCTTCCTAAGCCAACTCAAGACCACAAGGTAAGTATATGCATCACACTCATGTGCATGAGGATTTCTTGCTAATGTACATACTGTTTGCAAGAAGGACTCATGAGCATGTAGGTACATTTTCTATATTCACATCCTTTGCTCTGATGCATATAGCCAAGATACATGTAACACATTCCTTACTCTGTCATGCTTATGTGTTCACATGCTCCTATATTCCATATTTGCATGATTGCATACATATAGGGGGAGCCTATGCATGTTACATATCTTTCCAAAGCTTTACTGGTTATTCTCTATATCTTTATCTAAAGCTTTGATGTATGTTGTCATCAATTACCAAAAAGGGGGAGATTGAAAGCACATGTGCTCCTTGGGTGATTTTGGTAATTAATGTCAATATATCTCTTGTTGGACTAATGTTCTCATCTAGTATGTTTCAGATAAGTTCAACAATGGAGTGGCGTGGACTAGAGGATGTGGAACCCCTTCAAAGATGATGAAGACAAATGATTGGCTCAAGCTCAAGCTCAGGACTCTACATTTTCTATTTTAGTGATCCAAGATCACATTGAGTCCATAGGAAAGCCAATACTATTAAAAGGGGATGAGGTGTTGCTTAATGGCTTGCTTGTTCAAAGTGCTTAATGATATGCTCTAAAGCCCTCAACCACTTTCTCACATCCACATATGTCCCAAACCAAAAGTCAAACTCAGCCCCACCGAAATTTCCTATCCGGCGCCACCGAGTTCACTTGACATAGCCACTGCCAGAAACCCTAGTCAATTCGGTCATACCGATGGGATCTCGGTCTCACCGAGATGGGCTTGCCAACTCTCTGCTGCCTATTGCAGTAATTTCGGTCTCACCGAAATATGCAATCGGTCTCACCGAGTTTGCTTGGCCAACTCTCTGTTTTGCTTATTACCCAAATCGGTCCCACCGAGTTTGTGTAATCGGTCCAACCGAGATGAGGATTTACCCTAACCCTAGCACATCGGTCCTACCGAGTTGATAATATCGGTCCCACCGAAAATCCTAACATTCACATTTTGAACTAAATCGGTCTTACTGAGTTTTCTAATTCGGTCCCACCGAGTTTGGTGATTTGTGTGTAACGGTTAGATTTTGTGTGGAGGCTATATATACCCCTCCACCCACTCTTCATTCATGGAGAGAGCCATCAGAACATGCCTACACTTCCAACATACATTTTCTGAGAGAGAACCACCTACACTTGTGTTGAGATCAAGATATTCCATTCCAACCACATAAATCTTGATCTCTAGCCTTCCTCAAGTTGCTTTCTACTCAAACCCTCTTTCCACCAAATCCAATCCTATGAGAGAGAGCTGAGTGTTGGGGAGACTATCATTTGAAGCAAAAGAGCAAGGAGTTCATCATCAACACACCATCTATTACCTTTTGGAGAGTGGTGTCTCCTAGATTGGCTAGGTGTCACTTGGGAGCTTCCGTCAAGATTGTGGGGTTGAACCAAGGAGTTTGTACGGGCAAGGAGATCGCCTACTCCGTGAAGATCTACCCTAGTGAGGCAAGTCCTTCATGGGCGATGGCCATGGTGGGATAGACAAGGTTGCTTCTTCTTGGACCATTCATGGGTGGAGCCCTCCGTGGACTCACGCAACCGTTACCCTTCGTGGGTTGAAGTCTCCATCAACGTGGATGTACAATAGCACCACCTATCGGAACCACGCCAAAAATCTCCGGGTCTCCAATTGCGTTTGCACACTCAAATCCCATCCCTTTACATCCTTGCAACTTGCATCATTTACTTTCCGCTGCTCATATACTCTTATCATGCTTGCTTGATATGTATTGTGAATGTTTAAACTTGTGCCAAAACTCCACTTCAACTTAAAGAAATTAAAAACTGCAACTTTTCTTACTAAGAGTCTATTCACCCCCCCCTCTAGACACCTCTTCTCGATCCTTTCACCAAGGCATCCCAAGTGAATATTCAAGGAGACTCAAGCGTCTAAGCTTGAGGATGCCTCGGAAGGCATCCCATCTTTCTTCCTCAATAATTATCAATATGTCTCGGGTTTTGATTTGTTCACATGATATGCGTAAATTCTTGGAGCGTCTTTTGTGTTAGTTTTCCCTTTTCTTTGATGCACCATGCTGGTATGAGATAGTCCTTGGTTGATTTATAGAATGCTCTTTGCACTTCACTTATATATTTTGCTCTCTGATGGAGCTATTCCACCGGGGATACTTCCCTCCGGGGGGGGGGGGGGGGGGTTGGGTCGAAGCCATCGTCATCACCAATGCTCCTCTCATAATGAGAGGACTCATCTCCATCAACATCCTCACCAGCACCATCTCATCTCCAAACCCTATTTCATCTCTTGTATCAATCTTTGTCTCAAACCTCGGATTGGTACCTATGGGTTGCTAGTAGTGTTGATTACATCTTGTAATTGATGCTAGTTGGTTTATTTGGTGGAAGATTATATATCCAGTTTGTTAATCATATATTTACCTTCTCTGATCATGAACATGAATATGATATGTGAGTAGTTCCGTTTGTTATTGAGGACATGGGAGAAGTCTTATTATAAGTAATCATGTGAAGTTGGTTTTCGTTTAATGTTTTGATGATGTGTTGTGTTGTTCTTCCTTTAGTGGTGTAGTGAACGTCAACTACATGATACATCACCATGGTTGGGCCAAGCGGAAGGCATTGTGGGATTAGTTTGTAGACGATGGGTTGCGGGAGTGATAGAAACCTAAATCCTAGTTTATTAGTTGTTCCATAAAGGGCTGTTTTGGATCCATATGTTTCATGCTATGGTTTGATTTATCTTAATTCTTCTCTTATAGTTGCAGATACTTGCTACAGGGGATAATCATAAGTGGGTTGTTTGTTCAAGTAAGAACAACACCTTAGCTTTGGTCCATCCACATAACAACTTATCAAAGCAATTAACGTGAGTCAATGAATCGTGATGAATGTAACTAGATGAAATTCCCATGCGTCCTCGAGAACAATTTAATCACTATAAGAAGTAATTTTGGCTTGTCCTTTGCAATAAAAAGGATTGGGACATCTTGCTGCACCTTGTTACTCTGGTTACTTGTTACCTATTATGAATTATCCTGTTATCAAACTATATGATACAACTACTTTACAACACTTGCACAGAATACCTTGATGAAAATCGCTGATTTATTCCTTCCACTCCTCGCTGAGTTCGACGCTCTTTACTTATCGAAAGAACTACGATTGATTCCCTATACTTGTGGATCATCAAGCTTCTCCAATGCTGGCCCCCAAAGCAGACACTGTATCCGTCCACGGACCGGTGGGGACCACTCCGTGGACACTGATACAGAAGCCGGCCATCCAAATCTATCCCCTAAATATCCACCTAGGTACGGTCAATTTGAAATTCAAATCCACCCGATCACATAGCACATGCCGTATCACAACCAAAAATAGGCAAGTATGCATAGTTTTTACATGCTCGATCACAAAAGATTAGCGGTTCGGTAGTCCGTGCAAAAAATTCCCCGCTGGACCAGCCATCTGAGTCTCATCGCTCACTCTGGCGCCACCACGGTATTGGCCGTCGTCTTCTCGGCCGCCTCCTTCTCCGCCTCTGCCTTCATATCTTCCTTCTGTTGTTTTAACATCTTGAAACGGATGGTTTGCATGATCTCCTTGCATCGTCATCCAAATCATCCATCTTCAAGGTTAAAATATTTGCTCCTCCGCAGCGGTTGTGATCTCAACCTTCTTCTCTTTGATCATGGCCTTCTTCTCTTCGAATTTTATCTTCTTGTCGGTCGCCGCAATCAACATGTTAAACCTCCCGACTTGGCATGCCTCATTGACGTCGGAGCGCTTGATGTATGCCTCATCTTTCTTCATCAAGATGCCCTCGAACCTCTCCATCATCTTGGCCGCTGCCCTGTCTCGCTTTGCCTTCTCCTCCTCCCACTTATGTCCCCAGAACCCTCTTCAACCTTCTTGGATGGCTCTTTTGTTGGATCGGTTGGATCACTGGTTTCTTCCTCGGCATCTGTGTCGACGGTCTTGGCAACGAATTGATTCCACTTGGGTTGTCCATTCAACTTCAACCAACAATGTATGACCGTGAAGTTCTTCTTCTCCAACTTCAAGAACACATTGCACACACAGGAAGGCTACAAAATAAAACATTGCCAAATGATCAACAAAACAATGCATACCCGACCAAATGATCAACACAACAATGCATATATAAGCAATGTACAAGCTACGATGATGCAGACTCAAAGAAAAGCAGTAGCGCAATGTAGACGTCCACACAGTAGGGCACATGCTCGGCGACGGATGTCGGGGACTGCCTACCGAGCTGCTTGGTGACATAGAAGTAGGACACCTCGTACTGCTTCGGCCAAGACGACGTCTGCATGGACAACGACGGCAGCGGCGCCCCGCATCCCAGGCTCCGCCCTGCACCACAGCCGCCACCTGCACAACCACCACATCCGTCTCCGCCGACCTTCTGCTTCTTGACCGGTGCCGCCTTTGCCTTTGCTTTCAGGCAACGGTTTTGCCGTGGCTCTGAGTTGATCTTCCGGGCGAGCGTGGTCGCTGGATACTCCACCACTGCCGTCTCCGACCGCTTTTCGTGTGGGTCCATGCGGCGACGGTGAAAAATGGCAGGAATTGGGTGGAGAGCGGCGGGATGGGAAAGAAGAATGTTTGGAAAGGGGAATTTTTGCTGCGAAAACAATGCAGATATCTACAAAAGCACGGGCTCCGCCTCAATTTTGGGTGGGCGGTGGGTGACGCAGTCCTACATGTCTTGTGTCCGGTCTCCCGCCAAGCCCCATGGTTTGGTTCCGATTTGTGGGAAAGCCTTGGTCTGGACTGCTCCGTGAACTGATGGGTCACGCCATTGAATGGCTTGCGGAACTCGGACCGTGCGGTCCGGACTGCTCCATGAACCGATGGGGGACGTCGTTGAATGACTTGCGGAGTCCGGGGCCGATGCAGACAGTTTGAGGATCCGTGTTGAAGATGCCCTAATGTGTTTAACTGGATTGGTGATGCATCTAGCCCATGATTGTCAACTTGGTAGTCCTATGAGAGTGTCCATTCACTAAAGAAAGCCTTCTCTTGATCGAAGGAGTATATTGGTCTCATGGGCGGCCTTAGGCTAGTCATAGTGGGAGTAACTTACCTAGTAACATAGCGCATCCCGAGAAATTTTTGCTTATGTGACATGTAGTTAATGAGAAGTGGTAACATAATATGTTACTATAACATAGCACTTTCCAAGACAAGATGAGTCTACAAACTCATTAATAAAGTCCTCTATGACACTACTACTATATTACTTTGCACTATAAATGTAGTAATTTAGACTAGCTGGGGCTTCCGAATGTGTTTCAGCTTCCGGCTTTTGATGTTAGGCTTGGGTGAGTGGTCTGGATAGTGACCCAGCTAGCACCCCTTCATCATTTTGGATAGGAGTAGCGGCATATGTTCCCAAGATGGTGGATTCAGGCACATTGTTGTAATACTTTGTAAGGTCCTCGAGAATAATCAATAAAGTGGCCGTATGCATCTCCCAGATGCAGAGGCCGGGGGGTCATCCTCCTTTTCTAAAAAAAAAATATATAAGTTACTACCCACTATGACCAGCCTTATTACTACTCTCTCGGCCCACACATACAAAGGAGTGCTTCCATGGAGCTGGACGCACTGGCACTGGCACTTCCCTTGCCACTTGGCAGAGTGTTGAAGGGTGGCTTCTCGTGCTCACTTGGGGCTAGAGCCGCTTCACTGTTGTTTAACCTGAGGTACAGCTCATACCACCGGATGTCCGGACGTGACGGAGAAAAAGCTCCCCTTGTTTCATGCCTGCATCGGACAAAAGCTTTCGTCCCCTTCCATACAACTCGACGCAATTTTGCGACTTGTTTTGACTGATTAGCAGCAAGTTCTAGACAAGACCAGTGGAGACCGAGACCCTATTTGGATTAGATGTATATATGTTTCGTGTGCTCCGGTATTTAGTTCACGCGGCAGCTAAATCTGAAGAAGAAAATATGGGAAAGGGATGAGCCACCCGCAAAAACCAACGGGAACCTGCCGTCGTCTGGCTACTGATTACCGTGCGATTCAGGAAGTTTCCTGGAACCTATACGTACACAGGAGTATAGCTCATTGGAGGATGCATCAGAGCTGAACAACGCACGTAATATATCCTGACAAGATGGACAACAATATTGAAGTTTCTGCTGAACTTTTCTGGCTTCTTGTCATTACATCCGTAAAAAAAGCTCTTGCAGTCTTGTTTTCTGCTTCTCCTGTTCTCTCTGCCATCGAGGGCAACCCAAACCCAGCTACTCTCGCTGCCTTCAAAGCAGCCCGATCTGGCCGGCAGTGAAAAGAGCTGGAAAAACACCGAGAGAGTGAGAAAAACTACCAAGGGAGAGGCAGCCGGCGGCGATCGCCGGCCTCTCACCTAAAACTGGACGACCCAACGGCCATCACCGCCCACCACGTCACGCATGGCTACGCGGCGCCGTTCGGTCGTCCTTGTACGTGCACGGTACACCGTGCACAACCAGACCAGACCCGTATGTACAACAGGGACCAAGCTAACACAGCAGATTTCACTCGAGAGCTTCTTCCGGGATGATCTGAAGATGCGGCCGCCACACCGTCGCGCGGACGCTCCGGCTGCGCTTGCACCTGGCCTTGCCCTCCGACAGCACCTCCGCCAGGTAGCTGTCGCCGGCGCCGCGGTCTTTCGTCACCTTATTAGCGCCGGCGCCGGCGCCCGCACTGCTCGACACGCTCGTCGGCTTCGACGTGGACGATGACCGCACCTTCTTCTGTTGTGGCTGCGACGACGGCTTCCTCTTCTTCTCCGGCACCGACGAGGTCGGCACCAGGAAGTAGAAGCACCCCCGCTCCAGCTCCGAATCGGGGTCGACAATGAGGATCCGCCGCGCGCCGCCCTGGGAGCACGGCCGGCTCACCACGTGGCTGGGGTGCGCCGCCATGACCTCGCCGGCGGTGACCGGGCGCGAGTACTCCTCGATGTGGCCGTTGAGGTGGACGATGCGGATCAAGTCGAAGGAGCCGCAGGGGAGGACGCAGGCCAGGCAGCACCGCAGGCTGTTGCCCATGCTTTCTTGGCTTCTTGCCGGCCGGCGGCTAAACGTTGCTTGATTAGCAATGGAAAAACTCTCCCTGCTGGCTAGTCTTGCGCCTTACTTTGGCTCTTGGGCATGTCTGTGTGCCACTGCCTTTATATAGGTGAGAGGTTCCAGTTGTTGCACAAGTGGAAGGGTTCTATTGTGCAGGAAAAAAATGTAACAAAGTAGCAAATTTATTTCTCTAAAAATATTGTTATATTAATTCCTCTAAAAATAGTTGCATATCAATTTCCCTAAAAAATAGTGCTACTCCTTCCGATCCAAATTAGTTGACACAGCTTTAGTACAACTTTATACTAAAGTTGCATTGTATTAATTATCTAAAACGGTATTAATTCCTCTAAAAATAGTTGCATATTGATCCCCCTAAAAATTAGTACTACTCCCTGCGATCCAAATTTGTTCAGGCAGCTTTAGTACAACTTTAGTATAAAGTTGCGTCAATTAATTCAGATCGGAGGGAGTAACATTTTTTTTCAAGAGTGAATAATTTGTGCCTCAAAACAGCCCCTGCTCCCTCGGTTGAAATTATGGAGTAGTGTATTAGGTTTCGTTGGAATAAGCCTTTTCCGGACAATTACACTATTATGATATAACTTTCGTGATAAGAAATCATAACCACAAATGAGTACTTTAAAATACAAATGATATCAACTTTATGGCGCATAATTTTGCAAAAGAGAACTTTATATCACACATGTGTGTATTAATATAGTAATTGTTGGTCAAATGTTTATCCTAACGAACTCTAATACACTAGCTAATTTGGAATGGAGGGAGTAGTATAAACATAAACTCGTGATCCATTATCATAGGTGTGTGGTTATTTTGAAACTCCCGCTTAGGGGTGTATATATACCCTAGAATATTTCTACTAAGACTTCAATACGGTTAATATACAGTTCCCTTTTCCAGAAACTATAAACACAAATACTTCAATGCATCACTTTGGTTGTAATCTTTTGCATGTGATGCTGTGATGCCTAAAAATAGTTAAGAGGGGCATAATATAAAATTATCTTGCAAGACAAATACAACAATATTATTCTTACATGCTGAGTCTATGATTTTACACATATCAGTGGACAAGGTTTGATGGGTGCAGCAAAATTATGCGCTATATTGAGGAGTATACACTATATTACTTTGGGTATTGGACATACATTGTTGAAGGAAAACATAGCACCAACATATTTGGGACAATTTCAAGACTCTCCTACGTTAGTACTCCCTCTATTTCTGTATACAAGATCACTTTGTTTTTCATGTCAAATTTTGACTTCTAATTTTGATGAACAAAATATGGGTTATATGTCATAAAAAATATCATCGGAAAGTTCTTTGAAATGTGCATCCAATGCCATACTTTTTGTGGCATATAACTAACTTTTTGGTTGTAAAATTAATGACCAAAGTTAGAAACAAAAATATGAAGTGTTGATATAATTATGTGGCCGGTATGATTTTACTAGACTTAATTATGTGGATGATATAATATTACATCTAGATTGGTAAGAAACTATGTTTTTTTGAACATGATACAGACGCAAACACTCATATATATATGCGCATACACTCACCCCTATAAATGCACATGCACACACCCTATCCTTATGAGCACCTCCGGCAGACTAAGCCGGGATATCATCTTGAGGGTAAATGCAAGTACCGGGACTTGAACCCTGGTGGGTTGTGGATACCACTGTCCACCTAACTATCCAACCACAGGTTGGTTCGCGGTAACAAACTAGTAATGCCCTAATTTCTAGGGTCAGTATGGACTGTGCACTTCTTGCAAATAAGGAAGTAATAATGATGCCATTAACCTCAGTGGGATGTAAGGAAACATATAAAAGCACTAACAAATGGCTTTTTATCTTCTGTTTCAAGCTTCATGGCATCGAGTAGCTTTCTTTTTCTTCACCAAGATTGATTAAGTAATTGGTCTCAAAACTTAACTGAATACAGTAAAACATGAACCAATAACTGTTTTAAGATACACAGGCAAAAAAATGCAAAAAAGTAAGTTATAACTAGACTAAAAAATCTTGTTTGTCTCTTTGGAGGTAATTAACTTGGAGTCCCTTGAAGAACTTGTTTTGTTTCGTACACGATAAGATGGACATATTTTTGGATGCAGGCACAAACTTCATCCAACAACATGCGTCTAGATTTTTTTAAGAGAAAATTAATGTGCAACATACAGCCATTAAGCATGGTGTAAAAAATGACCTTATATATTGCAACGTGGCGTCCTGTAATTTTTACGATTTGAAGGCCCTCTCCCAAGTTAACTAGTGTTTGGTTATATGAATTGGCTAGTTGACCGCTCCAGATGGCGTCTAGAGCCTTCTGGGCAATTCTCCACTAGATCCCTCTACCAGGCCTTTGCCCCTTTGCTTGGACATGAGGCGCTCACCATCATCTGGGAGATCCGTCTCCCTCTGAAAATTAGGATCTTCTTGTGGCAATGGATTCGAGGTCGCCTTCCATCCGGCGTGGATGTCCTGAAACGCAATGGTCCCGATGATGGACGTTGCCCGCTTTGCGGGCCTGAAGAGGACTCGAACCATATATTCTTCTCCTGCGTGTCCGCGCGGTTCCTCTGGAGTTTTTTCCGCGAAATAGTGGGTGGAAACTGGGACCACAACAACTTCCCCGCTCTCTTCGCCGAACTCCAGGCGATCCCAACCTCGATGCGCCACATTAGGTGGCTGGCCATTGGGGTGCTTGCCTGGACGTTGTAGACTGTTAGGAATAAACTTGTGATTCAGCGTATTCTCCGTTGTCGTGCTACTGACGCTTTGTTCAAATGGTCTGGTTACTTGCAGATTTGGTGGCCGTTTAGCCGTCCTAGGGAGAGAGACGCCATCACCTCCATCATCACCCATCTTCGTGCGATGGCTCTCCGGATGGCCCCACCGCTTCCCCCACTACCACCGGAGCCGGATTAGATCGTCGTCACCTCGCCACCGCCACCTCGTTTATGTGTTGTCTTGTCGTGCGCCTTGTTGGGTTTGTTGTGCTGTGCCCACAACTGAACTTGGATCTGTGTGATTGTGTGTGACTGTTGGACCTTGCCTGCGGTGGCATTGTGTTTGTGTGTGGATTGTTCGGGTGATACCTTGATACCTCGTGCTTGGTGGTTGTTTTATTTATAAAGCGAAGTAAAAGCCTTTTTAAATAAAAAAAATTGGCTAGTTATTATCGACTGATCCGAGAGAAGTGGCATGTTGCATGCCCTTCCGAAATGATTAGCGGGTAAGTGATCGAAGTGTACGTTGTTCATGAATCCGTACAAAGAGAGCTCTTGTGCCCATGGCCATGGATCGGAGTATGTGCGTGTACATAGAGATCTTATAATCTGTGTGAAAAGGAGAGCTTAGTAGCTTCAAACCCCAACCTTATCATCGGATTAATTTTTCTGGGTTCCGGGGACTGCTTCTTTTTTACTCCCTTTGACTTGAACTCTACTCTCTCAAGGCATTCATTCTTTGAACTTGGATGCTAAAAGAACTGCATTCTTTTCAATAAATAATATATTGTAGTACATCCAAGTTGCCCTACATTGTGGGGGTTTACATTGCTTGTTTTTCGTTTATTTCCCAATATAATACTGCATCTCTCACTAATACACTTTCTTTGGCAAGCTGTTTTAAGTTCTCGATGAGTTTTGTAGTACTACACTGGACGCAAAATTGGACATGCTTTCAGTCCGGGAAGGCTTCTTGCTGGCAAGACCTTGTTTGCCCAAAGAAAAGGAAAAAAGGACAAGACCTGGACAGAGAGTACGTACAGGACAGTGTTGACTGAATGTTCATGCACGAAACGTACGTAGAAGACATTCACATTGTCTCCCTGTCTTTACTTAAACTCACGAGAAGAAGGTATTTGCACCTTGCCGGTTTATCACAAATATCGCAACAAAGATGATGGCTTCTTCTTTTTTCTGAAAAAGAGGATAACTCGGACTCAACTACAAATCTGACGTTAGATTTTAGGCCATGACAAATCAAACAATTCATAGCAAATTATGTTCTTCAAGGATGACAAATTTAGTTGGCGGGCATGATAAATCTGTCTAAGTTCATATTTTTGTCAGAAATTTGTCATGCTTGCAAACTAAATTTGCATCATTACGCCAATATAAATTTCTTCCATGAAAAACGTCAGATTTGCCATGCCTAAAAATCTGCATCAAAAGATGTATACAGCCAATAGCCATATACTATTATTGAAGAAACAAAACCCTCCATTAGAAGATGACGGCTTCTTGGCACAAGGTAAGGCTAAGCAACCGAGACCTCATCACGAACAGCAGGAAAATCATAAACGCAATGCCTCCTCGAGGTGGCTAACCGCCGGCGCATTAGCGGAGGGCCTGAGAAGAAGGATCGCCACTGTAAGATGTCGATCGGGCGGTCTGCAAGCCGGGGACATGCTCGTGACAGCCCTCCACCCTTTGGGGGTTTCTTTCTCCCCCGGTATGGGACGCAGCAACGCCAGTCCCATGTGTGCGATTAGAATACCTGATCGCCGATGTCAAAGTTGCGTGTACTTTGCCACTGTTGGCCGACTGGCAGCTGCATTGCTTGCCACTAGGTGAGGATGCCTTGTACAGTATATGCACTGCTAGTACTAGAAGAGCAATGATGTGAAAAATGTGCTAGACATGCATGCTGATCTTTTAAAAGTTGTGCAAGTTTGATCCAGCTTTTGTGAATGGGTTGAACTTTATGTTAGTTTGTGCGGTGATGAAGTTGTACGTCTTGGTTCGCTTTCCCCTAATCAGATCGGATTGTTCAATGATTAGGTGGTACGTAGAGTGTGTGGGTCCGTGCATTGCCGGTTTAGATGTGATTGAAGGGAGCATACTTGATAAACATGATGAACTAATTAAATTAAAATTCTGGTAAGGATCATATAATGTTTAATCTTATGTATCTTTTGGGGAATGATCCTATTTTATGGATTAACTAAAAAATACATAAGATTAAAGATACTAAAAATCAAACTATAAAGATCCTAATAAAATCAAATTTAAGACATACTAAGATAATTTGAAGTCTTCTGGCAAAAATAGATAATTTAAAGTCCGTTTTGCCACAATACAGTTACGATCTATCGAGGAAATGGACCCCCACGTCGCTCCCACACAGGGCGGCTCGGGCAGAACCCTAGAGCCGCCACCTCCCTCTCCTTGGCCCCTGCTCACCCCGCTGTCGCCGAAGGATGCCGCCAGTCAAAGGTAGCGCGGCTAACGGCAGTGGCGGGCAATCATCCCCGAGCGCGATTGGCAGCGGCAAGGCCTCTTCCTTCTCGCGTGGCGGGATCTTTGGTTGGAGTTTCATGGCGGCCTTGGACGACGCGGCTCGTCTGGCGGAGTTGGACGCCGAGGCGCTGGCCCCGGACTTCTTCGGCGACTTGGGCGACCGTTGTGGCCGCGTGGGCGGCATGACGCCTGGTTCGGGGGTCTCGGTGCGGTCTAGCCCCTCATCTCCGCGTGGTGTCGGTGGTGGTGGCGGTGCCCACTGAGTTCTCCAGCCTGCTAATCGGGAGTCGACGGGCGGCGGCGTGGGATGATGACCCACAAGTATAGGGAATCTATCGTAGTCCTTTCGATAAGTAAGAGTGTCGAACCCAACGAGGAGCAGAAGGAAATGATAAGCAGTTTCCATCAAAGTATTCTCTGCAAGTACTGAAATAAGTGGTAACAGATAGTTTTGTGATAAGATAATTTGTAACGAGCAACAAGTAACAAAAGTAAATAAGGTGCAGCATGTTGGCCCAATCCTTTTTGTAGCAAAGGACAAGTCTGGACAAACTCTTATATGATGTAAAGCGCTCCCGAGGACACATGGGAATATCGTCAAGCTAGGCTTCACCACGTTCATATGATTCGCGTTCGGTACTTTGATAATTTGGTATGTGGGTGGACCAGTGCTTGAGTGCTTCCCTTACTTGGACAAGCATCCCACTTATGATTAACCTCTATTGCAAGCATCGGCAACTACAACAAAAGTATTAAGGTAAACCTAACCATAGCATGAAACATATGGATCCAAATCAGCCCCTTACGAAGCAACGCATAAACTAGGGTTTAAGCTTCTGTCACTCTAGCAACCCATCATCTACTTATTACTTCCCAATGCCTTCCTCTAGGCCCAAATAATGATGAAGTGTCATGTAGTCGACGTTCACATAACACCACTAGAGGAGAGACAACATACATCTCATCAAAATATCGAACGAATACCAAATTCACATGACTACTAATAGCAAGACTTCTTCCATGTCCCTAGGAACAAAATTAACTACTCACAAAGCATAAACATGTTCATAATCAAAGGGTATTAATATGCATATAGGATCTGAACATATGATCTTCCACCAATTAAACCAACTAGCATCAACTACAAAGAGTAATTAACACTACTAGCAACCTACTAGCACCAATCCCGAACTTGGAGACAAGAATTGGATACAAGAGATGAACTAGGGTTTTGAGATGAGATGGTGCTGATGAAGATGTTGATGGAGATTGCCCTTTCCCGATAAGAGGAGCGTTGGTGATGACGATGGCGATGATTTCCCCCTTCGGGAGGGAAGTTTCCCCGGCAGAACAGCTCCGCCAGAGCCCTAGATTGGTTCCGCCAAGGTTCCGCCTCGTGGCAGCGGAGTTTCGTCCGAGAAGATGGCTTATGATTTTTTCCCATCGAAAGACTCCATATAGCAGAAGATGGCCACCAGGGGGGCCCATGAGGTAGGGGGCGCGCCCAGGGGGGTAGGGCATGCCCCCCACCCTCGTGGGCAGGGTGTGGCCCCCCTGGTGAAGTTTTGCTCTTAGTATTTTTTTATATATTTGGAAAACATCTTCCGTGAAGTTTCAGGACTTTTGGAGCTGTGCAGAATAGGTCTCTAATATTTGCTCCTTTTCCAGCCCAGAATCTCAGCTGCCGACATTCTCCCTCTTTATGTAAACCTTGTAAAATAAGAGAGAATAGGCATAAGTATTGTGACATAATGTGTAATAATAGCCCATAATGCAATAAATATCAATATAAAAGCATGATGCAAAATGGACGTATCAACTCCCCAAGCTTAGACCTCGCTTGTCCTCAAGCGAAAAGCCGAAATTGAAAAATATGTCCACATGTTTAGAGATATAGGTGTCGATAAAAATAAAATACGGACATGAGGGCATAATGATCATTCTTAGAACAACAACTCATATAATTCTTTGTCATATAATCTCTAATGCTAGAGTAATAATTCAATCACAATATCAAGTATGAATCATAAACTCTATTGAAAACTAACAAACTATAATATCAGTCATTGAAGCAATTGCAATTTATCATAACACAAGAAAGAGCCAATGTATAAGAGCTTTTCAGCAAGTCCACATACTCAACTATCATATAATCTTTCACAATTGCTGACACTCACGCAATACTTATGGGTATGGAGTTTTAATCGGACACAGAGAAAGATAGGGGCTTATAGTTTTGCCTCCCAACGTTTTACCTCAAGGGTAATGTCAACAGTAATAGTTCATGAAAACTCACATCCAATTAGCCATATATACCAGGATCTTTCCAACATATTGTGCTTGACAAAGGATAAAATGTAAAAAGGAAGGTGAAGATCACCATGACTCTTATGCAATGTAGGAGATAAAAGTAAAAGATAGGCCCTTCGCGGAGGGAACAGAGGTTGTCATGCGCTTTTATGGTTGGATGCACAAAATATTAATGCGAAAGGATGTCACTTTATATTGCCACTTGTGATATGCACCTTTATTATGCAGTCTGTCCCTTTTATTACTTCCATATCACACGATCGTATAAAGCTTATTTCCTCCACACCAATCAATCATACATATTTAAAGAGCAATTTTTATTGCTTGCATCGATGACAACTTACTTGATGGATCTTACTCAATCCATAGGTAGATATGGTGGACTCTTATGGCCAGACTAGTTTAAGGGTATTTAGAAGCACAAGTAGTATCTCTACTTGGTGCAATGAATTTGGCTAGCATGAGGGGGAAAGGCAAGCTCATCATGTTGGAAGATCCAAGACAATATAATTTATCTCAGATGTAAGAAAACATAACCCATTACGTTGTCTTCCTTGTCCAATGTCAACTCTTTAGCATGTCATATTTTAATGAGTGCTCACAATCATAAAAGATGTCCAAGATAGTATATTTATATGTGAAGACCTCTCTTTCTTTATTACTTCCTATTAACTGCAACGATGACCAAAACTGTGTTTGTCAACCCTCAACAACTTTTATTCATCATACTCTTTCTATGTGAGCTCATTACTCTCCATAAGACTCACATGATCTCTTTGTTTCTTTTTATTTCTTTCTCTTTTCTTTTATTCACTTAGGATCATGGCAAAATAATCAAGCCCTTGACTCAACACTAATCTTTATTATATAGCTCACGGACTCGATTACATAGGAGGATAATAAAGCAAAACTCATAGCTAGATCACACTAAGAACTTTTATTCTATTAGATCAAGATATTACCAAAAGGATCGAACTAAGAAAAACGGTAAAGATAAAAGTTATGGTGATACGATACCGGGGCACTCCCCCAAGCTTGGCAGTTGCCAAGTGGAGTGCCCATACCCATGTGATTATGTCTCTCTTTTCGGGGATGGTGATGTGATGTTTTTGGCGATGATGCCCCTCAAGATACGATTCTCCTCCTCAAGCTTGTTGACTTGCTGCTTGAGGTCCATTATTTCCTTTCGGGGTTTTCCTGTAACAGCCAAAGCTCCCTGCACCCAAGGGTGTTGCATAGCTGCGGGAGAACCAGTGACACTCTTTTTCATATTCTCATAAGAAAGAAATCTAACATTGGAAGGGATAACCGAGTTTGGAATAGTTGAGCTCTGCAGTTCTCCCATTGTGAATCCAGCTTGGAGGCGGGAAGTGACTTCTTGATCCTCTTCCATGGCATCTATCCTCTTCAAATCAGCCTCCATCTCTTCCTCTGTTGCTGGCCCAAAGGGGTCAACATGATTGTTTGTCGTTGATCTCGGTGCCGGATGAGACACCCGGCTCTCCCCGACTGACTCTTGCGAAGACATCCTGCTCTAATCTGCAGCAGCAACAGCTCGAAACACAAACAGGAGATAATTGCGTGATACGGGAATCAAAACCCCCGGGAGATTATATAATGAATTTTTACCGACCAAAATATGTGTCATGTATGAAAACGGAGTCCAGAGAGCACACGAGGTGCCCACGAGGTAGGGGGCGCGCCTAGTAGGGTAGGGCGCGCCCTCCGCCCTCGTGGAGGCCTCGTGTCCTTCCCGGACAGCTTCTTATTTTTCTATTTTTCTAAATATTCCAAAACGGAGAAATATTGCCTTAAAAACTGTTTTGGAGTCGGTTTACTTACCGCACCACATACCTATTCCTTTTCGGAGTCTGAAACGTTCCGAAAAGTGTCCCTTATGTATTCCTCTGGGGTTACGGTTTCAATAACATTGGTTTCAACATTTATGGGATTACCTGAGATATAATGTTTGATTCTTTGACCGTTCACCACCTTTGGATTTGTGCCTTCAAAGTTGTTGATTTTTATGGCACCGGAACGGTAGACCTCCTCGATAACGTAAGGACCTTCCAATTTAGAGAGAAGTTTTCCTGCAAAAAATCTTAAACGAGAGTTGTATAGCAATACATAATCACCTACATTAAACTCACGCTTTTGTATCCTTTTGTCATGCCATCTTTTAACTTTTTCTTTAAACAACTTGGCATTTTCGTAGGCTTGGGTTCTCTATTCATCAAGTGAGCTAATATCAAATAACCTCTTCTCACCGGCAAGTTTAAAAATCATAATTAAGTTCTTTAATAGCCCAATAAGCCTTGTGTTCTAGTTCGAGAGGTAAGTGACATGCTTTTCCATAGACCATTTTATACGGAGACATACCCATAGGATTTTTATATGCAGTTCTATAGGCCCATAATGCATCATGTAGTTTCTTGGACCAATTCTTTCTAGACCTATTAACAGTCTTTTGCAAAATTAATTTGAGTTCTCTATTACTCAATTCTACTTGCCCACTAGACTGAGGGTGATAAGGAGATGCAATTCTATGATTAACATCATATTTAGCAAGCATTTTACGGAAAGCACCATGAATAAAATGTGAACCACCATCAGTCATTAAATATCTAGGGACTCCAAATCTTGGAAAAATAACTTCTTTAAGCATTTTAATAGGAGTGTTATGATCAACGCTACTAGTTGGAATAGCTTCTACCCACTTAGTAACGTAATCAACAACAACTAAAATATGTGTATAACCATTAGAGGAAGGGAAAGGTCCCATATAGTCAAAGCCCCAAACATCAAATGGTTCAATAACAAGTGAATAAATTCATAGGAATTTCTTGACGTCTACTAATATTACCAATTCTTTGACATTCATCACAAGATAAGACAAACTTAGGTCATCCTTGAAGAGAGTAGGCCAATAAAAACCAGATTACAGTACCTTATGTGCAGTTCTATCTCCAGCATGGTGTCCTCCATAAGCCTCGGAGTGACACTTGCGTAGGATCTGTTCCTGTTCATGCTCTGGTACACAACGTCTAATAACACCATATACTCCTTCTTTATAAATATGTGGGTCATCCCAAAAGTAATGCCTCAAATCATAGAAGAACTTTTTCTTTTGCTGGTATGTGAAACTAGGTGGTATAAACTTAGCAACAATGTAATTAGCATAATCAGCATACCATGGAGCAGTATGAGAAGCATTTATGACATTTAATTGCTCATCGGGAAAGCTATCGTCAATAGGTAGTGGGTCATCAAGCACATTTTCTAACCTAGACAAGTTGTCTGCAACAGGGTTCTCAGCTCCTTTTCTATCAACAATATGCAAATCAAATTCTTGTAGCAAGAGAACCCATCTAATAAGTCTAGGTTTAGCATCTTTCTTTTCCATAAGATATTTAATAGCAGCATGATCAGTGTGAATAGTTACTTTAGAATCAACAATATAAGGTCTAAACTTATCACAAGCAAATACAACTGCTAAGAATTCTTTTTCAGTAGTAGTATAATTTCTTTGAGCATTGTCTAGAGTTTTACTAGCATATTGAATAACATTTAGTTTCTTATCAACTCTTTGTCCTAGAACAACACCTACAGCATAATCACTAGCATCACACATAATTTCAAAGGGTAAATTCCAATCAGGTGGCTGAACAATAGGTGCAGAAATCAATGCTTTCTTAAGTATTTCAAATGCTTCTACATAATCATCATCAAAGACAAATGGTATATCTTTTTGTAATAAATTAGTCAGAGGCCGAGAAATTTTTGAGAAGTCCTTAATGAACCTCCTATAAAAACCGGCATGAGCAAGGAAACTTCGTATACCTTTGATGTCCTTGGGACATGGCATCTTTTCAATAGCATCAACCTTGGCTTTATCAACTTCAATACCTCTTTCAGAAACTTTATGCCCCAAGACAATACCTTCATTAACCATAAAGTGGCACTTTTCCCAATTCAAGACAAGATTAGTTTCTTCACATCTCTACAAAACTCGATCAAGGTTGCTCAAGTAATCATCAAAAGAAGACCCATAGACGGAAAAGTCGTCCATGAAAACCTCGCAAATCTTTTCACAAAAGTCAGAGAATATAGCCATCATGCATCTTTGAAAGGTAGCAGGTGCATTACATAAACCAAAAGGCATACGTCTATAAGCAAAAGTACCAAAAGGGCATGTAAAAGTAGTCTTTGATTGATATTTGGCTGACACATGTATTTGAGAGAAACCAGAATAACCATCAAGAAAGCAAAAATGTGTATGTTTGGACAATCTTTCTAGCATTTGATCGATAAAAGGTAAGGGGTAATGATATTTTTAGTAGCCTTATTTAATTTGTGGAAATCAATTACCATTCTATAACCTGTAATTATTCTTTGAGGAATCAATTCATCTTTATCATTAGGAACAACAGTAATACCTCCCTTCTCAGGGACACAATGGACAGGGCTTACCCACTGACTATCAGCAACGGGATAAATTATACCTGCCTCAAGGAGCTTTAGTATCTCCTTTCTTACCACTTCTTTCATTTTAGGATTTAGCCGGCGTTGATGATCACGAACTGGTTTAGCATCTTCTTCCAAATTAATTTTATGTTGACATAGAGTGGGACTAATGCCCTTAAGATCATCAAGAGTATACCCAATAGTAGCGCGGTGCTTCTTCAGAGTTTTCAATAATCTCTCTTCCTCATGCTCTGAAAGGTTAGCACTAATAATAACAGGATATATCTTTTTCTCATCAAGATAAGCATATTTAAGAGTATCAGGTAACGGTTTAAGCTCAAACACGGGATCACCCTTGGGTGGAGGAGGATCCCCTAGGATTTCAACAGGTAAATTGTTTTTCAGAATAGGTTCATGTTTAAAGAATACTTCATCTAATTCCCTTCTTTAATTCATAAACATATCATTTTCATGGTCCAACAAGTATTGTTCTAAAGGATCACTAGGAGGTACGGCAATAGAAGCAAGACCAATAATTTCATCCTTACTAAGTAATTCTTCTTCACGGTGTTGTCTACTGAATTTAGAAAAATTAAATTCATGAGTCATATCATCTAAACCGATAGTAACAACATCTCTTTTGCAATCTATGGTAGCATTAACAGTATTTAAGAAGGGTCTACTAAATATAATGGGACAAAAGCTATCTTGTGGGGAACCAAGAACAAGAAAATCAGTAGGATATTTAGTTTTCCCACACAAGACTTCAACATATCTAACAATTCTCATTGGTGAAATAGTATCTCTATTGGCAAGTTTAATTGTGACATCAATATCTTCCATCTCAGCAGGTGCAATATCATGCATAACTTCTTTGTATAAGGAATAAGGTATTGCACTAGCACTAGCACCCATATCACATAAGCCATGATAACAATGATCTCCTATTTTAACAGAAATAACAGGCATGCCTACCACATGTCTAGGTTTATCTTTATCACGGGGTTTAGCAATTCTAGCAATTTCATCACAGAAATAAATAACATGCCCATCTATATTATCAGACAAGAGATCTTTAACAATAGCAATATTAGGTTCAACTTTAACTTGCTCAGGAGGTGTATATGTTTTAATATTGCTTTTACGAACTACAGTTGAAGCTTTAGCATGATCCTTTATCCTAACAGGGAAAGGTGGTTTCTCAACATAAGAAGTAGGAACAATAGGATCATTATAAGTGATAGTCTTTTCTTCAACTTTAATAGGTGCAGCTACTTTTACTTCTATGGGAGGATGATATTTAAACCACTTCTCCTTGGGGAGATCAACATAGGCAGCAAAAGATTCACAGAAAGAAGCTACTATCTCGGAGTCAAGTCCATATTTAGTGCTAAATTTACGAAAAATATCGGTATCCATAAAAGATTTAACACAATCAAAACTAGGTGTCATACCTGACTCCTTACCATTGTCGAGGTCCCAATCTTCAGAGTTGCGTTTAATTCTTTCCAATAAATCCCATTTGAATTCAATAGTCTTCATCATAAAAGAGCCAGCACAAGAAGTATCAAGCATGGTGCGATTGTTACCAGAAAGTCGAGCATAAATTTTTTGAATAATCATTTCTCTTGAGAGCTCATGATTGGGGCATGAATATAAATTGATTTAAGCCTCCCCCAAGCTTGAGCGATGCTTTCTCCTTCGTGAGGCCAAAAATTATATATATAATTGCGATCACGATGAACAAGATGCATAGGATAAAACTTCTGATGAAATTCCAATTTCAATCGTTTGTAATTCCAAGACCTCATATCATCACATAGCCTATACCATTGTAACGCCCTCGATGCGGCTATATCTCCCACGTGTCGAAGCACGACTTAGAGGCATAACCGCATTGAAAGCAATGTCGCAAGTGAGGTAATCTTCACACAACCCATGTAATACAGAAGGGAAAGAGATACATAGTTGGCTTATAATCGCCACTTCACACAATTACATGAATAAAGTGTTACATCATCCAGATACAATCAAGGTCCGACTACGGAACCAAAATGAAAGAAGACTACCCCAAATGCTACACAGATCCCCGATCAACCCGACTGGGCTCCACTACTGATCAACTAGAAAGAAATAACACAAAGGACAAGATCTTCATCGAGCTCCTCCTTGAGCTTGGTTGCGTCACCTGCACGGTTCAACGACACCTGCAAACTGGTTTTGGAAGTATCTATGAGTCACGGGGACTCAGCAATCTCACACCCTCGCGATCAAGACTATTTAAGCTTATGGGTAAGGCAAGGTAATATGTGGAGCTGCAGCAAGCGACTAGCATATATGGTGGCTAACATACGCAAATGAGAGCGAGAAGAGAAAGCAAAGCACGGTCGAGAAACTATGATCAAGAAGTGATCCTAGAACAACCTACGTCAAACATAACTCCAACACCGTGTTCACTTTCCGGACCCCGCCGAGAAGAGACCATCACGGTTACACACACGGTTGATGTATTTTAATTAAGGTCGACTTCAGGTTTTCTACAACCGGACATTAACAAATTCCCATCTGCCCATAACCGCGGGCACGGCTTTCAAAAGTTCAAATCCCTGCAGGGGTGTCCCAACTTAGCCCATCACAAGCTCTCATGGTCAATGAAGGATATTCCTTCTAGCGGGAAGACCCGATCAGACTCGGAATCCCGGTTACAAGACATTTCGACAATGGTAAAACAAGACCAGCAAAGCCACCCGAATGTGCTGACAAATCCTGATAGGAGCTGCACATATCTCTTTCTCAGGGCACACCGGATTGTCCAAGGTTCCGGTAGGCCAGCCCAGAGTTGCCCCTGGTGGCCACCGGCAGCTGACAGGTTGGACCAACACTCAGAGGAGCACTGGCCCGGGGGTTTAAATAAAGATGACCCTTGAGTCTACAGAACCCAAGGGAAAGAAATGCTAGGTGGCGAATGGTAAAACCAATGTTGGGCCTTGCTGGAGGATTTTTATTCAAGGCGAACTGTCAAGGGGTTCCCATTATAATCCAACCGCGTAAGGAACGCAAAATCCGGGAACATAACACCGATATGACGGAAACTAGGGCGGCAAGAGTGGAACAAAACACCAGGCATAAGGCCGAGCCTTCCACCTTTACCAAGTATATAGATGCATTAATTAAATAAGATATATTATGATATCCCAACAAGTAAACATGTTCCAACAAGGAACAACATCTCCATGTTCCAACAAGGAACAAACTTCATCTTCACCTGCAACTAACAACGCTATAAGAGGGGCTGAGCAAAGCGGTAACATAGCCAAACAACGGTTTGCTAGGACAAGGTGGGTTAGAGGCTTGGTTCAACAATATGGGAGGCATGATAAGCAAGTCGTAGGTATCGTAGCATAGGCATAGAAAAAGAGCAAGCATCTAGCAAGCAAAGATAGAAGTGATTTTGAGGGTATGGTCATCTTGCCTGAAATCCCGCAAGGAAGAAGAACGAGTCCATGAAGAAGACACACGGACGAAGTAGAACGGATCCTCACAACACGACGTTATCGGAACCAATCCGAAGAAGCAACACTGGAAAGAAACACACAACATAGTAAACAACCAACACACGAACATGGTATGATATGCGGGATGCGGTATGCGGTGCATATGCATGATTTGACAAGGAATGATTTAACCTGGCCTCAACTTGGAAATCCAAGAGTGCCACTGGAAAGATGAGGTGATTTTGGTTGAAATCGATATAAAGATCACCGGAATCGGATGCACGGTTTGGAAATGGCAAGCAAAACAAATATGGCACCGGTCTGCGATAAACAGCAAGTAGCCATCTAAATGCATCAAGATAAATAAGCTACAGCACTCAAACAAGACAACAAAATGCATGGCAGGGATCCACTTATGATGCTTGACAAAAGATGAACACTGAGCTACGGCTAATTCATCCATTAACAGGTTCAAACAAGCATGGCAAAAGTGCAAATGATAACAGGTTTCAGACTTAGTGAAATTAACACAAGTCTGGAATTTATCATCAGGAAGCACACTTTAGAGCATGAAAAGTACATGCTATAGGAACTTAACATGGCAAAGCAAGGCATGGCATGGAGCTACTCAAAGCACTTAAAAAAAGTCCCTTAGTGACCTTGAGCCAAAAGGGATCAGACAATACAATTGCAAGCATGTGAACATGGCAAAAACATAAACAGATCTCAGACTTAGTGAAAAACTGGAGCATGCAAAACAGTCAACGAGTAGGCATGTTTACGAGCTCGATGCACTCACTATAGAGCATGGCATGACAAACTAAGCATACACCCATCAAGAATACATGGCATAGAAGCTAGAAATGGCAAGAACAATAACATAGCATGGACGGATCAATAGCAACATCCTTGGCAAAATTGCTAACAAGTCAACAATCTGCCAGGATTCACGATATATCAAAAGTAGAGCTCTATTGACTCAAGCTAGGGTGTTCCATAAATTCAAACAAAGACATTGATGGATAGAGCACCACAATATTAACAAATCATCCTTACTTATCATCCTCAAAAGAGGCACATATCACTAGGAAACAACATGAACATATGGCATAACGACAAAATCAGGACAAGGACTTAGAGAAATTCTAAGTCCCTGAAATCAGCATTACCGATTACGCTACTTTGAAAGCTTATGCTAGTCACCACAAAGATCACAAAAATACATGGCAAGCACCTCTGTAAAGATGGCATGGCATATAACAAAACACATGTAGAGCTCAGGGTCATAGCATGCACACATTAATCATGGCAAAAATGACAAAATGCCATTTGCTGAAACAGATCTGACAAATTACTCATATAGCCCTCTTCCAACAGCATTTCGGGCATCAAGATGAGCTCAAATAAAAATGATGCAATGAGATGAAATGATGTACTTGACGAGACGAATATTTTGATATGCTACTCGCATGAATCGGAGCTACGGATGCAGAGTTACAACGCGATGAAATATGCAAAAATATTAGGGTTTAGAGGAAAAAGTCAACCCGAGGTGATTTTGGATCTGAGATCCAGATCGGGCCGGCGCGGAAAACGAGGTTTGCCGGAATGTCGAACTCGTCGGAGAGGAAGCTGGAGGTCGCCGGACGTCGAGGGACGCGGTGGTGCGGCGAGGTCGCTGGAGCGGCAGTCGCCGGCGGCGGTGGCGAAGGGCGGCGGTGCACGGTGGTGCGGGGACCGGCTCGGGCGGTCGGCGGGGCGTTGATGGCGAGGCGGCGCCGGCCGGTGCCGACCGGACTTGAGGAAGGAGCGGGCGGCCGAGGCGCTCCCCAGCGCGGGGCGCTACGCACAGAAGGCGGCCGCGGGCAGCCGGCGGCGACGGGATGGGCGGGACGGGCCCGGAGGGCCAGATCCGGGCCTTGGCGGGCCGGGCGCGGTGCAGTGCGGTGGTGGGAGGCGGCGCGCGCCAGATGGCGGGTGCCTGTTGGCTGCGGCGGTGAGGAAGGGCGACGTGGCGAGTCCGGATTGGCGGAGGTGAGGTGGCCGGCGGCGCGGACATGTCCGGCGGCGCGGGACGAAATGTCCGGCGGCGGCGGGGAAGGTTAGGGTAGGGTTGTACCGTGAATTTTTGGAGAAGATCACATATATATAGGTAGAGGGAGCTAGGAGAGTCCAAATGAGGTGCGGTTTTCGGCCACGCGATCGTGATCGAACGACTGAGATGATGGAGGAGGTTTAGGTGGGTTTTGGGCCAAATTGGAAGGGTGTTGGGCTGCAACATGCATGAGGCCTTTTCGGTCCCTCGGTTAACCGTTGGAGTATCAAACGAAGTCCAAATGGCACGAAACTTGACAGGCGGTCTACCGATAGTAAATCAAGGCCGCTTGGCAAGTCTCGGTCCAATCCGGAAGTGTTTAACGCCCACACACAAAAAGAGGTAGAAAGGGGCACCGGAGGAGATAGGAGCGCCGGATTGCAAAACGGACAACGGGGAAAATGCTCGGATGCATGAGATGAACATGTATGCAAATGCAATACACATGATGACATGATATGAGAATGCATGACACGTAAGCAAATGACAAGGCAGCAACAGCGAATAACTGGATGACACCTGGCGCAACGGTCTCGGGGCGTCACACCATGTCGATGCATCTCCCCTCAAAGGTAAAGGGAAAACCTTCTTCTTAACAACATCTCCGGGTACACCTGCAAGCTTAAATAATCCACAAACTTCATCCACATATATCAGATGTTCATCAGGATGTTTTGTTCCATCTCCTAAAAAGGATTAGCTAGCAGTTTTTCTATCATACCCGAAGGAATTTCAAAGCAAGCATTTTCATTTTCATTTTCATTTTTAGTAGGTTCAGTAGGTTGAGCAGCAACTCTTTGCTCTACTGGTCGGGTTGAAGATACCCCGAACAAACCCCTCATAGGATTACTTTCCATGGTGACAAGTGACAGTAAATTTCAGCACACTATATAATTTTTTTTCTTACCAAATTCCACCTACCAAAGGCGCTTCACTACCCAGCAACGGCGCCAGAAAAGAGTCTTGATGACCCACAAGTATAGGGGATCTATCATAGTCCTTTCGATAAGTAAGAGTGTCGAACCCAATGAGGAGCAGAAGGAAATGATAAACAGTTTCCAGCAAGGTATTCTCTGTAAGTACTGAAATAAGTGGTAACAGATAGTTTTGTGATAAGATAATTTGTAACGAGCAACAAGTAACAAAAGTAAATAAGGTGCAGCAAGGTGGCCCAATCCTTTTTGTATCAAAGGACAAGCCTGGACAAACTCTTATATGATGTAAAGTGCTCCCGAGGACACATGGGAATATCGTCAAGCTAGGTTTCACCACGTTCATATGATTCGTATTCGGTACTTTGATAATTTGGTATGTGGGTGGACCGGTGCTTGGGTGCTGCCCTTACTTGGACAAGCATCCCACTTATGATTAACCTCTATTGCAAGCATCCGCAACTACAACAAAAGTATTAAGGTAAACCTAACCATAACATGAAACATATGGATCCAAATCAGCCCCTTACGAAGCAACACATAAACTAGGGTTTAAGCTTCTGTCACTCTAGCAACCCATCATCTACTTATTACTTCCCAATGCCTTCCTCTAGGCCCAAATAATGGTGAAGTGTCATGTAGTCGATGTTCACATAACACCACTAGAGGAGAGATGTCATACATCTCATCGAAATATCGAACGAATACCAAATTCACATGACTACTAATAGCAAGACTTCTCCCATGTCCTCAGGAACAAAAGTAACTACTCACAAAGCATAAACATGTTCATAATCAGAGGGGTATTAATATGCATATAGGATCTGGACATATGATCTTCCACCAATTGAACCAACTAGCATCAACTACAAAGAGTAATTAACACTACTAGCAACCTACTAGCACCAATCCCGGACTTGGAGACAAGAATTGGATACAAGAGATGAACTAGGGTTTTGAGATGAGATGGTGCTGATGAAGATGTTGATGGAGATTGCCCTCTCCCGATGAGAGGAGCATTGGTGATGATGATGGCGATGATTTCCCCCTCTGGGAGGGAAGTTTCCCCGCCAGAACAGCTCCGCCAGAGCCCTAGATTGGTTCCGCCAAGGTTCCGCCTCGTGGCGGTGGAGTTTCGTCCGAGAAGATGGCTTATGATTTTTTCCCATCGAAAGACTCCATATAGCATAAGATGGCCACCAGAGGGCCACCAGGGGGCCCACGAGGTAGGGGGGCGTGCCCAGGGGGGTAGGGCGCGCCCCGCACCCTCGTGGGCAGTGTGGCCCCCCTGGTGAAGTTCTTGCTCTCAGTATTTTTTATATATTTGGAAAACATCTTCCGTTAAGTTTCAGGACTTTTGGAGCTGTGCAGAATAGGCTCTAATATTTGCTCCTTTTCGAGCCCAGAATCCCAGCTGACGGCATTCTCCCTCTTTACATAAACCTTGTAAAATAAGAGAGAATAGGCATAAGTATTGTGACATAATGTGTAATAACAGGCCATAATGCAATAAATATCGATATAAAAGCATGATGCAAAATGGACGTATCATGGGGGCCTACCGATCTGCCTAATAAAGGAGGTGGTCCTAGGGTTCTTCTCACATCAAGATGGTGCTCTGCTTGATGCATGCCCTTATTGATCTAGCCGGTGACAAGTTCCGAAATGCTCCGCCGACGATCTCCATTGGGCGCTTGATGCCTGTAGATTGCTGGGTCGGATGGGATTCGGTCGTGTGAACCCATATTTCTGGTTGTGCGGCTTCAAGAGGGAGTGACGCGAAGCTTCGCCATCTATTGCCGTCATGGGACATGCTGGTGTTTCGATTTCCGTGGTGAAGATAGTGGCGGAGAATATCTTGGCGGTTGAGGTCTAAGGTCTAGTAACGGCGGACTGAGTCCTTGAGGCGATGAGGACATTGCTTGGTGTTTCCTGACTTCTAGCAGTGGCATCGGCAAGCGGGGGCGGCAACACATGTCGAGCACATGGTCGTATATTTCAGGAGAAAATCCAAGGACTAGTGCCTGGCAATGGCCTAGTTGAAGGCATTATTTTAAGAGCACGGACTTTCTCCAGGGTGAAAACCTGATATCTATGATCGAGCGACGATGGTGCTTGTGCACTGTTTCCTCTTGGAGGCGTCACTTTTGAAGAATTTGGACTTCAAGTGCTGCCTTCGCAGTGGTTTGTGTTGAATCTACATGGTTTTGATCACCGTAGTGGGATCTTTTTCTTCTTCTTCCTTTTTGTTGTAGGGTTGTGTGCATCCGTAATATCTGTAGGACATTTCGTTGTTGCAAAGGCTGGGTGTATTGGTATCTTCGTGATATTAATATATTCCCTTTGTCAAAAAATAAGAAAAATAAGAGCATAGAAAACAAAATGGGACGACCACCGACCAACACAAACTCGACATTGGCATATCACCGCCACCACGTCGCCTGTTGGGGAATGTAGTAATTTCAAAAATTTCCTATGCACACGCAAGATCATGGTGATGCATAGCAACGAGAGGGGAGAGTATCGTCTACATACCCTCATAGACCGTAAGTGGAAGCGTTATGAGAACGCGGTTGATGTAGTCGAACGTCTTCACGATCCGACCGATCCAAGTACCAAACGCACGGCACCTCCGAGTTCAGCACACGTTCAGCTCGATGACATCCCATGAACTCCGATCCAGCAGAGCTTCATGGGAGAGTTCCGTCAGCATGACGGCGTGATGATGGTGATGATGTTACTATCGACGCAGGGCTTGGCCTAAGCACCGCTACGATATGATCGAGGTGGATTATGGTGGAGAGGGGCACCGCACACGGCTTGGAACAATCAACTTGTGTGTCCTAGGGTGCCTCCTGCCCCCGTATATAAAGGAGCAAAGGGGGAGGCCGGCCGGCCCTCCTAGGGCACGCCAGGAGGAGGAGTCCTCCTCCTAGTAGGAGTAGGACTCCCCTTTCCTACTCCTACTAGGAGGAGGAAAGGAAGGGGGCAGAGGAGAAGGAAGGAGAGGGAGGAAAGGAGGAAAGGGGGGGGCGGCCCCCTAGTCCAATTCGGTTTGGGCTAGGGGGGGCGCGCGCCCTGCCTCCTCGCTTCCACCACTTGGCCCATGAGGCCCAATACGTCTTCCCCGTATTCCCGTAACTCCCCGGTACTCTGAAAAATACTCGAATCACTTGGAACCTTTCCGATGTTCGAATATAGTCGTCCAATATATTGATCTTTACGTCTCGACCATTTCGAGACTCCTCGTCATGTCCCCGATCTCATCCGGGACTCTGAACTACCTTCGGTACATCAAATCACATAAACTCATAATACCGATCGTCACCAAACGTTAAGCGTGCGGACCCTATGGGTTCGAGAACTATGTAGACATGACCGAGACACGTCTCCGGTCAATAACCAATAGCGGAACCTGGATGTTCGTATTGGCTCCTACATATTCTACGAAGATCTTTATCGGTCAAACCGCATAACAACATACGTTGTTCCCTTTGTCATCGGTATGTTACTTGCCCGAGATTCGATCGGCGGTATCTTCATACCTAGTTCAATCTCGTCACCGACAAGTCTCTTTAATCGTTCTGTAAAGCTTCATCCCGTGACTAACTCATTAGTCACATTGCTTGTAAGGCTTATAGTGATGCGCATTACCGAGAGGGCCCAGAGATACCTCTCTGATACAATGAGTGACAAATCCTAATCTGGATCTATGCAACTCAACAAACACCATCCGAAACACCTGTAGAGCATCTTTATAATCACCCAGTTACGTTGTGACGTTTGATAGCACACAAGGTGTTCCTCCGGTATTCGGGAGTTGCATAATCTCATAGTCAAAGGAACATGTATAAGTGATGAAGAAAGCAATAGCAATAAACTAAACGATCATCGTGCTAAGCTAACGGATGGGTCAAGTCAATCACATCATTCTCTAATGATGTGATCCCATTAATCAAATGACAACTCATGTCTATGGTTAGGTGATACGTCTCCATCATATCTACAATTTTTTATTGTTCCATGCCAATATTATTCAACTTTCATATACTTTTGGCAACTTTTTATACTATTTTTGGGACTAACATATTGATCCAGTGCCCGGTGCCAGTTCTTGTTTGTTGCATGTTTTTTGTTTTGCAGAATATCCATATCAAACGGAGTCCAAACGGAATAAAAACTGACGGAGATTTTTTTGGAATATATATGATTTTTGGGAAGAAGAATCCACGCGAGACGATGCTCGAGGGGCCCACGAGGTAGGGGGGCGCGCCCCAAGGGGGCAGGCGCACCCCTGACCCTCGTGGCCACCCTGTAAGGCAGTTGATGCCCTTCTTTCGCCGCAAGAAAGCTAATTTCCGGATAGAGATCGTTTCAAAATTTCAGCCCAATCGGAGTTACGGATCTCCGGGAATATAAGAAACGGTGAAAGGGAAGAATCTGAGAACGCAGAAACAGAGAGAGACAGAGAGACAGATCCAATCTCGGAGGGGCTCTTGCCCCTCCCTTGCCATGGAGGCCATGGACCAGAGGGGAAACCCTTCTCCCATCTAGGGAGGAGGTCAAGGAAGAAGAAGAAGAACAAGAAGAAGAAGGGGGCCCCTCTCCCCCTCTCCTCCGGTGGCGCCAGAACACCGCCGTGGCCATCATCATCACCGCGATCTTCACCAACACCTCTGCCATCTTCACCAACATCTCCATCACCTTCCCCCCTCTATCTACAGTGGTCCACTCTCCCGCAACCCGCTGTACCCTCTACTTGAACATGGTGCTTTATGCTTCATATTATTATCCAATGATGTGTTGCCATCCTATGATGTCTGAGTAGATTTTTGTTGTCCTATCGGTGGTTGATGAATTGCTATGATTGATTTAATTTGCTTGTGGTTATGTTGCTGTCCTTTGGTGCCCATCATATGATTGCGCGTGTGGATCACACCCTAGGGTTAGTTGTATGTTGATAGGACTATGTATTGGAGGGCAAGAGTGACAGAAGCTTCGACCTAGCATAGAAATTGATGCATACGGGATGGAAGGGGGGCCAATATATCTTAATGCTATGGTTGGGTTTTACCTTAATGAACGTTAGTAGTTGCGTATGCTTGCTAATAGTTCCAATCATAAGTGCATAGAATTCCAAGTAAGGGATGACATGCTAGCAGTGGCCTCTCCCACATAATACTTGCTACCGGTCTAGTAAAGTAGTCAATTGCTTAAGGGACAATTTCGCAACTCCTACCACCACTTTTCCACACTCGCTATATTTACTTTATCGTTTCTTTATCTAAACAGCCCCTACTTTTTATTTACGTACTATTTATTATCTTGCAAACCTATCCAACAACACCTACAAAGTACTTCTAGTTTCATACTTGTTCTAGGTAAAGCGAACGTCAAGCGTGCGTAGAGTTGTATCGGTTGTCGATAGAACTTGAGGGAATATTTGTTCTACCTTTAGCTCCTCGTTGGGTTCGACACTCTTACTTATCGAAAATTGTTGCGATCCCCTATACTTGTGGGTTATCAAGACCCTTTTCTGGCGCCATTGCCGGGGAGCAATAGCGTGGGGTGAATATTCTCGTGTGTGCTTGTTTGCTTTATCACTAAGTAATTTTTATTTGTTGTTCTTAGTTGTTTTCTATCTTTATTTATGGGTAGGAAACGCAAAATACCAAAAAATTTAGTTGTACCTACTGAACCAATGGTTGAAGAACCACTCAAAATCTATGACACTCCTGAAGCTTTTTACTTGGGTCATCTTTGATCCCTTTGTGCTCGTGCTGAAACCCCAACTAGCTTAGTTGAGGGCAAATCTTTAGATGAGCATGCTTGTTATGTGCGACACCGTATATCTGAAAGAGGGAAACGTTTATTGGATCAAATTCATCGTTTGCAATGCTATGCTTGGAATTTATGTTATATATATGATTTTACTTGTTGTTCTAAAAACCCTAAGAAACACCTTCCCTACCAATGTGAGTTTATTGATAATGGAATTGTATCTTCGTATGCTAAGGGTGTTTATAGTTACTATGATGTTCAACAAATTGAAGAATTTGTTGCTTTTAAGGGTGCTTATGAAATTGCTTCTTTGATTGAAAATTATGATGCTACTCTTTACCAATCTGAAAATTTTGCCATACTTAAATATTGCGTTGATAATTATGCTTCTAATGCTTATGTTAAACCATATATTGAGGAATACTCCACTGTCCAAGAAGAGACTAATATTTTGCAGGAGTCTATGGAAGAAGAAATTGATGAAACTGTGAGCTCATTGGATGAAAAAGATGAGGAAGAGAGCGAAGAACAAAAGGAGGAAGAGCGGATTAGCTACCCATGTGCACCTTCTAATGAGAGTAACTCTTCAACTCATACATTGTTTAATTCCCCTTCGTGCTTACCGAAGGATGATTGCTATGATGATTGTTATGATCCCGTTGATTCTCTTGAAATATCCCTTTTTGATGATGCTTGCTATGCTTGTGGCCAAGATGCCAATATGAATTATGCTTATGGAGATGAACTTGCTATAGTTCCTTATGTTAAACATGAAATTGTTGCTATTGCACCCACACATGATAGTCCTATTATCTTTTTGAATTCTCCCGAGTACACTATATCGGAGAAGTTTGCCCTTATTAAGGATTATATTGATGGGTTGCTTTTTACCGTTGCACATGATGATTTTGATGAATATAATATGCATGTGCTTGCTGCTCCTACTTGCAATTATTATCAGAGAGGAACTATATCTCCACCTCTCTATGTTTCCAATATGACAAAATTGCAAGAAACTGTTTATACTATGCATTGGCCTTTCCTATGTGTGTATGAATTGTTCTTTTATGACATGCCGATGCATAGGAAGAGAGTTAGACTTCGTCATTACATGATATATGTTACCTTGTGCTCATGACTAAAATAAATCATTGTTAATTAAAATTGGCTTTGATATACCTTAGGATCTGGGCGGATCCATTACTTGAGCACTATATGCCTAGCTTAATGGCTTTAAAGAAAGCGCTGCCAGGGAGACAACCCGGAAGTTTTAGAGAGTCATTTATTTCTGTTGAGTGCTTTCATATAGTTTAAAAACAACAAAAATAAAGAGGGGAACCCAAAACTTTTGCAAAAAGGAAAGCGAAAGTGAGAAAGACAAGCATTGTTGAAGTGGGAGCTAGCCTTGAACTTTGTTAGTGCTCATGGAAGCTTTGTGAATCTTGATTACAGAAACTTTTCAATAAAAATAATTATCCCCTTGTACAATTCCATTGTATTATAAAAATAATGTGCCAAGGTTTGCCTTTAGGATGTTTACATTTGCTTGATGGTTTGTACGGTGCAGGACAGAAACTTTGGCTGTAGTGCGCGATTTTACATTTTTAGCTGGAACGTCAAATGGTTCTGATTCTTTTTGCACTGTCTTCCGATGCAAATTGTTTATTTTTCCTAATTTTGGTAGAATTTTTCAAGTATCATAAGTATGGTGAATGTTCAGATTATTACAGATTGTTCTGTTTTAGACAGATTCTGTTTTTGATGCATAGTTTGCTTGTTTTGATGAAACTAACAATTTATATCAGTGGATTAAGCCATGAAAAAGTTATACTACAGTAGACACAATGCAAAAAAAATATGAATTGGTTTGCAACAGTACTAATAGTAGTGATTTTCTTTATTATACTAACGGATCTTACCAAGTTTTCTGTTGGAGTTTTGTGTGGATGAAGTGTTCGATGATCGAGAAGGTCTCGATGTGAGAAGAAGGAAGAGAGAAAAGAGATCAAGCTTGGGGATGCCCGAGGCACCCCAAGTAAATATTCAAGGAGACTCAATCGTCTAAGCTTGGGGATGCTGGGGAGGCATCCCCTCTTTCTTCAACAAATATCGTTATGTTTTCAGATTCGTTTCGTTCACGCGATATGTGCAATCTTGGAGCGTCTTTTGCATTTAGTTTTCATTTTTATTTTATGCACCATGATGGTATGAGATAGTCCTTGGTTGATTTATAGAATGCTCATTGCACTTCACTTATATCTTTTGAGTATGGCTTTATAGAATGCTTCATGTGCTTCACTTATATCATTTGAAGCTTGGATTGCCTGTTTCTCTTTACATATACAACCGCCATTTGTAGAATGCTCTTTTGCTTCACTTATACTTGTTAGAACACGGGCATATCTTTTGTAGAAATAATTGAACTCTCTTGCTTCACTTATATCTATTTAGAGAGATGACAGGAATTGGTCATTCACATGGTTAGTCATAAAATCCTACATAAGACTTGTAGATCACTGAATATGATATGTTTGATTCCTTGCAATAGTTTTGCGATATAGAGATGGTGATATTAGAGTCATGCTAGTGAGTAGTTGTGGATTGTAGAAATACTTGTGTTGAAGTTTGTGATTCCCGTAGCATGCACGTATGGTGAACCGTTATGTGATGAAGTCAGAGCATGATTTATTTATTGATTGTCTTCCTTATGAGTGGCGGTCGGGGACGAGCGATGGTCTTTTCCTACCAATCTATCCCCCTAGGAGCATGTGCATAGTACTTTGTTTCTATGACTAATAGATTTTTGCAATAAGTATGTGAGTTCTTTATGACTAATGTTGACTCCATGGATAATACACACTCTCACCCTTCCATCATTGCTAGCCTCTCTAGTACCGCGCAACTTTCGCCGGTACCATAAACCCACCATATACCTTCCTCAAAACAGCCACCATATCTACCTATCATGGCATTTCCATAGCCATTCCGAGATATATTGCCATGCAACTTCCATCATCATCATATACATGACTTGAGCATTCATTGCCATATTGCTTTGCATGATCGTAAGATAGCTAGCATGATGTTTTCATGGCTTGTCCGTTTTTTGATGTCATTGCTACGCTAGATCATTGCACATCCCGGTACACCGCCGGAGGCATTCATATAGAGTCATATCTTTGTTCTAGATATCGAGTTGTAATATCGAGTTGTAAGTAAATAAAAGTGTGATGATCATCATTATTAGAGCATTGCCCCAGTGAGGAAAGGATGATGGAGACTATGATTCCCCCACAAGTCGGGATGAGACTCCGGACGAAAAAAAATAAAAAAAAAGAAGAGAAAGGCCAAAAAAGAGAGAAGGCCCAAAAAAGAGAAAAAAAAAGAAAAGAAAAAAATAAAAAAAATGAGAGAAAAAGAGAGAAGGGTCAATGCTACTATCCTTTTTCCACACTTGTGCTTCAAAGTAGCACCATGTTCTTCATATAGAGAGTCTCTTGAGTTATCACTTTCATATACTAGTGGGAATTTTCATTATAGAACTTGGCTTGTATATTCCGATGATGGGCTTCCTCAAATGCCCGAGGTCTTCATGAGCAAGCAAGTTGGATGCACACCCACTTAGTTTCAGTTAGAGCTTTCATACACTTATAGCTCTAGTGCATCGTTGCATGGCAATCCCTACTCACTCACATTAATATCTATTGATGGGCATCTCCATAGCCCGTTGATACGCCTAGTTGATGTGAGACTATCTTCTCCTTTTTGTCTTCTCCACCATCATATTCTATTCCACCTATAGTGCTATGTCCATGGCTCACGCTCATGTATTGCGCGAAAGTTGAAAAGGTTTGAGAACTTCAAAAGTATGAAACAATTGCTTGGCTTGTCATCGGGGTTGTGCATGATGTGAAAATTTTGTGTGGTGAAGATGGAGCATAGCCAGACTATATGATTTTGTAGGGATAACTTTCTTTGGCCATGTTATTTTGGAAAGACATGATTGCTTTATTAGTGGGCTTGAAGTATTATTGTTTTTATGTCAAATGATAGACTATTGCTTTGAATCACTCATATCTTAATATTCATGCCATGATTAGATTACATGATCAAGATTATGCTAGGTAGCATTCCACATCAAAAATTATCTTTTTTATCATTTACCTACTCGAGGACGAGCAAGAATTAAGCTTGGGGATGCTGATACGTCTCCGTCGTATCTATAATTTTTGATTGTTCCATGCCAATATTATTCAACTTTCATATACTTTTGGCAACTTTGTATACTATTTTTGGGACTAACATATTGATCCAGTGCCCAGTTCCTGTTTGTTGCATGTTTTTTGTTTCGCGGAATATCCATATCAAACGGAGTCCAAACGGAATAAAAACTAACGGAGATTTTTTTTGGAATATATATGATTTTTGGGAAGAATAATCCACGCGAGACGATGCTTGAGGGACCCACGAGGTAGGGGGCGCGCCCAGGGGGGCAGGCGCGCCCGTGACCCTCGTGGCCACCCCGTAAGGCAGTTGATGCCCTTCTTTCGCCGCAAGAAAGCTAATTTCCGGATAGAGATCGTTTCAAAATTTCAGCCCAATCGGAGTTACGGATCCCCGGGAATATAAGAAACGGTGAAAGGGAAGAATCTGAGAACGCAGAAACAGAGAGAGACAGAGAGACAGATCCAATCTCGGAGGGGCTCTCGCCCCTCCCTTGCCATGGAGGCCATGGACCAGAGGGGAAACCCTTCTCCCATCTAGGGAGGAGGTCAAGGAAGAAGAAGAAGAAGAAGAAGAAGAAGGGGGCCCCTCTCCCCCTCTTCTCCGGTGGCGCCGGAACGCCGCCGTGGCCATCATCATCACCGCGATCTTCACCAACACCTCCGCCATCTTCACCAACATCTCCATCACCTTCCCCCCTCTATCTACAGAGGTCCACTCTCCCGCAACCCGATGTACCCTCAACGTGAACATGGTGCTTTATGCTTCATATTATTATCCAATGATGTGTTGCCATCCTATGATGTGTGAGTAGATTTTCATTGTCCTATCGGTGGTTGATGAATTGCTATGATTGATTTAATTTGCTTGTGGTTATGTTGCTGTCCTTTGGTGCCCATCATATGATTGCGCGCGTGGATCACACCCTAGGGTTAGTTGTATGTTGATAGGACTATGTATTGGAGGGCAAGAGTGACAGAAGCTTCAACCTAGCATAGAAATTGATGCATACAGGATTGAAGGGGGACCAATATATCTTAATGCTATGGTTGGGTTTTACCTTAATGAACGTTAGTAGTTGCGGATGCTTGCTAATAGTTCCAATCATAAGTGCATAGAATTCCAAGTAAGGGATGACATGCTAGCAGTGGCCTCTCCCACATAATACTTGCTATCGGTCTAATACAGTAGTCAATTGCTTAAGGGACAATTTCGCAACTCCTACCACCACTTGTCCACACTCGCTATATTTACTTTATCGTTTCTTTATCTAAACAGCCCCTACTTCTTATTTACGTACTCTTTATTATCTTGCAAACCTATCCAACAACACCTACAAAGTACTTCTAGTTTCATACTTGTTCTAGGTAAAGCGAACGTCAAGCGTGCGTAGAGTTGTATCGGTGGTCGATAGAACTTGAGGGAATATTTGGTCTACCTTTAGTTCCTCATTGGGTTCGACACTCTTACTTATCGAAAACTGTTGCGATCACCAATACTTGTGGGTTATCATTAGGAAACATAACCATCATTGATTCAATGAGCTAGTCAAGTAGAGGCAAACTAGTGACACTCTGTCTGTCTATGTATTCACACATGTACTAAGTTTCCGGTTAATAAAATTCTAGCATGAATAATAAACATTTATCATGATATAAGGAAATATAAATAATAACTTTATTATTGCCTCTAGGGCATATTTCCTTCAGTCTCCCACTTGCACTAGAGTCAATAATCTAGTTCACATCGTCATGTGATTTAACACCAACAGTTCGCATCTTTATGTGATTAGTTCACATCTCCATGTGAGTAACACCCAAAGGGTTTACTAGAGTCAATAATCTAGTTCACATCGCTACGTGATTAACACCCAAAGAGCGATCATGTTTTGCTTGTGAGAGAAATTTAGTCAACAGGTCTGCAACATTCAGATCCGTATGTATTTCACAAATTTCTATGTCTACAATGCTCTGCACGGAGCTACTCTAGCTAATTGCTCCCACTTTCAATATGTATCCAGATTGAGACTTAGATTCATCTAGATTGATGTAAAAGGCTTGCATCAACGTAACTCTTTACGACGAACTCTTTTATCACCTCCATAACCGAGAAATATTTCCTTAGTCCTCTAAGGATAATTTTGACCACTGTCCAGTGATCTACTCCTAGATCACTAGTGTACTCCCTTGCCAGAATCATGCTAAGGTATACAATAGGACTGGTAAACAACATAGCATACTTTATAGAACCTATAACTGAGGCATAGAGAATGACTTTTCATTCTCTTTCTATTTTCTGCTGTGGTCGGGTCTTGAGTCTTTACTCAACTTCACACCTTGCAACACAGGCAGGAACTCCTTCTTTGACTGTTCCACTTTGAACTGCTTCAAAATCTTTTCAAGGCATGTACTCATTGAAAATATATCAAGCGTCTTGATCTATCTCTATAGATCTTAATGCTCAATGTGTAAGCAGCTTCATCGAGGTCTTTGTTTGAAAAACTCTTTTCAAACACTCCTTTATGCTTTTCATAAAATTATACAGTATTTCCGATCAACAATATGTCATTCACATATATTTATCAGAAACGTTGTAGTGCTCCCACTCACTTTCTTGTAAATACAGGCTTCACCGCAAGTCTGTATAAAACCATATGCTTTGATCACTTTATCAAAGCATATATTCCAACTCCGAGATGCTTGCACTAGTCAATAGATGGATCACTAGAGCTAGCTCAGTTTGTTAGCACCTTTAGGATCGACAAAACCTTCTGGTTGCATCATATACAACTCTTCTTTTAAGAAATCTATGAAGGAATATAGTTTTGACATCCATTTGCTAGATTTCATTAAATGAGTTAACTGCTAACATGATTCAGACAGACTTTTAAGCATTGATACGAGTGAGAAAATCTCATCGTAGTCAACACCTTGAACTTGTTGAAAACATTTTTGCGACAATTCGAGCTTTGTAGATAGTAACACTACTATCAGCGCCCGTCTTCCTCTTGAAGATCCATACTTTGTTCTCATACATGGATCCCATGTCAGATTTTATGGCCTCAAGCCATTTTGCGGAATCTGGGCTCATCATCGCTTCCACATAGTTCGTAGGTTCGTCATGGTCAAGTAACATGACATCCAGAACAGGATTACCGTACCACTCTGGTGCGGATCTCACTCTAGTTGACCTATGAGGTTCGGTAGTAACTTGATCTGAAGTTACATTATCATCATCATTAGCTTCCTCACTAATTGGTGTAGGAGTCACAGGAACAGATTTCTGTTATAAACTACTTTCCAATAAGGGAGCAGGTATAGTTGCCTCATCAAGTTCTACTTTCCTTCCACTCACTTCTTTCGAGAGAAACTCCCTCTCTTGAAAGGATCCATTCTTAGCAACAAATGTCTTGCCTTCGGATCTGTGATAGAAGGTGTACCCAACTATCTTCTTTGGGTATCCTATGAAGACACATTTCTCCGATTTGGGTTTGAGCTTATCAGGATGAAACTTTTTCACATCAGCATCGCAACCCCAAACTTTAAGAAACGACAACTTTGGTTTCCTGCCAAACCACAGTTCATATGGCGTCGTCTCAATGGATTTAGATGGTGCCCTATTTAACGTGAATGCAGCTGTCTCTAATGCATAACCCCAAAACGATAGTGGTAAATCGGTAAGAGACATCATAGATTGCACCATATCTAATAAAGTATGGTTACGATGTTCGGACACACCATTACGATGTGGTGTTCCAAGTGGTGTGACTTGAGAAACTATTCTGCATTGTTTCAAATGAAGACCAAACTCGTAACTCAAATATTCTCCTCCACGATCAGATCGTAGAAACTATATTTTCTTGTTACGATGATTCTCCACTTCACTCTGAAATTATTTGAACTTTTCATATGTTTCAGATTTATGTTTCATCAAGAAGATATACCCATATCTTACTCAAATCATCCATGAAGGTCAGAAAATAACAATACCTGCCGCGAGCCTCAACACTCATCGGACTTCATACATAAGTATGTATTATTTCCAACAAGTCTATTGCTCGCTCCATTGTTCCGGAGAACGAAGTCTTAGTCATCTTGCCTATGACGCATGGTTCGCAAGCATCAACTGATTCATAATCAAGTGATTCCAAAAGCCCATCGGCATGGATTTTCTTCATGCGCTTTACACCAATATGACCTAAACGGCAGTGCCACAAATAAGTTGCACTAACATTGTTAACTTTGCATCTTTTGGCTTTAATATTATGAATATGTGTATCACTACGATTGAGATTCAATAAACCATTCACCTTGGGTATATGACCATTGAAGGTTTTATTCATGTAAACAGAACAACAATTATTCTCTGATTTTAAATGAATAATCGTATTGCAATAAACATGATCAAATCATATTCATGCTTAATGCAAACATCAAATAACATTTATTTAGGTTCAACACTAATCCCGAAAGTATAGGGAGTGTGCGATGATGATCATATCAATCTTGGAACCACTTCCAACACACATCGTCACTTCACCCCCTAACTAGTCTCTGTTCATTCTGCAACTCCCGTTTCGAGTTACTAATCTTAGCAACTGAACTAGTATCAAATACTGAGGGGTTGCTATAAACACTAGTAAAGTACATATCAATAACATGTATATCAAATATACCTTTGTTCACTTTGCCATCCTTCTTATCCACCAAATACTTGGGGCAGTTCTTCTTCCAGTGACCAGTCCCTTTGCAGTAGAAGCACTTAGTCTCAGGCTTAGGTCTAGACTTGGGCTTCTTCACTTGAGCAGCAACTGGCTTGCTGTTCTTCTTGAAGTTCCCCTTCTTCCCTTTGCCCTTTTCTTGAAACTAGTGGTCTTGTCAACCATCAACACTTGATGCTTTTCTTGATTTCTATCTTCGTCAATTTCAGTATCACGAAGAGCTTGGGAATCGTTTCCGTTATCCCTTGCATATTATAGTTCATCACGAAGTTCCAGTAACTTGGTGATAGTGACTAGAGAACTCTGTCAATCACTATCTTATCTGGAAGATTAACTCCCACTTGATTCAAGTGATTGTAGTACTCAGACATTGTGAGCACATGCTCACTAGCTGAGCTATTCTCCTCCATCTTGTAGGCAAAGTGTTTGTCAAAGGTCTCATACCTTTCGACATGGCCATGAGTCTGAAATACTAATTTCAACTCTTGAAACATCTCATATGCTCTGTGGCGTTCAAAAACGTCTTTGAAGCCCTGATTCTAAGCCGTAAAGCATGGTGCTCTAAACTATCAAGTAGTCATCATATCGAGCTCGCCAAATGTTCATAATGTATGCATCTGCTCCTGCAATCAGTCTGTCACCTACCGGTGCATCAAGGACATAATTCTTCTGTGCAGCAATGAGGATAATCCTCAGATCACGGAGCTAGTCCGCATCATTGCTACTAACATCTTACGACTTAGTTTTTCTCTAGGAACATATCAAAATAAATGGGGAGCTACATCGCGAGCTATTGATCTACAACATAGTTATGCAAATACTATCAGGACTAAGTTCATGATAATTTAAAGTTCAATTAATCATATTACTTAAGAACTCCCACTTAGATAGACATCCCTCTAGTCATCTAAATGATCACGTGATCCAAATCAACTAAACCATAACCGATCATCACGTGAAATGGAGTAGTTTTTAATGGTGAACATCACTATGTTGATCATATCTACGATATGATTCATGCTCGACCTTTTAGCCTCAGTGTTCCGAGGCCATATCTGTATATGCTAGGCTCGTCAAGTTTAACCCGAGTATTCTGCGTGTGCAAAACTGGCTTGCATCCGTTGTATAAGAACGTTGAGCTTGTCACACCCGATCATCACGTGGTGTCTCGGCACGACGAACTTTGGCAACGGTGCATACTCAAGGAGAACACTTGTACCTTGAAATTTAGTGAGAGATCATCTTATAATGCTACTGTCGATATAATCAAAATAAGATGCATAAAAGATAAACATCACATGCAATCAAAATATAAGTGATATGATATGGTCATCATTATCTTGTGCCTTTGATATCCATATCCAAAGCACCGTCATGATCACCATCGTCGTCAGCGCGACACCTTGATCTCCATCGTAGTATCGTTGTCATCTCGCCAACTATTGCTTCTATGACTATCGCTACCGCTTAGTGATAAAGTAAAGCAATTACATGGCGATTGCATTTCATATAATAAATCGACAACCATATGGCTGCTGCCAGTTGCCGATAACTCCGTTACAAAACATGATCATCTCATACAATAAAATATACCATCATGCCTTGACCATATCACATCACAACATGCCCTGCAAAAACAAGTTAGACGTCCTCTACTTTGTTGTTGCAAGTTTTACGTGGCTACTACGGGCTGAGCAAGAACCATTCTTACCTACGCATCAAAACCACAACGATAGTTCGTGAAGTTAGTGTTGTTTTAACCTTCAACAAGGACCGGGCATAGTCACACTCGGTTCAACTAAAGTTGGAGAAACTGACACCCGCCAGCCACCTATGTGCAAAGCATGTTGGTAGAACCAGTCTCGCGTAAGCGTACGCGTAATGTCGGTCCGGACCGCTTCATCCAACAATACCGCCGAACTAAAGTATGACATGCTGGTAAGCAGTATGACTTGTATTGCCCACAACTCACTTGTGTTCTACTCGTGCATATAACATCTATGCATAAACCTGGTGAGGGAGTCCTGGATTAAGGGGTCCTTGGACAGCCGGACTATATACTTTGGCCGGACTGTTGGACTATGAAGACACAAGATTGAAGACTTCGTCCCATGTCCGGGTGGGACTCTCCTTTGCGTGGATGGCAAGCTTGGCAATTTGGATATGTAGTTCTCCTCCCTTGTAATCGACTTTGTGTAACCCTAGCCCCCTCCGGTGTCTATATAAACCAGAGGGTTTAGTCCATAGGACAAGGACAATCATAATCATAGGCTAGCTTCTAGGGTTTAGCCTCTACGATCTCGTGGTAGATCAACTCTTGTAATACTCATATCATCAAGATCAATCGAGCAGGAAGTAGGGTATTACCTCCATCGAGAGGGCCCGAACCTGGGTAAACATTGTGTCCCCTGCCTCCTGTTACCATCTGCCTTAGACACATAGTTCGGGACCCCCTACCTGAGATCCGCCGGTTTTGACACCGACATTGGTGCTTTCATTGAGAGTTCCACTATGTCGTCACCATGAGGCTTGATGGCTCCTTCGATCATCGGCAACGATGCTATCTAGGGTGAGGTTTTTCTCCCAGGACAGATCTTCGTATTCGGCGGCTTCGTACTGCGGGCCAACTCGCTTGGCCATCTGGGGGAGATCGAGAGCTACGCCCCTGGCCGTCAGGTCAGTTTTGGAAGCTTGAACTATACTGCCGACATCCGCGGAGACTTGATCTTCAACAGATTCGAGCCCATGTCAGGTGTGCTGGACAGCCACGACGAGCATGACTTAGCTCTGCCGCCAGACAGTGTTCGGGAAATCACACCTGTGGCAACTGCGGCCCTTGATCGGGGATAGATCGCGCCATCCGAGGACGGGTGGATGGACCCCGCCATGGAGGCCGCACACTCGACGGCGATAGAGCCGAATACTGACTTCACCTCCTACGAGACCTGTGTTGCCGGACCCTTGGATTCGTTCCCGGCCACGGGCTCCGAACCGCCTGCGTCCGTGCCCGTCGAATCTGATTGGGCAACGATTATGGAGTTTTTCTCCGCGGATATCTTTCAGCACTCGCCCCTGGGCGATGTGCTGAATTCGTTAAGGTCTCTCTCCTTGTCGGAAGGCCCTTGGCCGAACTATGTCTGGCTTGAGTGGGAAGCGGACGACGAAGAAATTCGTTCTCCACCCACCACCCACTTAATAGCCATTGTCGACGACTTAACCGACATGCTTGATTTCGACTCCGAAGACATCGACGGTATGGACGACGATGTAGGAGAGGAATAGGAACCACCGCCCATAGGACGCTGGACAGCCACTTCATCACACGATATATACATAGTGGATACACCCAAAGAAAACAATGATGAGGAACGGAAGGATGCAGCGGAGGATAATCCCCTCGAGAAGCAACCAAACCGACGACGTAGGCGCCGCTCCAAATCCCGCCTCGGCAAAAATAGCGATAACAGCGCAAGAAAGAATAATACCCCGGTCGACTCCAAAGCAAACGACGACCACATGGACCCAGCGACAGAGCAGGATGAACCAGCGGACGGCGAACATAGTACGGAGCCACTGTCCGATCATGGCGACGCCGAGGGTAAAGCTCATCAACCTGTCTCCCGAGAGGAGAACAGTCCGGACGACGATGCACATATCATCCCGGAAAGGCACTTGGAGGAAGAGAACCTCCATAGAATGCTTATTGCCACCACGAGGAGTCTGAAGAAGCAGAAGCAAAGGCTTAAGGCCGCGCAAAATACACTCAACAGTAGATGGAACAAAGTGCTCGACACTGAAGAAAAGTATGGTGGCAGCCGCTACACAAAGAGCTATCCAAAGTGCAAGCTGCTGCCCGAATTCGATGACGAGGCTTTAGAGCCTATACAGCCGAAAAATAAAACGGCCGATCAGCCGGATCGACCACCCCGTGGCCGCGATAGGGCGGCTAACGATGTCGCACATAAGTCAGCACACGATTTACGTGAGGACTTGCACCAAAAAGCCGGTATGAGTAGGTCCATCTACGGATCTAGGAAGTGCGCTCCGACACAGAATCAAAACAGAACACTACAAGCGTCAGAATGCCATGACACATCCAAATACAGGGGTGCCGTGCACCCCCTATGCTTCATCGATGAGGTTCTGGATCACGAATTTCCAGAAGGATTCAAACCCGTGAACATAGAGGCATACAACGGAACGACAGACCCTGGGGTCTGGATTGAGGACTTTATCCTTCATATCCACATGGCTCGCAGAGATGATCTCCACGGCATCAAATACTTACCCCTCAAGTTGAAAGGACCAGCTCGGCACTGGCTGAAGAGCCTCCTCGAAAACTCAATTAGAAGTTGGGAAGAGCTCGAAGATGCTTTTAGGGCTAATTTTCAAGGGACCTATGTCGGACCTCCGGATGCAGATGATTTAAGTCATATAATTCAACAGCCCGGAGAGTCAGCCCGAAAGCTTTAGAACAGATTCCTCACTAAGAAGAATCAAATTGTTGACTGCCCAGACGCCGAAGCCTGAGCGGCTTTCAAACACAGTGTCCGGGACGAATGGCTCGCCAGACACCTCGGCCAGGAAAAACCGAGGACAATGGCAGCCCTAACAAGCCTTATGACCCGCTTTTGCGCGGGCGAAGACAGCTGGCTGGCCCGTAGCGGCACCAGCGACCCAGGCACATCCGAAGTCAGGGATGACAATGGAAAACCACGACGAAATAAAAGCAAGCGTCGAAACAATGAAGACAGCCCAGACAACACGGTGGTAAACGCTGGATTAAGGGGCTCTTGACCCGGTTAATGGAAAAAAGCCATTCAAAGGCAGCAAAGATCGACCGTCCAGCCTAAACAAGATTCTAGATAGATTATGTCAGATTCATGGCACCTCCAACAAACCGGAAAATCACACCAACAGAGAATGATGGGTTTTCAAGTAGGCTGGCAAGCTAAATGCCGAACACAAGGGGAGGGAGACACCAAGCGAAGACGAGGATGAGCCTCGCCAGCCGAACACTGGGGGACAGAAAAATTCCCACCGAAGGTCAAAATAGTGAACATGATTCACGTAACGAAGAGGAGGAGCAAACGCACACTCTGAGACGTATGCGATGTGGAGCCCTCTACCCCCAAGTTCAACCCTTGGTCGGCCTGCCCGATCACTTTTGATCACGGGGATTACCCGACTAGTATCCGACACGGAGGATCGGCTGCCTTGGTACTAGACCCAATAATTGACGGATACCATCTCACCTGAGTCCTTATGGACGGCGGCAGTAGTCTTAATCTGATATATCAGGACACAGTCCGCAAAATGGGGATAGACCCGACAATAATCAGCCAAAGCAATACTACCTTTAAAGGAGTAATACCAGGCCTAGAGGCCCGCTGCACGGGCTCTCTAGTACTAGAGGTTGTATTCGGTTCTCCCGACAACTTCCAAAGTGAAAAGTTAACCTTCAATATCGCTCCATTCCGAAGCGGCTATCAAGCACTACTCGGAAGAACGGCCTTCGCTCGTTTTAGTGCAATACCGCATTACGCTTATCTTAAGCTTAAGATGCCCGATCCACATGGCATAATCATAGTTAGCGGAAACACAGAGCGTTCCTTACGTGCGGAAGAATGTGTGGCGGCTTTAGCAGCTGAACACTGAACGGCCTCTCCAACCAGAATAAATGATCGGTCGTCAAGACCGCGGACACGGCTAGACGAGTCCGGCGCACCACTAGCTGTAACAGCTCAGATAAACCTAAGACTGGGTCGATGGATATACCTCCATAGGTGGTGCTAGGGGCTTCCCACATGTAAAAAGGACTACAGTTCGGCTTGACCTTATTTAGATTGAATTTTAACGGTTTATTAAGAATAACCATTTTTTCGCACAAAAAGTTTCACCTGGGCTTTTCTCTCTTACAGATGATCATCGTGCTACACCCTTCCAGGATACGGCACAACGAAGACACATGCACAGACGTGCAGCAGGGCCCCATTCAAAGGTTTCTTTTTAGATTAAGACCCTATGTAAACCTTTTTTTTACTGTCTCTGGTTGCTTCACACCCTTCGGATACTCAACATAACCAAGAGGGATGCTGGCGTTATTGACATTTCGTCACGTCAGACTAATGCACGTACTTGGAAATCCAGGCCTTATTATCGAGGGCGTTACTCAGCCCAGTATACGTTGTAAAGACCGAATACCTTAGGGAGTGTTCGGCGTCGCGAGTTTGGCCTTATATGCATCAGCTCCAAATCATGTCTTTGGTCAATAGTTGGGTTTGCCCGGCTCCCGTGTTTTGCTACCTTATGTTCCGCTCTATCGGCTAAGGTGGCACCGGGAGAACTACTACGATTGTGCCCTGGTTCATCTGGATGAGCACCTCAGTAGAGAAAGCCGAAAACTGACTGTCATGATAAAGCACGAGACTGGTCAACCACTCGAGGACTCAGCCGAATCTTCGCGATTCCTCCGCATTAATGAAGGACCGGTTTCCCGGTCATGTATGTACGCGCACCGTATTCGGATAAGCGCGGAAGTACCAGGGGCTATATAGTACCCCCACTGTCAAACTCCTATGGCTAAGTGAAAGTTTTAAAGCAATATAGTCTGATTGCCTTGTTCGCCGCGCTATCACCTCCTTAATGGACCAAGACGTTGGATCAAGTGTGAATATGAGTTTTTCCGAACACCCCCGCATTATATGCGTGGGGGCTGAAGCCGACGATTGCAAACTTTCAGGTTATATACATACATAAACGGCCGCACAGGAGGTATCACAATACTTTCAGGCAAAAGTATAAACACAGCCTTTATAATGCAAATAGCATTGTTTTTACAATTGGGATACATGTCACTCGAACATGATACTCTTCGAGCACTGAGCCTTTATTAAACGAGCGCCTTCTAGGACTTCTTCAAAATAGTGCTCGGCCGAGACCTGGCCTACGGCCGGACCCCGGGTTGCAATAGCGGTGGCATCCATCTCTGCCCAGTATGTCTTAACATGGGCAAGAGCCATCCGCGCACCCTCTATGCATGCCGACCTCTTTACAGCGTTGATATGTGGCACAACACCAAGGAATCGTTGCACTAAACCAAAATAACTATTCGGCCTTGGTTCTTCGGGCCAAAGATGATCCACGAAAGACCTCATGGCAAGCCCGGACAACCTATGGAGCTCAGCCCACTCGGCCATTTGCTCATTTAACAGCAGCGGACGTGTTGGAGCACTAAACTGTGACCAGAACAACTTTTCCACTTCGTGATCTTTCTGATCTTTGAAAAACTCAGTCGCATCAGCAGCACTCATTGCCAGGTCTGAATACGCGTCTGCAGCACTCCATAATTGATCCAGAGGGGCATACTTCGGATCTCCGAACTTCGTCCGCAACAAAAAGGGCTTCCCAGCCGTGATATCCCCGGCCTGACGGAGCTCCTCCTTCGCCGCTCTAATTTCATAGCGGGTTTCCTTGGCTGCTACCATGGCTTTCTTCAGGTCCGCAGCTTTCGCTTGGCTTTCCTTTTCAAGAAGCTCATACTGGTCGGCGGCATCCTTCAACTCAATAGCCATCTTGGCTATTTTATCTTCCCTCTGGCAATGAGCAGCCCGTTCGGCTCTTAATTCTTCGGCCGCCTTTAGGGCGGCCACATCACTTCTCCTGGCTTGTTCCTTGGCTCGGGCAAGCTCCGCCAGAAGGGTCTCCACGGCGGCAGCTCCATCTGCAGTCACAACATGTTCTAGATACTAGCATCATGCTCCTCTTAATATTTTTTGACCACCGGAGAATACATACCATGTGCCTCGTCAAGCCGCTTGTTCACAAGCACGATGTCGGCATCTGCCGTATCAGGTTGCCGCCTCAATCCGGCAAACGTAGTAGTCCGGCCAGCCACCGAACCGTCAGCCGTCTGCACATAGAAGCAGTGCGATTAGTACCTGGGACTATGATCCTCTGTTTGCCGCCTCAGGACAGCAACCAGAGTCTCAGGGGCTACTATCTGTATAGAGCACACCTAGCGTGTGCGGTACCGTCAAAAAATTTATATATTACTTTGCGTACCTCAAAGCCTCTTAGCAGACTCATAAAAGCTTCATGCAACCCACTTTTGGCGGATGAAATCGTCTCAACCACCGTACCCATTAAAGTATGATGCGCCTCTGAGATAGCGGCTTGCTCCAAAAGACCCATCAGTGCATCCGGTTGTGCATCGAATAGTCCCGGACTCTTTCTGTTGCTCTCCTTAGGAGACGAATGCTCCGGACTTCGGGTGGCCGAAGGGTTACCTTCTGGCCTCGGCGGATCAGGAGAAATCCTCTGTGATGACACCTCAGGGTCGTCCACCCTAGGAGGCGGGGAGACAAGGGGAGGCGTTTCCCCAAAGACGAACTCTATTGAGAAGGGCTATGAGCCGGACTGCAAGATATATGTCTCGGTTACTTCCCTCGGAGATAAAGCGGGATATATTTACCAAAAGTACTCTTGATTCACTTACAACTCGGTGGAGCGCTGGCCCCCTTGCGGGCACTATGCGGTAAGGACGCCCTCTGGGGCAGGGCCCCCTGGCGAAGGTTTCTTCCCTCGTTTGGAAACTTTTGTTTCCGAGTCGTCAGAGGCAGTCCTTTTTCTTCCTTGGGGAGAGGGGATTCTAGATTCTTCTCCCCGACTATCCTCCTTCGCGGAGACACTAATTCCCCCGGTTTGGATGAGTAATGTGTGAGGCCCGCTTTCGGCTTCTTTATCCCTCCCTTTATCTTCCCCTGATGGCACTTGATAAAGTGCGTGCTCAAGCATCCTAGCTAGTACAGGATCCGGTGAGCCTTCGGGAAGGGGGGGCCGAACACCTGATCATCTTCGCCTTTCTTATCCAGTCCTGGCCAAGAGCAATTTTTTCAGAATGTTGTTATGACAAATGAAAAGATGATGTGTTCGGCCGCAGAATTACTTACATGGGTATCTGGACGATTGCAGTTTAGACCTGCATCCTCGGTGGTGTCCAGACACTTTATTCATGATCCGAAGAACAATCCATACATCCCTTCGAGCGTCATGCCGAAGAATTGCTGAATAGTTCGCGGTCCTTCCGGGTTGAACTCCCCCATACGAAGAGATCGACATTGGCATGGCAGGACCCGGTGAACTAGCATAACTTGCATTACCTTGACGAGACTGACATCCCTCCCGAGGAGATCTCGGATGCGACTTTGCAATGTCGGCACGTCATTAACTGGCCCCCAGTCCAGCCCCTTGTTGACCCATGACGCCAGTTGTGGTGGGGGGGCTCGAAGGTAAGGCAGGAGCATCTACCCACTTAGTACTTTGGGGAGCTGTGATGTAAAACCACTCCCGCTGCCATAAGTTGGACATCTACGGGAAGGAACCCTTTGGCCATGGAGCATCGGCACCTTTGCTTATTATGGAGCCTCCGCATTCTGCGTGTCGCCCATCGATCATCTTCAGCTTCACATTGAAGGTCTTGAGCCATAAGCCGAAGTGTTGGGTGATGCGGAGGAAGGCCTCACACACGACGATAAACGACGAGATGTGAAGGATGGAATCTGGGGCTAGATCGTGGAAATCGAGCCCGTAATAGAACATAAGCCCTCTAACAAAGGGATCAAGACTAAAGCCTAGCCCTCGGAGGAAGTGGGAAACAAATATGACACTCTCGTTGGGTTCAGGAGTAGGCATGACCTGCCCTTGAGCGGGCAGCCCGTGCGAGATTTCGGCGGTCAGATACCTGGCTTCTCTTAGCTTCTTGATGTCCTCCTCTATGACAGAAGAGGCCATCCACCGGCCTTCAAGGTTGGATCTGGACATGGTTGAAGGTCCGAAGCTCTTAGCCTGAGCCTTGGGTGTTGGAACTCAAGGTGGGGGAAGGGAAGGATCGAGCGCGAGAAGAAAAGGACAGGCCTTGGCCCCTTTATAAAGAGGATGAATATCAAGCGTCCTCCGCGTGGCCGTTCGGAACTTGCCTAAAATCGAGGAGTCATACCAGCAGGCATTGTTGGGTTACCCACACCCGTATTGATGAGAATCCCGTGATAAGGGGACACGATCTTTGCTTCGACGGGACGTGCCAAGAAAACCGCCTTGCAATATATGCAGTAGCTAGTTGGGAAAAACGGTTCGTAATGACCGGGCCATGGCAGGACGTCACATTATGAAAAGTTGTCAGCAGATTAGATTTGTGGAATAATATACTCTCTACGGTGGTATGTGGAATTTGTTTTGCAGAGCCAGACACGATCCTTGTGTTCAAAATCTTCTATGGAGTGTTCGGAGAAGGAACCCGCCTTGCAATGCCGAAGACAATCTGCGCGCCGGACTCATCGTCATTGAAGCCCAGTTCAGGGGCTACTGAGGGAGTCCTGGATTAAGGGGTCCTCGGACAGCCAGACTATATACTTTGGCTGGATTGTTGGACTATGAAGATACAAGATTGAAGACTTCGTCACGTGTCCGGGTGGGACTCTCCTTTGCGTGGAAGGCAAGCTTGGCAATTCGGATATGTAGATCTCCTCCCTTGTAACCGACTCTGTGTAACCCTAGCCCCTCCGGTGTCTATATAAACCGGAGAGTTTTGTCCGTAGGACAAGGACAATCATAATAATAGGCTAGCTTCTAGGGTTTAGCCTCTATGATCTCATGGTAGATCAACTCTTGTAATACTCATATCATCAAGATCAATCGAGTAGGAAGTAGGGTATTACCTCCATCGAGAGGGCCTGAACCTGGGTCAACATTGTGTCCCCTACCTCCTGTTACCATCCGCCTTAGACGCATAGTTCGGGACCCCCTACCCGACATCCGCCGGTTTTGACACCGACACCTGGCTCTGATACCACTTTTGGGGAACGTAGTAATTTCAAAAATTTCCTACGCACACGCAAGATCATGGTGATGCATAGCAACGAGAGGGGAGAGTATCGTCTACGTACCCTCGTAGACCGTAAGCGAAAGCGTTATGAGAACGCGGTTGATGTAGTCGAACGTCTTCATGATCCGACCGATCCAAGTACTGAACGCACGGCACCTCCGAGTTCAGCACACGTTCAGCTCGATGACGTCCCACGAACTCCGATCCAGCAGAGCTTCACGGGAGAGTTCCGTCAGCACGACGATGTGATGACGGTGATGATGTTGCTATCGACGCAGGGCTTCGCCTAAGCACCGCTACGATATGATCGAGGTGGATTATGGTGGAGGGGGGAACCACACACGGCTTGGAACAATCAACTTGTGTGTCCTAGGGTGCCACCTGCCCCCGTATATAAAGGAGCAAAGGGGGAGGCCGGCCGGCCCTCCTAGGGCGCGCCAGGAGGAGTCCTCCTCCTAGTAGGAGTAGGACTCCCTTTTCCTACTCCTACTAGGAGGAGCAAAGGAAGACTGAAGGGGATAAGGAAGGAGAGGGAGGAAATGAGGAAAGGGGGCCGACCCCCTAGTCCAATTCGGTTTGGGCTAGGGGGGGCGTGCGCCCTGCCTCCTCTCTTCCACCACTTGGCCCATGAGGCCCAACACTTCTTCCCCGTATTCCTGTAACTTCCCGGTGAAAGAAATATGCCCTAGAGGAAATAATAAATTTATTATTTATTTCCTTATATCATGATAAATGTTTATTATTCATGCTAGAATTGTATTAACCGGAAACATGATACATGTGTGAATACATAGACAAACAGAGTGTCACTAGTATGCCTCTACTTGACTAGCTCGTTGATCAAAGATGGTTGTGTTTCCTAGCCATAGACATGAGTTGTCATTTGATTAATGGGATCACATCATTAGGAGAATGATGTGATTGACTTGACCCATTCCGTTAGCTTAGCACTTGATCGTTTAGTATGTTGCTATTGCTTTCTTTGTGACTTATATATGTTCCTATGACTATGAGATTATGCAACTCCCATTTACCAGAGTAACACTTTGTGTGCTACCAAACATCACAACGTAACTAGGTGATTATAAAGGTGATGTACAGGTGTCTCCGAAGGTACTTGTTGAGTTGGCGTATTTCAAGATTGGGATTTGTCCCTCCGATTGTCAAAGAGGTATCTTTGGGCCCGCTCGGTAATGCACATCACTATAAACCTTGCAAGCATTGTAACTAATGAGTGAGTTGCGGGATGATGTATTACGGAATGAGTAAAGAGACTTGCCGGTAACGAGATTGAACTAGGTATTGAGATACCGACGACCGAATCTCGGGAAAGTAACATACCGATGACAAACGGAACAATGTATGTTGTTATGCGGTTTGACCGATAAAGATCTTTGTAGAATATGTGGGAGCCAACATGAGCATCCAGGTTCTGCTATTGGTTATTGACCAGAGACGTGTATCGGTCATGTCTACATAGTTCTCGAACCCGTAGGGTCCGCACGCTTAAAGTTCAGTGACGATCGGTATTATGAGTTTTTGTGTTTTGATTTACGCAAGGTAGTTCGGAGTCCCGGATATGATCACGGACATGACGAGGAGTCTCGAAATGGTCGAGATGTAAAGATTGATATATTGGACGACTATGTACGCACACCGGAAAGGTTCCGGAAGGTTTCGGACATATACCGGAGTACCGGGGGTTACCGGAACCCCCCGGGGGGCTTAATGGGCCTACATGGGCCTTAGTGAAAATAGAGGGAAGCAAGGGGAGTGTTGGTCACACCCCCCGCCCCAAGGCCCAAACCGAATTGGTTTAGGGCAAGGGGGGTCGGCCCCCTCTTTCCTTCTCCTCCTCTCCCTTTCCTTCCCCCTCTCCTACTCCTACTAGGAAAAGGAGGAGTCCTACTCCTAGTGGGAGTAGGACTCCCCCTCTTGGCGCGTCTCTCCATGGACGGCGCCTCCTCCCCTTGCTCCTTTATATACGGGGGCAGGGGGCACCCCACAGACACAACAATTGATCATTGATCTCTTAGCCGTGTGCGGTGCCCCCCTCCACCATAATCCACCTCGATCATATCGTAGCGGTGCTTAGGCGAAGCCCTGCATCGGTAGCATCATCATCACCGTCACCACGCCATCGTGCTGACGAAACTCTCCTGTGAAGCTTTGCTGGATCAGAGCTCGCGGGACATCATCGGGTTGAACGTGTGCAGAACTCGGAGGTGCCGTCCGTTTGGTACTTGGATCGGTCGGATCGTGAAGACGTACGACTACATCAACCGCGTTGTGCTAACGCTTCCGCATTCGGTCTACGAGGGTACGTAGACACATTCTCCCCTCTCGTTGCTATGCATCACCATGATCCTGTGTGTGCGTAGGATTTTTTTTTGAAATTACTATGTTCCCCAACAGTGGAATCCGAGCCAGGTTTATGCGTAGATGTTATATGCACGAGTAGAACACAAGTGAGTTGTGGGTGATACAAGTCATACTGCTTACCAGCATGTCATACTTTGGTTTGGCGGTATTGTTGGATGAAGCGGCCCGGACCGACATTATGCGTACGCTTACGCGAGACTGGTTCTACCGACGTGCTTTGCACACAGGTGGCTGGCGGGTGTCAGTTTCTCCAACTTTAGTTGAACCGAGTGTGACTACGCCCGGTCCTTGTTGAAGGTTAAAACAGCACTAACTTTACGAACTATCGTTGTGGTTTTGATGCGTAGGTAAGAACGGTTCTTGCTCAGCCCGTAGCAGCCACGTAAAACTTGCAACAACAAAGTAGAGGATGTCTAACTTGTTTTTGCAGGGCATGTTGTGATGTGATATGGTCAAGATGTGATGAGATATAAATTGTTGTATGAGATGATCATGTTTTGTTAAAGTTATCGGCAACTGGCAGAAGCCTAATGGTTGTCTCTTTATTGCATAAGATGCAAGTGCCATGTATATTGCTTTACTTTATCGCTATGCGATAGCAATAGTTGGCAAGACGATCATGTGACGACACATTGATAGAGATCAAGATGATGGAGATCATGGTGTCATGCCGGTGACGATAGAGATCATGACGGTACTTTGGAGATGGAGATCAAAGGCGCAAGATGATCATGGCCATATCATGTCACATATTTTGATTGCATGTGATGTTTATCTTTTATGCATCTTATTCTGTTTTGTTTCACGGTAGCATTATAAAATGATCTCTCACTAAATTTCAAGGTAAAAGTGTTCTCCCTGAGTATGCACTGTTGCCAAAGTTCGCCGTGCCAAGACACCACGTGATGATCGGGTGTGATAAGCTCAACGTTCATCTACAACGGGTGTAAGACAGTTTTGCACACGCAGAAATACTTGGGTTAAACTTGACGAGCCTAGCATATGCAGATATGGCCTCGAAACACTGGAGACCGAAAGGTCGAGCGTGAATCATATAGTAGATATGGTCAACATAGTGATGTTCACCATTGAAAACTACTCCATCTCACGTGATGATCGGACATGGTTTAGTTGATTTGGGTCACGTGATCATTTAGATGACTAGAGGGATGTCTATCTAAGTGGGAGTTCTTAAGTAATATGATTAATTGAACTTTAATTTATCATGAACTTAGTCTTGATAGTATTTGCATATCTATGTTGTAGATCAATTGCTCGCGTATAGCTTCCCCGTTTTATTTATGACATGATCCTAGAGAAAACTATATTGAAAGATGATAGTAGAAATAATGAGGATTGGATCCGTGATCTAAGGATTATCCTCGTTGCTGAACAGAAGAATTATGTCCTTGATGCACTGCTAGGTGATAGACCTATTGCAGGAGCCGATGCAGACGTTATGAACGTTTAGCAAAAGCTTGGTATGATGACTACTTGATAGTTTAGTGCACCATGCTTTACGGCTTAGAACCGGTACTTCAAAAATGTTTTGAAATATCATGGAACATATAATATGTTCTAAGAGTTGTAATTGGTATTTGATACTCATGCCCGTGTCGAGAGGTAGGAGACCTCTGACAGTGCTTTGCCTACAAAGATGGAGGAGAACAGCTCAACCAGTGACAATGTGCTCGGATTGTCTGGGTACTGCAATTGCTTGAATCAAGTGGGATTTAATCTTCCAGATAAGATAGTAATTGACAAAGTTCTCTAGTCACTATCACCAAGTTACTAGAACTTAGTGATGAACTATAATATGCAAGGGATAACATAAACGATTCCCAAGCTCTTCGTGATGCAGAAATCGACGAAGGTAGAAATCAAGAAAAGCATCAAGTGTTGATGGTTGACAAGACCACTAGTTTCAAGAAAAGGGCGAAGTAATAAGGGGAACTTCAAGAAGAATGGTAAGCAAGTTGCTGCTCAAGTGAAGAAGCCCAAGTCTAGACCTAAGCCTGAGACTAAGTGCTTCTACTGCAAAAGGACTGGTCACTGGAAGCAAAACTGCCCCAAGTATTTAGCGGATAAGAAGGATGGCAAAGTGAACAAAGGTATATTTGATATACATGTTATTGATGTATACTTTACTAGTGTTTATAGCAACCCCTCAGTATTTGATACTAGTTCAGTTGCTGAGATTAGTAACTCGAAACGGGAATTGCAGAATGAACAGAGACTAGTTAAGGGTGAAGTGACGATGTGTGTTGGAAGTGGTTCCAAGATTGATATGATCATCATCGCACACTCCCTATACTTTCGGAATTAGTGTTGAACCTAAATAAATGTTATTTGGTGTTTGCGTTAAGCATGAATATGATTTGATCATGTTTATTGCACTACGATTATTCATTTAAAGTCAGAGAATAATTGTTGTTATGTTTACATGAATAATACCTTCAATGGTCATACACCCAAGGTGAATGGTTTATTGAATCTCGATCGTAGTGATACACATATTCATAATATGGAAGCCAAAAGATGCAAAGTTAATAATGATAGTGCAACTTATTGGTGGCACTGCCGTTTAGGTCATATTGGTGTAAAGCGCATGAAGAAAATCCATGCCTATGGGCTTTTGGAATCACTCGATTATGAATCGGTTGATGCTTGCGAACCATGCCTCATGGGTAAGATGACTAAGACTCCGTTCTCCGGAACAATAGAGCAAGCAACAGACTTGTTGGAAATAATACATACAGATGTATGCAGTTCGATGAGTGTTGAGACTCACGGCAAGTATCGTTATTTTCTGACCTTCACCGATGATTTGAGTAAGATATGGGTATATCTTCTTGATGAAACATAAATCTGAAACATTTGAAAAGTTCAAATAATTTCAGAGTGAAGTGGAAAATCATCGTAACAAGAAAATAAAGTTTCTATGATCTGATCGTGGAGGAGAATATTTGAGTTACGAGTTTGGTCTTCATTTGAAACAATGTGGAATAGTTTTGCAACTCACGCCACCTGGAACACCACAGCGTAATGGTGTGTCCGAACATCATAACCGTACTATATTAGATATGGTGCAATCTATGATGTCTCTTACCGATTTACCACTATTGTTTTGGGGTTATGCATTAGAGACAGCTGCATTCACGTTAAATAGGGCACCATCTAAATCTGTTGAGACGACGCCATATGAACTGTGGTTTGTCAAGATACCAAAGTTGTCGTTTCTTAAAGTTTGGGGTTGCGATGCATATGTGAAAAGGTTTCATCCTGATAAGCTCAAACCCAGATCGGAGAAATGTGTCTTCATAGGATACCCAAAGGAGACAGTTGGGTACACCTTCTATCACAGATCTGAAAGCAAGACATTCGTTGCTAAGAATGGATCCTTTCTAGAGAAGGAGTTTCTCTCGAAAGAAGTGAGTGGGAGGAAAGTAGAGCTTGATTAGGTAACTGTACCTGCTCCCTTATTGGAAAGTAGTTCATCACAGAAATCTGTTCATGTGACTCCTACACCAATTAGTGAGGAAGCTAATGATGATGATCATGTAAATTCAGATCAAGTTACTACCGAACCACGTAGGTCAACCAGAGTGAGATCCGCACCAGAGTTGTAGCGACCCGACCTCAAACGGTCAAGTCTCTGTGCTTCAGTGTCATCCCTAGATCGGTAATGCTGACACACACAGTACTCGAGGATTTATAACAGAGTAGCAATCACACACTTATTACATTGAATGTCTCAAAAGAGAACTTATTACAATATGTATGGCTTAAGGCCATCTAATACGATAACATCGGAAGGCTTGGAAGATAAAGTGAGTCCATCAACTCCAACGGCATAGCTGAGCTGCACGGCAACGACCTAACGAACCTTACTCCTCGTCTGAAAAGTCTGCAACATAATACGTTGCAGCCCGAAAACGGGTCAGCACATGGAATATGCTGGCAAAATAACACAGTAGAGCAAGAACAGAATAATGCTATCACTACATGCATATTTGACTGGTGGAAAGCTCTATGGTTATAGTTTTTGCGAAAAGCCAATTTTTTCCTACAACAAAGGAATAGATTTTATTTAACTATCATGGTAATTGAAACATCATTGAGAAGGTTCCTCCAACTCAATCCCAATTAAAATAATTATCAACCCAACAATATTATTTAATAGTGATGAGATACTTAGGATACTCCAAGTACTAGATACTCAAGATGTCCATAACCGGGGACACGGCTAACCATGATTAGTTTATACACTCTGCAGAGGTTTGCGCACTTTTCCCCACAAGACTCGATCTCCTCCGTTGGATTTCTCGCACTACATGGTGTTTGAGAAACGGATGACCAAGACACAGTCTTTCAGAAGCATTAACTCCTTACTCCGGGCAGACCATACCAACTTACATCCCTCTACCTGCTGATCCACCTCTTCGGAAGCTTCACACAACTTACTCAACTATGCTAGAGCCCATAATAGCTTGTGGCTGCACACGGAAGTTTCTAGCATGAAAATATCTCAGTTCCCTTTGAGCCTGGGTGGCGGACCATAGGATTATCACACGGGTACTCCGGAATATCCTAGGACAACACTGGATTCCCTAGGTGCCCAACAAACAATCCACCCAGATGTGTATTCAAGTTGCCACCTTAAGTTGAACCATTAATTAACAATCTCACATCTATCATGGATTTCACTCACCCAAACCACGTCTACGAGCATAACATAGCAATATAAGCAGTACGTAGAAGTAACTCCCAAGGTTTGAATATAACAGGGCAATAGGTCCTACCTCATCAACTACTTCCCAACCCACATGTTAATCACATCCTGATCATGCAATGTTTGAGGATTGGAACTAATGCATAAAAATGGGTGAAAAAGGGGTATGATCAAAGTGTTACTTGCCTTGCTGATGATCCGCAAAACCTAGGGACTCGTAGTAGCATGCTTCGCACTCCGGGTGTTCTATCGCAAACAAACAATAGCATACATAAGCAATCAAACAAAGAAACACGGTAAATATCAAATAAGAAGATCTAACCAGAAAGTTCAACTTAAGAACTTCGGTTTGCAAAAAGAATCAAATCAAATGGAGCAATGAAACTCAAACTGCGAAAGAAACAAGATCCGTTTACTAATCTGGACTAAGGTCAAATTTTACAGTACCAAAATCATATTCAAGTTGATTAAATGAAAAGAGGGTTTCGAGACGAAGATCTAGGCACTTGAATCGCCTGATTCCGATAAATGAGCGAAATGATAAACTGAAACGAAAATCGGATCAGAAATCGCGATTGAAAATAATCACAGAAAATTTGAGAAAAAGAAAACTAACGAACAGGCTAACAAACGAACGTTCGTTGTCTGTGGCTAACGAGTGAACACCGTTCGTTAGAACGAACGTACGGACGAACGTCCGCAAAGTAACTAAACTGAGAAAAACCGGCGAACCGATCTAAAAAAATGAACTAGGTTTTCTAAAAAACCGGATCGGTTTTTAAAATAAAACCGACGAACGGCGGCGGCGGCGTATACCTCCGGCGGCTTCCGCGGTGGGGCGGCGAGGCGGGCGGCCGGGTGCGGCATGCGGCGGCGAGCGGCGCAAGGCGGCAGGGCGGGCGGCTTGCGGCGGCGGCGGCGTGGGAAGTTGGGCCGGCGGCCTGGCTCGGCTGGGCCTCGGCCCAGTCGGGCGCTATATTTTTTTAAAATAATTTTGCCGAAGCTAAAAAAATCCTAGAAAATAAAATAAAAATCAAAAAATGCCAAAACAAATTTTCACCGTCTAAATAAAATATTTAGAACAAGCTGAACATTTTCTTGGCCCTAAAATGCAACTTTGAAAAATGTGCAATTTTTCTAATTCAAATAAAATAGCAATAAACTCCGAATAAAAATCAAATATTTGATTTTAATATTTTCCTCCAATATTTCATTTATTTTGGAGAAGTCATATTATCTCCTCTCATATATTTTAATATGAAATATTTTCGGAGAGAAAAATAATTGAAACCAAAAATCCTTGTTTCAATATTTGATAAAACTCAAATATGAAAACAGGGAAATCCCCAACTCTCTCCGAGGGTCCTTGAGTTGCTTAGGATTTCGAGGATTCGTGAAATGAAATGCAATAAAATATGATATGCATGAATGATCTATGTATAACATTCCAAATTGAATTTTTTTTCAATTTGGGATGTTACAAGAGTAGTACGGTAATATTGTTCTGGATGTCATGTTACTTGACCATGACGAACCTACAAACTATGAGGAAGCGATGATGAGTCCAGATTCCACGAAATGGCTTGAGACCATGAAATCTGAGATGGGATCCATGTATGAGAACAAAGTATGGACTTTGATTGACTTGCCTGATGATTGGTGAGTCATTAAGAATAAATGGATTTTCAAGAGGAAGATGGACGCTGATAGTAGTGTTACTATCTACAAAAATTGAATTGTCGCAAAATGTTTTCGATAAGTTCAAGGTGTTGACTACGATGAGATTTTCTCACTCGTATCGATGCTTAAAATTCTGTCTGAATCATGTTAGCAGTTGCCGCATTTTATGAAATTTGGCAAATGGATGTCAAAACTGTATTCCTTCATGGATTTCTTAAGGAAGAGTTGTATATGATGCAACCAGAAGGTTTTGTCGATCCTAAAAGGTGCTAACAAAGTGAGCAAGCTCCAGCGATCCATCTATGGACTGATGCAAGGCATCTCGGAGTTGGAATATATTCTTTGATAAAGTGATCAAAGCATATGATTTTATACAGACTTGCGGTGAAGCCTATGTTTACAAGAAAGTGAGTGGGAGCACTACAACATTTTTTGATAAGTATATGTGAATGACATATTGTTGATCGGAAATAATGTAGAATTTCCTGGAAAGCATAAAGGAGTATTTGAAAAGAGTTTTTCAAAGAAAGACCTCGATGAAGCTGCTTACACATTGAGCATCAAGATCTATAGAGGTAGATCAAGACGCTTGATATATTTTCAATGAGTACATAACTTGACAAGATTTTGAAGTAGTTCAAAATGGAATAGTCAAAGAAGGAGTTCTTGGCTGCGTTGCAAGGTGTGAAGTTGAGTAAAGACTCAAAACCCGACCACAGCAGAAAGTAGAAAGAGAATGAAAAGTCATTCCCTATGCCCCAGTCATAGGTTCTATAAAATATGCTATGTTGTTTACCGGTCCTATTGTATACCTTAGCATCATTCTGCCAAGGGAGTACAATAGTGATCTAGGAGTAGATCACTGGACAGCGGTCGAAATTATCCTTAAAGGACTAAGGAAATATTTCTCGGTTATGGAGGTGATAAAAGAGTTCATCGTAAAGAGTTACGTCGATGCAAGCTTTTTACATCGACCTAGAGGACTCTAAGTCTCGGTCTGGATACATATTGAAAGTGGGAGCAATTAGCTAGAGTAGCTCCGTGCAGAGCATTGTAGACATAGAAATTTGTGAAATACATACGGATCTGAATGTTGCAGACCATAGGCTAAACTTCTCTCACAAAGCAAAACATGATCACTCTTTGGGTGTTAATCACGTAGCGATGTGAACTAGATTATTGACTCTAGTAAACCCTTTGGGTATTAGTCACATGGAGATGTGAACTAATCACATAAAGATGTGAACTAGATTATTGACTCTAGTGCAAGTGGGAGACTGAAGGAAATATGCCCTAGAGGCAATAATAAAGTTATTATTTATTTCCTTATATCATGATAAATGTTTATTATTCATGCTAGAATTGTATTAACCGGAAACATGATACATGTGTGAATACATAGACAAACAGAGTGTCACTAGTATGCCTCTACTTCACTAGCTCGTTGATCAAAGATGGTTATGTTTCCTAGCCATAGACATGAGTTGTCATTTGATTAACGGGATCACATCATTAGGAGAATGATGTGATTTACTTGACCCATTCCGTTAGCTTAGCACTTGATCGTTTAGTATGTTGCTATTGCTTTCTTCGTGACTTATATATGTTCCTATGACTATGAGATTATGCAACTCCCGTTTACCAGAGTAACATTTGTGTGCTACCAAACATCACAACGTAACTAGGTGATTATAAAGGTGATGTACAGGTGTCTCCGAAGGTACTTGTTGAGTTGGCGTATTTCAAGATTGGGATTTGTCCCTCCGATTGTCGGAGAGGTATCTTTGGGCCCGCTCGGTAATGCACATCACTATAAGCCTTGTAAGCATTGTAACTAATGATTTAGTTGCAGGATCATGTATTACGGAACGAGTAAAGAGACTTGCTGGTAACGAGGTTGAACTAGGTATTGAGATACCGACGATCGAATCTCGGGCAAGTAACATACCGATGACAAACGGAACAATGTATGTTGTTATGCGATTTGACCGATAAAGATCTTTGTAGAATATGTGGGAGCCAATATGAGCATACAGGTTCTGCTATTGGTTATTGACTGGAGACGTGTCTCGGTCATGTCTACATAGTTCTCAAACCCGTAGGGTCCGCACGCTTAAAGTTTGGTGACAATCGGTATTATGAGTTTTTGTGTTTTGATGTACCGAAGGTAGTTCGGATTCCTAGATATGATCACGGACATGACGAGGAGTCTTGAAATGGTTGAGACGTAAGGATCGATATATTGGACGACTATGTTCGGACACCGGAAAGGTTCCGAAAGGTTTCGGACATATACCAGAGTACCGGGGAGTTACCGGAACCCCTCGGGGGGCCTAATGGGCCTACATGGGCCTTAGTGGAAATAGAGGGCAGCAAGGGGAGTGTGGGGAGCGCCCCCCAAGGCCCAAACCGAATTGGTTTAGGGAAAGGGGGGTCGGCCCCCTCTTTCCTTCTCCTCCTCTCCCTTTCCTTCCCCCTCTCCTACTCCTACTAGGAAAAGGAGGAGTCCTACTCCTAGTGGGAGTAGGACTCCCCTCTTGGCGTGCCTCTCCCTGGCCGGCCGCCTCCTCCCCTTACTCCTTTATATACGGGGGCAGGGGGCACCCCATAGACACAACAATTGATCACTGATCTCTTAGCCGTGTGCGGTGCCCCCATCCACCATAATCCACCTCGATCATATCGTAGGGGTGCTTAGGCGAAGCCCTGCGTCGGTAGCCTCATAATCACCGTCACCATGCCGTCATGCTGACGAAACTCTCCTGTGAAGCTTTGCTGGATCGGAGCTCGTGGGATGTCATCGAGTTGAACGTGTGCAGAACTCGGAGGTGTCGTGCGTTCGGTACTTGGATCGGTCGGATCGTGAAAACGTACGACTACATCAATCGCGTTGTGCTAACACTTCCGGATTTGGTCTACGAGGGTACGTAGACACATTCTCCCCTCTCGTTGCTATGCATCACCATGATCCTGTGTGTGCGTAGGAATTTTTTTGAAATTACTACGTTCCCCAACACCCGGTACTCCGAAAAATACCCAAATCACTTGGAACCTTTCCGATGTTCGAATATAGTCGTCCAATATATCGATCTTTACCACTCGACAATTTCGAGACTCCTCGTCATGTCCCGATCTCATCTGGGACTCCGAACTACCTTCGGTACATCAAATCACATAAACTCATAATACCAATCATCACCGAAGGTTAAGCGTGCGGACCCTACGGGTTCGAGAACTATGTAGACATGACCGAGACACGTCTCCGGTAAATAACCGATAGCGGAACCTGGATGTTCATATTGGCTCCTACATATTCTATGAAGATCTTTATCGGTCAAACCGCATAACAACATATGTTGTTCCATTTGTCATCGGTATGTTACTTGCCCGAGATTCGATCGTTGGTATCTCAATACTGTAACACCCCGGATGTAACTTTCCCAATTTGTACTCCAACTCTTGCCGTTTCCGGCGTTAAGTTATTTTATTTTCTCGGGTTTGGGTCTTTGTCTCCGTGTGTTGTTGTCGTTGTCATGCATCCCATATCATGTCATCATGTGCATTGCATTTGCATACGTGTTCATCTCATGCATCCGAGCATTTTCCCCGTTGTCCGTTTTGCATTCCGGCGCTTCGTTCTCCTCCGGTGGTCATTTCTACCTTTCTTTCGTGTGTGGGGATTAAACATTTCCGGATTGGACCGAGACTTGCCAAGCGGCCTTGGTTTACTACCGGTAGACCGCCTGTCAAGTTTCGTATCATTTGGACTTCGTTTGATACTCCTACGGTTAACCGAGGGACCGAAAAGGCCTCGTGTGTGTTGCAGCCCACCACCCCTCCAATTTGGCCCAAAACCCACCTAAGCCTTCTCCATCACCTAGAGCGTTCGATCACGATCGCGTGGCCGAAAGCCGCACCTTATTTGGACTCTCCTAGCTCCCTCTAGGGCTATAAATAGAACCCTCCGAATTCGGATCTCCTTCTCCCCCCGAAACCCTAAAAATCGCCCGCCACCGATGGACATGTCCGCAGCCTAATCGGACGCGTCCGCCGCCGCGCCCCAGCCAACCGCTGCCTGCCACGTCACCGCCGCCAACCCGCCGCCGCCCGAGGCCCGGGGAGCCCAGATCCGGCCCCCGCGGCCCGCTTCCGCCCGCCGCCACCTACCGCGCCCCGCCGTCGTTGCTTCCCCACCGCGCCGCCGCGCCGGGAGCCACCGGACCTCGCCTCCGCCCGCCTCCCGGTGCCTCCGACGCCGCTCCGCCACCCACCGGCGACGCGCGCCTCCGCGGCCGCAAGATCCGGTCACCACGGGCCCTGCGACGCCGCGCCGCCACCGCCCCTCACCGGCGCCCGCGTCCCTCCGCGCCGCCCCGGCAAGTCCGACGACGTCCCGCTCCGTTGTGAACAGTGCCCCGACCGCGCCTCGGATTCCGTACCAACCCTAGATCTGAGAGAGGTGGTTTTTTTCACTAAGTCCCCGGAATTTTCTAGTCCATGTGCTCCTGTTCATAGCCTCGTAACTTTGCATCCGTAGCTCCGATTTGGGCATATAGCATATCAAAATGTTCATCTCAGAGAGTACATCATTTCATTCCATTGCATCATTTTCATTTGAGTTCATCTTGATGCCCGAAATGCTGTTAGAAGAGGGCTACTTGAGATTATTGTCAGATCTGCTACTCCATTTTAGCTTTTTGTCATTTTTGCCATTATTAATGTGTGCATGATATGCCCTGATGCTATACATATGTTTTGTTAAGGGTTTTGTCATCTTTCCAGAGGTGCAACCCATGTATTTTTGTGATGTGTTTGGTGACTTGCACAAGCTTGCAAAGTGGTGCACTTGGTAATTCTGTTTTCAGGGACTTAGCATTTCCACTAAGTCCTTGAGTTATTTATTTCATATGGCCATATGTTCATGCTATTTCCTAGTGATCCGTGCCTCTTTTGAGGATGATCAGTAAGGATGTTTTGTTAATCTTGTAATGATCTATCCATCCATGTCTTTGTTTGCAATTATGGAACATCCTAGCTTGAGTCAATCGAGCTCTACTTTTGCTACTTTGTGAATCTGGGCAGATTGTCAACTTGTTTGCAATTTTGCCGATGATGTTGTAATTGATCCGTGCATGCTATGCTATTGTTCTTGCCATGTCTAGCTTGAATTTTGTGTATTATTGATGTATGTATGCTTAGCTTATCATGACTTGCACCGTAGTGAGTACATCGAGCTCGTAAACATGCCTACTTGAGATATGTTTCAGCATGTGCCAGTTTTCACTAAGTCTGAAAACTGATTATATTTTTGCTATGTTCACATGCTTGCAATTGTATTTTCTGATCCCTTTTGGCTCAAGGTCACTAAGAGACTTTTGTTAAGCTCTTTGAGTAGCTCCGTGCCATGCTTTATTTTGCCATGTTCAGGCCCTGTAGCATGTAGTTTTGTTGCTCCGAAGAGGGCTACCTGATCTGAAATTCCAGACAAGTGTTAATTTCACTAAGTCTGAAATCTGTTTGTCATATGCATTTTTGCCATGCTTGTTTGAACCTGTTAAAGGATGATTTGGCCGTAGCTCAGTGCTAGACTTTTGTTAAGCATCTTGAATGCATCCCTGCCATGTATTTTGTTGTCATGTTTGGGTACTGTAGCATGTTCATCTCATTGCATTTAGATGGCTACTTGCTGTAAATAATAGACCGGTGTCATATTTGAATTGCTTGCCATTTCCAAACCGTAACTCCGATTCCAGTGTTCTTTATATCGTTTTCAAGCGATTTAATCTCATCTTTCCAGTGGCACAATTGGTTTTCCAAGTTGAGGCCAGGTTCATGCATTCCTTGTCACATCTTGCATATGCATCCCGCATCGCATCCCGCATAGCATATCATCTTTGCATCATGTTGTTTGAGTTGCACGTGGTTGATTTGTGTCCTTGTTGCTTGTTTGTCTTGTTTGGGTGGAGCCGGGAGACGAGTTCGCTAACGAGGAGCCCGTTGAGTTTGCTTTCGAGGATCCAGTCAACTCTGACAACTGTGCAGGCAAGATGATCATACCCTCGAACTCACTACTATCTTTGCTATGCTAGTTTGCTCGCTCTTTTGCTATGCCAATGCTACGATGCCTACCACTTGCTTTCAAGCCTCCCAAATTTCCATGTCAAACCTCTAACCCACCTTGTCCTAGCAAATCGTTGATTGGCTATGTTACCGCTTTGCTCAGCCCCTCTTATAGCGTTGCTAGTTGCAGGTGAAGATTGAAGGCCGTTCCTTGTTGGGACATTTATTTACTTGTTGGGATATCATTATATTATCTTGTTATCTTAATGCATCTATACACTTGGTAAAGAATGGAAGGCTCGGCCTCTCGCCTAGTGTTTTGTTCCACTCTTGCCGCCCTAGTTTCCGTCATATCGGTGTTATGTTCCCGGATTTTGCGTTCCTTACGCGGTTGGGTTATAATGGGAACCCCTTGATAGTTCGCCTTGATTAAAGCTTTTCCAGCAATGCCCAACCTTGGTTTTACCATTTGCCGCCTAGCCTATTTTTTCCTTGGGTTTCCAGAGCCCGAGGGTCATCTTATTTTAGCCCCCCCGGGCCAGTGCTCCTCTGAGTGTTGGTCCAACCTGTCAGCTGCCGGTGGCCACCAGGGGCAACTCTGGGCTGGCCTACCGGAAGTTTGGACAATCTGAGTGTGCCCTGAGAAAGAGATATGTGCAGCTCCTATCGGGATTTGTCGGCACATTCGGGCGGTGTTGCTGGTCTTGTTTTAACCTGTCGGAGTGTCTTGAAGAACCGAGATACCGAGTCTGATCGGAACGTCTTGGGAGGAGGTCTATTCCTTCGTTGACCGTGAGAGCTTGTCATGGGCTAAGTTGGGACTCCCCTGCAGGGATTTGAACTTTCGAAAAGCCATGCCCGCGGTTATGGGCAGATGGGAATTTGTTAATGTCCGGTTGTAGGTAACTTGAACCTTAACTTAACTAAAATGAATCAACTGAGTGCTTTACTGTGACGGCCTCTTCTCGGCGGAGTCCGGGAAGTGGACACGGTGTTGGAGTAATGTTTGCGCAGGTTGTTCTCTAGTTTCTCGCTTGCGCTTTGCCTCCTCTTCTCACTCTCTTTTGCGAATAAGTTAGCCACCATATTTGCTAGTCGCTTGCTGCAGCTCCACATATACTTTACCTTGCCTTACCTATAAGCTTAAATAGTCTTGATCGCGAGGGTGCGAGATTGCTGAGTCCCTGTGGCTCACAGATTACTATTACACCAGATGCAGGGCCTGATGATTCTGCTCCAGGAGACGCATTTGAGCTCAAGTGGGAGTTCGACGAAGACTCTCAACGTTACTATGTTTCCTTTCCTGATGATCAGTAGTGGTGCCCAGTTGGGGGTGATCGGGACCGTGTCGCACGTTGGGTTCTCTTTTATTTTGGCGCCGTAGTCGGGCCATGAGTGTTTGGATGATGTAATGTTATTTATGTACTTGATTGACGTGGCGAGTGTAAGCCAACTATGTTATCTCCCCTTTTATTATCTTATTACATGGGATGTTGTGAAGATTGCCTAACTTGCGACATATGCCTTCAATGCGATTATGCCTCTAAGTCGTGCCTCGACACGTGGGAGATATAGTCGCATCGAGGGTGTTATAAATACCTAGTTCAATCTCGTTACCGGCAAGTCTCTTTACTCGTTCCTCAATGCATCATCCCGTAACTAACTCATTAGTCGCATTGCTTGCAAGGCTTATAGTGATGTGCATTACCGAGAGGGCCCAGAGATACTTCTCCGACAACCGGAGTGACAAATCCTAATCTCGATCTATGCCAACTCAACTAACACCATCAGAGACACCTGCAGAGCACCTTTATAATCACCCAGTTACGTTGTGACATTTGGTAGCACACAAAGTGTTCTTCTGGTATTCGGGAGTTGCATAATCTCATGGTCATAGGAACATGTATAAGTCATGAAGAAAGCAATAGCAACAAACTAAACGATCATCGTGCTAAGCTAACGGATGGGTCAAGTCAATCACATCATTCTCTAATAATGTGATCCCGTTAATCAAATAACAACTCATGTCTATGGTTAGAAAACATAACCATCATTGATTCAACGAACTAGTCAAGTAGAGGCAAACTAGTGACACTCTGTTTGTCTATGTATTCACACATGTACTAAGTTTCCAGTTAATACAATTCTAGCATGAATAATAAACATTTATCATGATATAAGAAAATATAACTAATAACTTTATTATTGCCTCTAGACCGGTAGATCTCAGTTACAACAATCACATCATTGGGGGGTTGGGACTTTGGAGATTCTACTATAATATATGTTGTTTTCAACTTTGAAATGTTGTCACTGAGTACATATAAAACCTAACAATAGAAGCAACTCGTTCTGATTTATAAGGGTTGATCCATCAATACCAGAAGGAAAGGTCATCGTTGCTTCCCTACCAAAAAAGGGTCTCCCTCGCTAGGAGAACCTTGAACATGCTTTGTTGTTGCTGCACAATCCCTTGTTGCGCTGGCAAGCGATGTCCGTAGCTAAAGAAAGAGCTTCATTGCATACCATAACTAGGCTATATCCTGAGCATGTGCATCAGGTGTAGCCGAACATGGCCCTAAGCTGAGGTTTGTATTTAGAGTAAAATGCATCACAAGTCCTAAAACTATCAGAGGCATGTCAGTTTAGTCCTATAACTTTGAAGCTGCACTTTTTGGTCCTAAAATTATAGGAGATATGTCAGTATTTGAAACTGCAGTTTCGGGTCCTAAAACTACTGAAGGTGTGTCATTTTACTCCTATAACTTCAAAATTGCAGTTTTGGGTCTCAAAACTATGTAAGTTTGTTCATCTAAGGTCCTAAGCTTGCATGACCAGCATCTATGGTGCATTTTTCAAATGAGCCCTTTATATGTGTTTACTTTCCCAAAAGTTGTCCATACGCTTCCACGTTGCAGTGTGTGCTCCAACCTGCATGACCATGAGTTGCATGGTAGCCTTATTGAGAGGTTTGGCGTGACCGCCGGGGAGACCCCGAGCCAGTCAGCATGGAAGATGACATCCCTCTCCCTCGGCGCAGCCGCCAGGGAGATCCCGAGCCAATCCGGGTGGAGGACGCCATCCCACGTCTCTCTCTCCCCTCTCTCTCATGACATCCTCGTTGCCCTAACACCATTGTCATAGAGCCGGTCGTGCAGGTTGTTGTTTGGGCACGAGCATGGCCACAAGTGGGGAATTGTCGCTATTGTCGGACGACACGCAGGAGTGCGCAGAAATCGCGAAGTTGGCACGATGGTCGACGAGAGTGACGCAGCCCCAACAACAACCATAGGTGGGTAGCAATTGGACGTTGTGCGACGTGTCATTCAGCTATTGTTGGGTGGAGGATGAGATGACCGCTCTACTCTCCTCGTTGGAGCTCAAGCCATCATGCCACTGATGGCCTCCGTATTGTCGCCTCTGGGCATTCTATGTGTGAGAGAAGACGAGGGCGTGAGAATGAGGCGAGACAATGCTCTAGGGGTTTTCTTGCATATTTATCTTTCGTAAGTTAACCTGGTGGGTCCATTGGATCAACGTGGCAACAATCCAAGCATTTCCAAGCGACACGTCGGCAGGTCAATTCTAGCCATTAAAGCTTAGGACCTAAGAGGAACCAACTTACATAGTTTTGGGACCAAAAACTGCAGCTTCAAAATTATAGGACTAAGTGACACACCTTCAATAGTTTTAAGACCCAAAACTGCAGTTTTAAAGTTATAGGACTAAATTGACACACCTTCAATAGTTTTAGGACCCAAAACTGCAGTTTCGAAGTTATAGAACTAAAGTGACACATCTCCAATAGTTTTAGGACTTATGATACACTTTACTCTTGTATTTATAAGTAGTGCATAGGCCTGTCCCCATAGGCGAAATAAACCTGAATGGCTAGACTAATTCAGCCATTAGGCCCTCTACATCACAGGTGCTTACACAGGTGCCTCAGAGAGAGAGAGAAAATGTTGGTGCTTACACATGTGCTTATAAGTGGAACAAAATCAAACGTTGGCTTCCGAAGCCAGCCGGTGCTTAGGGGAGAAAACTGCACTCCTTCCCTCACGGGTTCTACAGGTTTAAAATAACTAAACAGTGATCTGGAGCACTCTTCATTCGTGTGATAGAATTTCTTTGAGATGCAACAATACTCTCTTTCTTTAAGCACCCAGCACTAAGGCCTTAGAGGCTTACTAATACAACATGTAGGCATCCGAACTGCCAGCAGCTAGGCATCGCATTGCCTAAAAAATAGGCTAGGCAGCACATCAGAACAATCAAAAATTAGGAGTGATGTATCGTCCACAGTCTCTAGGCGTCTTCTCTCCGCTCAAGCTTGTTCCTCTTCTTACCCAGTCACCTAACAATGGTGTGCCGCCATGCCGTTTCGATTTTTAACCGTTTGGCTCAGGTTAATGGAGATGAAGATCACATTTTCTTTTTATTTCTAACACCTTAATTTGCAATTGTCCAGCTACATATTACTTGGTTTATCATGTTCTCTCCATGCTCTCCGTTCGATTTGATTTCATCCAGGAAACAAGCAATGAAACCCCAGGTCCCTTTCTTCAACTTCATGGTATAATTCGTGTAATGTTTGTTTTCCATATTTGTGTGCTAAGATGTCAATAAACAAATATGTTTTGTTCTCTAAAAGAAAGGTATGTGCTATTTTTGGTGTTGTACAATGAATATACGTGTTTATAAGTTAAGCAATAAGATTTAATGTTCTCCTTACCATCTTCAAAAATTCACTTTGAAATCTTTGTCTAATGCTCGTTGGGAGAGTAGAATTAAACGTCATCATAAAGCTATTAGCCGTTGAAAAATAAGCAAGCGCGTCTAAAAATATTTTTTCTAGAGAAGTCTACAAATATTTGTGTTCTTTTAGTCAATACAAATATTTGTGTGCAGAGTCTCCGGTTTATCAACTTGAATTAGGGCCTTGACTTGTCAACCGGCCCTGGCCATGGAATGTCCTATTTGACACTCTCTGCGTCTAACTGTCGAGGTAACGCACACGGCGATGACAGTAAGCGAACGACTAGGCCGACCCATTTAAGATAGATAACGAGTAGATCGCATCTGGTTTTGGGACCTTCTGGAAGGTTCCAGCCCTGGTTTCTACCAGTTTTGGGAACCTTCTAGCAGTTCCTGGAGCATTTTTGGACTGGTTTTCTGGTCTCTTTCTACTATTTTTTTTCTTTTTTCTATTTATTTTTCTGTTTCTATTCTTTTTTCGTTTTTGTTTTATTTTCTTTATGTTTTTTTTTCAAAATTTCACAACTTTTCCAAATTTGTTTAGGATTTCAAAAGAATGTTCCATTTTTAAAAAAATTCACAAATTTTAGAAAAATTGTTCGTGTTTTCAAATTTTGTTCGGGAGTTTCAACAATTGTTCCCATTCCAAATATTGTTCACAAATTTCAAGAAATTTTCATATTTTCAATTGTTGTCTGGTAGTTTCAAAAATTGTTCAAAAATTTCAAATAATGTTTGTGTTTCAAATTTTATTCGGGAGTTTAAAAAAGGTTCAGAAATGTTAAAAAAATATGTTTAAAATTTTTTTTAGTAGTTCATAAAAATGTTTCCATGTTTCGAAAATGTTTGCGTATCTAAAAATTGTTTTTGAATTTGAAAAATGTTCCAGTTTTCAGAAAAATGTCCGCGATTTCAATTTTTGGGGGAGTTTTAAAAAATGTTCCCGTTTCCTAAAATTGTTTGCATTTTTTGAAATGTTTTAGTTTTTTCAAATTTTATTCACAATTTTTCAAAGTGTTCGCGGTTTCATAAAACATTCACCTTTTTTCAAGAAAATTGTTTTGCGTTCAAAGTTTAAAAAGTGTTCGGATCCGCAGTCGGTTTGGTTCTTAATATGCGCTGCATCGTACACAAGCTAAGCTCGCTAGCAGCAGCATTTTCTCAGAAGGATGCGCATGCGCTCGCTGGTTCCATCCCTTCTTATAGCGCTTTTTTTTTCGAGCCCTGCATTTTCGGTTCTGTACTGGTCGCTAGCCACATGGGCCGGCCAGTCGGGAAATCCGCCTGTGCGTGCGGTCGACATTCTGCCGCAGAGAGCGGCAGATAGGATATCCCCTGGCCATAGCTTAGGACATGCATTTAGGTTTTTTTTTAGGGGTCATGCATTTAGTTAATTGTAAGGAGGCCGCTTCATAAAGCCCGTTACTAGTTAATGAGGCCCACTGTGTAAACACTTATATCGATAAAGAAAAAGGAGGCCCGTAACGAAAAACTTGCCTTTTCTTTACAATTTCAAATCGAAAATCCAAATTACAATACCAAATTGGAATGGCAAACAGATAGCATCACAATTCACAACACGTAAGACGCACACAGACTCACGTTCCCCGCCATGTACAGAAAGTCACCAGGAAACCTCTACGGGCCGCAGACGGGCAGGTCGAGCGGCGGCGGCATCGTGGTCTGGAGCTCGGTCTTGCCGTCCTCCACCACCAACGCCATGGCGAGCCCGCCGGTGAGATGCGCGTCGATGTGGCAGTGCACGAGCCACACGCCCGGGTTGTCTGCCAGGAAGCGCACCACGGCCCACCCGCCGACAGGCACGCCGATGGTGTTCCGGCTGGGCGGGTCGACCATGTTGAACTTGGCCTCGTCCCGCCTGGGGTTGTAGTTGCCGAACCCGGTGGCGAGCACGTAGAAGTGGTAGCCGTGGATGTGCATGGGGTGCTCCTCCGCGGCGAAGATGCCCGTGTCCTGGAACACCATCTGCACCACGGCGCCGTACTTGACGCGGTACAGCCGCGTGCCCTTCACGGGCTGCCACAGCGCGCGGGGGACGTTCTGCGAGGTGTAGTCGAAGACCACCGGCGGGCGAGCCGGGAAGTCCTCGGTGAAGACGCCGGGGATGCGGTGGTAGTGCGCCTGCAGCAGGGAGACGGTGTTGGGGAGCTGGAAGGACACGTTGTTCATGCTCGCGCCGAACCGGGTGTTGTTGGGGCCCTGGCAGAACGGGCCCGGCTGGCAGTTGAACAGACCGAAGCCAATCGTGGTGAACACCTCCTGTGTCACCGGTCCAGGCACCTTCACCGGCCTCGGGCTCCGGATGAGGTTCGAGAACCCGGTCGCCGTGTTCGTGTCGTTGTTCGCTGGCAGCATTGGGAACATTGGCGCCGGCCCTGCGCGGCCGGGATTGCCAGAGGATCGGGGACGGCCTAGGCCGGTGTGGTCTCCAAGGCCAGCGCCTGCCCCTGTGGGCGGGCAGCCGGCCGCGTTCTTGTACTGGAAGACGGCGGTGGCGGTGGTGTTGTCGAAGGGGACGTTCTGCGCAGAGGCGTAGACGCGGGCGCCGAGGTAGTAGCGGCCAGGGGCGGCGTGGGCGGTGACGAGGACGTCGGTGGTCTGTCCGGGACCAAGGAGCACGACGGTGGTCTCGAAGGGCTTGGTGTACACGGCGTCGGCGGCGACCACCGTCATCTTGTGGCCGGCGAGGGAGACGAAGAGCTCCGAGTTCATGGCCGCGTTGATGATGCGCAGCAGGTTCGTCTCGCCAGCGACCACCGGAATGATGCTCGTCTCTGTGTGGTGATGTACATGCACAGCGCGCAAATGATTAGTTACTATATATATTGTAATTGTACACGCACAGCGCCATTTTCCCCATTTCAATATTGTATTGTACTGTAGGTCGTAGTGTTAGACAAGACCTATGCCAAGCTATCAGTTTTTTCCAAACAACTTTCACGTGCTGAGATGGTTTTTTTTCCAAACAAAAATAAAGTTCTTTTGGTCGGTTTAACCATATCTGGAAATTTGCACTGCAAGAGAATGGGGAACTCAAAAGAACACTGTTTTTTTCAACAACCGCAATAATGAATCGATCTCCCGCACAAGACAACCGAAGCGACGCTCACCTTGGCTGGAGCACGGAAGGAAATCCCCGGGCTGGCCGTTGATGAGGATGGTGTCAGAGACGTTGGGCGGCGCACCGGTGACCATGGACTGCCTGAGCACCGCGATCGGGTCCCTCCTCCACCACTCCGCTGCACATCCATCGATGATCCGATCAGAATTCAGAAACGAAACAAACCAAGTGATCGTCTCTCTCAGACAGTATCAATCGACATGCGTGCTACGTACCCAGGACGACTGGGAACTCCTTGTTGGGCTTGGGGAAGGGGTAGGGCATGCCGCGCTTGGGGAGGATGATGAGCGCGCCGTGCACGGTGGCGCGGAGCCAGGAGCTGTGCGCGTGCCACCACAGGGTACCCTCCTGCTCCTGGATGGTGTAGCGGTACGTGTAGCTGGACCCCGGGCGGATGGGGCACTGCGTCACGAACTCCGGCCCGTCCGCCCACCCGTTCCGCAGCTGCCGGAGGCCGTGCCAGTGGAGGGTCACGTTGTACTGCGCCATGTTCACCGCCCTGATCGCCAGCGTGTCGCCGTTGTGCACCTCGATGGTCGGCCCCGGGAACTGCCCGTTCACCGTGATGATCCGGTTCGTCTGGCACAGCCGCTTCACCACCGTCTCCTGGACCTGCATGCCATATATTCATTGCCAACAACGTACAAGCAGATCGATTAAGCATTGCTATCACGAACTAAGAATATACTCTATATACGAGAAGAGAGAGATAGAGACGTACAACGAACTCGTAGAATCGCTCCTCTGCCAGTGCGCCGGGGAGCAGGAAGGAGAGCAGGATAACACCAGAGAGGCAGCAGCAGAGCCCCATGAGGCGTCTCGTCGCCGCGGTCGCCTCCATTGCTAACACTAGCTCCTTCCAATGGGCGGGCTAGCTGGCTAGCTGCTCACTTAATTCTGCCAGGTGAAGATGTTGTTGTTGCCTTGATGACAAAACCAAGTGCGAGACTGAGTATATATAGAGGTCCTCTCGCCGATCGGCCGAGTAAGCCGAGGCGCGCGTCTGGGGGAGGTCAGGTCAGTGCGGTTGTTTGAGGTTTGGAAGATTAGGTTACGATTCCGTGCGATTCGATTGCGCCTGCTCTTTTAATTCCTGCCCTTTAAGGACGGTCTGCCCATGGTTCAGAAATGGTGACGGGGAGTTGTTGCACCCACTGGCCACTGGCGCCATGCGTTGTTGCGTTTCACTTTGCTCATGGAATTCTTCCTGCTCCATGCTGTGCAGAATGGTAGATCGGCCGGTGCTTTTCTGACCGCATTAAATCGGTCAATCGACAAGGTAGATAGATAGACCATCGAGCAAACGTTGAAAAGCAGTGATCACTTCTTTTCTGACTAAGAGTTTCTCTCTAGCCGGTCGGTCCTTTAAAAGGATTTATAACTCTTTTTTTTCGCTTTGAGGAGTTAAATCGGACCTGGTCCAACACTTATCTTGCTTATAACTCCTTCAAAGTTTTAAGCGCCGGCTCGGCTTGCCCTTAAATATATTTGTCCGATGTCAATTCTCGGAATAATTTAGGCCCTCTGATCCGCTCACACTGCATCGACATCGGTGTTGCCTCCGGCGTCCACGCCCCCCCCCCCCCCCCCCCCCCCCCCCCCCCCCCCCCCCCCCCCCCGCTGACACCCAAGCAGCCTGAGCCGCTCCTCCTGCCCCACAAGTCGCCATCTACCGTCGTCGTCGAAATTGACACATATCTCCGCTGCTGCAACCTTGATCCCATGGCCGAAAAAACCATAGGAGGAACTTCATTTGTTCCAAAATGAAGCCGGCGGACGAACGAGATGACGAGCACCTACTGAGGAGCTTGGCGGTGTCGTTATCGTGGCAAGACCTATGAGCTTCGTTAACGATCGACAAGTTCACTTTGAGGCTCATCGTCTACTACCGATTGTCTACTGCCCTACCGTTTATTATCGGTCGTCTCGCGCGCTCGTCGTCCACCTCTAGCTTCGATGAATTACTTACGTGTGTGTTTTTAGCTATTTTTATTACGTTTTGTTGTTTTTAAAAACGAATTCAACCTAGAATATTGCATATTATAGATGAAGAGGTTGAGGGAGATGTTCTTTGATGACTTTTTGTCGGGCAAGGAGGAAGAAGACGACTATGATTTCAAAATGGCCATTGTTGTGATCGTCGATGAGGACTTTCAGCGGTCAACACTAGAATGACAATTTCACCGCTTGTACATCAATCGAGATAGAACAGAAGGCCACGCGAAGCTTATGAAGGATTGCTTCAACCCCAATGCAACCTATCTGGAGAAGCATTTTTGTTGGCGATCTCGGATGCACCGAAGTCTCTTCCTCACCATTGACACAGTAGTGGAGAAGCATGATAAATAGTTTAAACTGACGAAGGATGCGTCGGGGTAGATAAAGGGCGAGCCCATTGATGAAGTGTGGCGTGGCTATTCGAGTGCTTGCCTATGGTTGTTCGGCCAACACCATTGCTGACTATGTCCACATTGGGGATGATTTAATCGTGTAGGCCGCTCGGAGATACACACAAGCCGTGCATTATTGAGATCTATGGGGCAGAGTACTTGAGGGAAACCAATGATGAAGACACCGAGAGACTATTGGTTTTGAGTGTAAACCGAGGATGGCATGGGATCCTTGTACAATCGATTGCATGCACTGGACATGGAAGAATTGTCCAGCGATGAAAAGATCGGTACATAGGACACTCCAAAGATCCAACAATCCTTCGAGGCTGTTGCAACAGAGGGTCAGTGAATTTGACATTCATATTTTGGATTGCCTGGCTCCCGTAGTGACCTGAATGTGCTGTTGAGATCACCACTCTTCAATAGGCTTGTTGCAATCCTTGCAACTACATTGTCAGTGGTCAGCAATACATGATGGGTTACTACCTCGCAGATGTCATCTATCCTTCATGGGCCATATTTGTGAAGACAATCATGTGTCCTCAAGGCAACAAGAGATCCCACTTTGTAATGCGTCAAGAGTCAGCAAGGAAGGATGTTGAGAGTGCTTTCGATGTGCTTCAGAAGCGCTTAGCCATTATTTGTGGCCATGTCGAGTATTTGAACCTACAAGTCTTATGGCTAATAATGACATGTTGCATCATTTTGTATAATATGATCACTGAAGATGAGAGAGGCATGACAGAGAACTTTCGGTACATAACCAATGAGGATCCTATTGAATCGGAGCACAGAGATTCCTCGCAGTGCACTGAAATTCCTCGCAGTGCACTGAAGCATCCAGAACCGAGAAACTCATACTCAGCTCCAAGGTGATCTTGTTAAAACTTGATTGTTGTGCTTTTATCATGCTCTTTACTTCATTGGACCCTTTTGTGTGTTTGAATTTGAATAATTTGATTTGTAAATTTTAAATTTGTAATATTCATGAATTGTGTGAATTTTTGTTTTATTAAGTTTGAATTTAATATGTGTGCAAATATTATGTAATTGAAAGTAGCACGTAAACAAAAACATAGAAGAGTTGACAAAGAAATATGTTTTAGGGAGTTAAGTTTTAGGAGTTTGGCTAGGAGTCTTTTTTATTTAACTCCTTAAATATGAAGAGTTAAGATATAAGAGCCATTTGGGGGCTAAATTATAAATTATAAGAGATCGGCTAGAGATGCTCTAAGTCAACTAGCAGTTATCTAGTGCCAATTTCACCCGACTCATATAGCATTCAGAAACATGTATGGAAACACATTTCCAGTAAAAGAATCAAAAACATGTTAGGTGCATCACAAAGCCGATTGGACTGGACTTGAATTCAAGATTGGACACCAGTTCAGCTGGAAAGGGCACAACAACTTGACACTAGTAGTACAGACCTGCAAAGTAGATGGATCACTTTGAGTTTGAGGTGGAGAATCTCTCAACGCCGGAGCCACGCTGCAGCCTGCATAGGCTGTTTGACAAAGCGAGGTCAAATGGTGTGGCCCTCTTTTCCCCACTCCAACCCAGCGATTCCTCAAGTTTCAGCGATTAGGTGGGCAGGAGGCGACGCAGGTGCGATGTGATTAGTTAGGGTCATTCAGCAGCTTGCGTACTATTTTCTCGCTGGTGACCATTAACTAATCACGTGCTTTTTCGGAAACTGTTAACTAATCCATCGCCTGTCTCATCGCCGCACCTGGAGAAGAAAAACGTACCTGTGTTCGTTAGAGCAAGTCCAGCTAAAAGTGTCCCAGGCGATCCTATCAGTGAGATCCTTAATTTTCTCTACACTATGAAGGACTCAAATGCTTATTCACTCTGTCTGGTTTTTACTGTAAACAAACTGCAAATTGACCAGGAGTGTGATATTTTTTTTTTACTTCCTTTTAAAAAAAAATACTTCTGACTTTCAGTAGGCAAGCCCTACACTTCAACTTCAGATAGGCTCTGCTCTTTGGACAAAAGATTATGGTGGCAAGCGATCTGCAAGCATTGAACATGTGACAGTGATGTGGCTCGCCTTGACTAGCAGTTGAGGCAGAAGAACAGAGCAAATCAGCAGATATGCAGTGCAGGTACGATTCAGACCTAATCCAAGGAGTTAAAAGGTGACAGGGACTGCACGCTTGGGGGTTTGATTCACGTTACCGACCAACCAAAATTGGTTAACGCCGTCTTGCTACTTCCTTCTGGTTGGATGGGAGAAGAGTCCAACTGTCCAAGAGATTGGAGACAAAGGTTGGTACATCACTGCCCATACCAGCAAGAAACCTACAGTTCAGAGTAAGTAGCAGAAAGTAGGAAACTATCTGCCGCAATCCCGTGAAAGAATACAATCTGCCACTTACCAAACACGTTTTGCCGCCTTAGATTTCACTCCCTCCATTGCAAAATGTAAGACGTTTTCTACGCCCTATGCAAAACCAAAAAACATCTTACATTTTGTTACGGAGGTAGTACCTCTAGCGTCCTCATTTACGATTGCGCATCAGGCAGATGATAAACGTTGTGTAACTTGGGTAGAAAGTGATGCAGAATCTTTTACCTGTCGTGCGTTCAGATTTGCATATGTAAGCTAACAACAAAGTGTGTCTATCACCAGGGCTTATTTTCTGATCCTGTAACGGAAAAAGGTAGGAGTACCAAGGCATGCCATGTTACCTTGCTCTTCATGACTAGAGCGCCACTGTTAAAAGAATCCACAGTAAGTAAATCAAACGATGTATTGCTTTCAAGGAGTCGAATGGCATCCCTTTCAGAGTTCAGACAAGTACTGAAGCAGTAAAGGTTCGTTGAAACATGTAAAGAAAGGCCAGCACTCCCAAATCATCTTCTGATAACAAGGAGTGCTTCTGCCAGATACAAATGAATTTAGGAATCAAAGAATGACACGGGTACCAAAATTCTCCTGCCCTCTAAGAACTCTATATACAGACTGAAAAATAGACTCTGAAGTCTACTTATTAATAGTCTGAAGTAACTAAGAGCTGGAATTTTCTTTCAGTCTGCAAGGGGCTGACTACTCTGTGGTGGTGGATCTTGTGTCATCGGTGATGGTAGTGGCGGTCGCAGTAGTATGGCTCGGCTCGCCAGTGAAGGACGAGGTGGCGGAGACCGCGATCGAGGGCTTGATCTGCTCGAGCTGCCGCAGTACCTGCTGCGCCTCGGGCCGTGCCACGGACGAAGGATCGACGCAATGCAACGCGAGCTTCAGCGTCTTCACGAGCTCCTCGCCGGTCTCCGAGCCCGTGGCCGCGTCCTTCATTAGCTCAAGGTCGAACACCTCGTTGGTCCACTCCTCCTCGACGACGGAGGCCACCCACTGCGGCAAGTCGAGCCCGTTGGTCGTGTCCCCTGGCGACTTGCCGGTGAGGAGCTCGAGCATGATCATGCCCAGGCTGTAGATGTCGGTCTTGGTGTTGGCCTTCTTCAGCTTGGAGAGCTCGGGCGCGCGGTAGCCGAGCGCGCCGGCCGCGGCGACCACGTTGTTGTTGGCCGCGGCGCTCATGAGGCGCGGCAGGCCGCAGTCGGCGATCTTGGCGTTGTTGTCCTCGTCCAGGAGGATGTTGCTGCTCGTCAGGTTGCCGTGCACCATGCTTGCATCGGTGTGCAGGTGGTGCAGCCCCCGGGCCACGCCCACGGCGATGTTCATCCTCGTCGACCAGCTCACTGGTGCGCTGTCCGGCGCGCGAGCTGCAGTGCAAGAACAGTGGGCATGGCAGAGTTGTGGTCAGAACACAGAATGAAACAAGGCAAAGCTAATGGTGTAGTAAGAGAGCACCGAAGAAATGTGGTTACCATGGAGGAAAGAGGCGAGGTTGCCTTTGGTCATGAAGTCGAACACCAGGAGCTTCTCGCCCTTAGGGCCATGGTAGTAGGCCCTGAGGGAGAGGAGGTTGGGGTGCCGGAGCTTGCCGAGCGCGTTCACCTCCCCCTCGAACTCCTTGCTGCTCTTGGCGATCTTCTCCCGGAGCCGCTTCACCGCCACGTAGCTGCCGTCCTCCATGGTCGCCTTGTACACTGTCCCGTACGTGCTCTTCCCCAGGATCTCCGCGGTCGCGCAAAGCAGGTCATCCGCCGTGAACGAGAGGGGGCCGTCAAAGTGGACTAGCTTGCCACCGCCGTCCCCGTTGGCGTCACTTCCCTTGCCGGCGACCGTGCCAGGCTTCCCGGCATCCTTGGTTGCCGTGCCCTTGGTGCCCTTCTGGGAAGGTGCGCTGTCCTTCTTATCTTTCCTCCAGAAGATGAAGACGCAGCAGAAGAGGAGACCGAAGAGCAAGCAGATGCCTCCGACTGCAATGATGAGCTCCTTTCTATTGAGCCTCCGGGTCGGCCGCTGTGACAAAGGGAGCGGCGGAGACGCCATGGTCGCCGGAGAAGAAGCGGAGGTGCAGATATCGGAGCCATTGAACCCACACAGCTGAAGGTTTCCTACGAAGGAGCTCGAATTGAACCTGTTGGAAAGAACCACAGGCACAGGGCCTGAGAGGTTGTTGTAAGACACATTGAAAGAGTTGAGATTGGCAAGGCTGCTCAAGGACCCTGGAATCCCTCCCGTGAGGTTGTTCTCGGAGACGTCGAGCAACGACAGCCTTGAGAGGTTCCCGGTGGCCGCCGGAATTTCCCCGACGAGGGCATTTCTCCTCATGGACAGCTTGGTTAGGTTCTTGAGCCCGTCAATGGCTTCAGGAATGTGACCTCCAATGCCATTGCCATCGAGCTTGATCTCTACTAACGAGGTAACGTTGAAGAGTGAGACAGGGAGGCTACCACCTAAAAGATTGTCAGAAAGGTCCAGAAATTGGAGCCTTGAGAGGTTCCCAATCCCATCAGGGATGCTGCCACTGATCAGATTGCTGCTTAGAGACAGACCACGGAGCATCCTGAGATTGCCAATGGTGGATGGCATCTCGCCAGTGAGATTGTTATTGTTGAGGCTAAGGGACTCGAGGAAACGGAGAGAGGTGAGACTGGCCGGCACAGCACCGGAGAGGTTGTTGTGCGCGAGGTCGAGCCTGTAGAGCCTGGTTGCATTGGCGAGAGAGGAAGGGATGGTCCCGGAGAGCGAGTTGCCGCTGAGGTCGAGCGTCTGGAGGAAGGCGCACCCGCCGAGCGCCGGCGGCACGGCGCCCGCGAAGCGGTTGTTGAAGAGGTAGAGGCCGCGGAGGTCGCGGAGGAAGCCGATGGCGGCCGGCACCTGGCCGCCGAGCGCGTTGTCGTGGAGGCTGAGCTTGCGCAGCGCGGTGAGCTGGCCGACCTTGTCGGAGAGCGCGCCGGCGAGGGCCTTGAACGGCAGCTGCAGCGCGACGACCTTGCCACGCGCGCACTTGACGCCTGCCCACTCCCCGGAGCAGGCGCCGAGGCCCGTGCCGTTCCAGCCGCGCAGGAACCCCCGCGGGTCGACCAGCGCCTGCCGGATCGCCTGCAGCCCCTGCAGGTCCGCCTGCGCGATCACCACGCCGTCCGAGTCCGGCGACGCCTGCCCGCGCGCCGGTGACGCCGCGTGCAGCAGGAGGACCAGCAGTGGCAGCGCGAGCATGACGCCTCTTGGCCCAACACTGCACCGGTTGCTCCTCCACACACCCATTGGGACTAACAGCTAGCTAAGCAAGCTCTGCCACTACTAGCTCTAGGATCTAATCCAAAACAAACGCAATGCAGCTGCAATATGTGTATCCTCGTACCTAGCTCGGTAGCTAGGCGCTGTTTTTGACGAGTTGTTGGTGCGGTGGGAAAAGCAATAGTGCTGGACTCTATATATGCAAAGCCGGCAGGTGAGAGGAAAGAAAGGAGGGAATATAATTAGCCGAAGGGATTCAAGCATCCAGATGCGATGCGCTAAGCAACGGCTAGCTCGTCGTGCTCGTGCCGCTGCCACGGCAGCGACCAAGACTAATTTAAATTAGCTTGTACTCCTACGGCTACGTAGTGGTTGTGCTCCTACGTTGAAGGCTCAAGGGCAGACCGGCGCTACGGTGCGTGCGGGCCCGGAAAGAATCCAATCTCTATGCCATTCAGTGCAGCCGCAGGGCCGTACCCTGCCTGCGACGCCAACGGCTATGTCAGCAGCAGCGATCACGTGCGTCGGGGGTTTTAATACATCGAGAGCAGCGGGTGAATTTATTGGCAGTAAAGAGGGATTTGGGAGGGAGGGGCAGACAGCAAACGGGTGCATGGGGAAGGGGCACTCGGGGTGTCGGCCGGCGACGTGCCGCTGGACGTGGATCCCCACGGCCGCCATGGCCCGCCGCGTCAGCGGCCGCGCGGCACGGCGGGTTTGGCGAGACCGGGAGACACCATCATTCTATTCATTTCGTGCCCGGAGAGATTTTGCTGGATCTTTGCGCCCAGGCTTTGTCAACTGCTCCCTGGTGGCTGGTGCTACTCCTGGTGGCTGGTGGTGCACCAAGCCACATGATGGACCATCATGTGGTACACTATTGGAGGAATGTGCGCAGCACGAGCACGGCTCAGGAGGAGGCCATGGCCGTGGGGTTGGTGCCCGCTGTCCCGTGGCCATCCTTCACTTTACTGTGCGCCTTTGACCCTGCCGGTGCTTCCCAACGGCCAGGTGCTGATACCTATGCACGCAGCATCCAACGGGTTCAAAAGATGAGTAGAAAGGGTAACTGAAAGCGGCGCCTCACTGCACTGCAAAGAGCTCCTCTGGGACTGGCTCTGGGCAGAAACGGAAAAGGAAGAATGATAGGACAAGCAAGTCACATCCCCCGGTTTCGATGGGAACGCCGGAGCTGGATGAGATTCCTTCTAATTCTAGTACTACTACTAGGACGTTGAAATGGCCATGGCCGTTAGCCACTATCACAAGTTTACATCTCCAAAGAATATCACAGCTTCGTTCTAACCAATGATATCATGACTAACCAATGGCTTCTTAGGTTCTTATTGCGCTCCGTAGCTTCACAGCTCTTGGATCAAATAGGGAACCGACAGGACTTACGAATGATATGATCCATCAAAAGGCAAGAGAGATGAAGGCCCGGCTACAACGCAGGCAGAGGGCAAACACTAGCTGAGCAGGTGAGCATTCCAGTAGATCTTTGATAGTAGCTTCAAGCATAAAAGTATGCAAATATTTATACTGAATCAAAATCTGAATTCATCATCTATATCGGACAAGCTATCCGGGGGATCATACACAATCATATCAGGGAAAAGTTCCAGAAAATCTTGTTTTATCTTCTCCCTCAGCTCCGGGTATGGGATCAGGCCTTTCAGTATAACCCGGAATGGCAAGGACAGAGGTGGCTCCGGGGAGCTCCTCATGTCTTCGTAGAATTCCATTGCCAGGTCAATCAAGCCGGCATCGCAGAAGACTCGCACGATATCACCGTAAGTGTGCTGATCAAACAGCACTCCTTCAGACTTCAGATCTGCCCAGACCTGCCTTGTCTCGTCAACCTTCTTGTTTCTAGCTAGCATATGTAGCATGTCTCGGTACAAGTACATATCTGGCCGATACCAGATCTCTCTCCTCACAACGCCATATATCTGCAAAACACAAAAATGTTTAAGCTTACACGAGCCTACGCAAGTTCAAATATAAATTGTTTCTTCTACACTAATCTGCTCTAGGTTGCAGGTACATCCACCTATTAACCAAGGTAAATAATGAGACGAGACCATGTCCAACAAATGTACACGGCACTTCTTGCAACACAAATGCACGCTGCACAACTGAAATAGCTCAGCCGGTCCCCAGAAATGGAAATAAAGGGGCTGAGCTTCTCTATGATTGAGGAATTAGGATCTGAATAGATAATATAATAATTCTATTGCCAAGGCATCAAATATGCATTTTAACATCTATCAGTAAATGATTTGGTCATGTATGCCTTACTTTGGTCGCTTTGGCTATGTAGCAATGATTTGGTTTTTAATGACAAAAATGCTTCCTGAGGCTCAATGACTCTGGAGACGTGGAGTCCCACAAACATACGAAGGGCAACATCTTGTGCCTCCTGAGGTTCTTCAGCAATAGCTTGGTTGACTCGGCCACGCCTTGTCTGTCCTGGTGTGCAATCTGCATTTCTTGGTGTCTGGAGAGTATGCCGCGTCCTAGTCCCGCCTGCGGCCTTCTGCTTGCAGGCCCAAATTGAACTTCACTGGCGTGAGCCCTGCGTTTCTCTTGTTGTGGTCGGCACTAGCAAAGTGCCTCTCTAGCACACCTTCCCTGTAGTGTTGGAGTGATGACCTCCCGCTTTAGCTCTAGGAGACTGCGCATTGTTGTTGGGCCTCAGTTGTCTAATGTTCCGAATTAGAAGCTTGGATGTTATTTGGTCTTCTGTTGGGAGCTACCCACCCCATGGTGACCCTTCTGTGGTGCTCCTCCAGCTTAATCTTGAGGATGACCTTGTTAACGAGGTGCTGGAAGGTAGGGAAATCACAGGAGACAAATCGTTCCTTTAGTCTGGGATCCACCCCTTCAAGAACCTTGTTGTCTTATCCCTGACAGTTGCGATGAGAGCTCCCTCATAGCGCACCAGTTGAGTAAAGCAGCTCACATACTCCGATACAGACATCTTTCCCCCGGGTTACAGCCTGAAACTCATCCCTCTTTAGATCCAGCATGCACGCAGGGAACTGTGTGGTATGCAAGGCACTGGCGAACTCATTCCACAGGATGCCTTTTGCGTCAGTATGTGAAATTCAGCAAGTTCCCCACTAGTCTTAGGCCACACCTTTGAGCTGGTGTGCCGCTAATTTGAGTTTGAACACAGCCTGGCCCATTGCAGTTGGCTACATTAAGCTTCCTTTGTATGTCCTTTGGCCAATTGTCAGCATCCAAAGGGGCTTTCAATCCTTCAAAGGTTTAAGGCTAGGTCCTCCTGAACTCAGCCAATCTAGACAAGGAATCAGAGAGGGATGAGTTCCAGGCTCTGACCCAGAGAAAGATGTTACTCCAGAGTACTTGAGCCACTACTAAAGTGGCGGCCATGGGAGAGCTGACATCCCAACTGAGGCAGACAATAACGCAAGATTCTTGAAGGGACTGAATCCCGGACTTACGGACACACAGGCGTCCGACTATGTCGCCACCTTCCAGCACCTCGTCAACAAGGCCATTCCAAGAGAGATTCTAGGAGATGGCTTGAGTACCGCAAGCGCAGAGCACCGTGGCAGGGTCACCATGGGTGGGTAGCTCCTCATAGAATACCAACCAGTGTCCAGACTACCAAGTGTAGAATACTAGATTGCCGAGGCACAATAACAACCCTCCGCACAATTAATATAGGACTCCAAGAACTGAAGGCATGCTACAGCTGCGGGGTAGAGGGACACTAACTAATGCTTGCCCTCAACAAGTGAAACACCGAGCCCACACCGGCAAAGTTAAATCTAGGGTCTGCAACCAAGACGCCATAGGTGGGAAAGGGACAGACAACAGTGAATGCATGTCCTGCACCAGGAAAAAGAGAACATGGCCGAGTAAGCCACATCATTGCCGAACAACCTTAGGAGGCACCAAATCTTTCATTCGTATGTTTCCAGGAATTTACAGAAGTTGTATCACAGTGGACACTCACGGTTACACAGGCACGTGCACATCTAGGGCACCGGCATATGGCACATGGATGCATGATTGTGTACCAAGAGGGAAAGAAGATGGTCATTTTCCCAGGGTGGGTATGTTGGTGGTGCACCGGGCGTCGGTTCCTTTGAAGGTGGGTGGGTGTGATAACCCGACACTTTTAAATAAGACATGTGTAGGACAATAATCTCATATTGCTTAGGGAAATAGAACACCACCAACATATAAGGGCAAGAGCTCCATGGAAACTAACCATGAGTTAACCATTTGTTGAATTGACAAAAAAAAAGGTTACTTCCATAGTATGTCGCCAACCCTAGTAGGGTTAGGTCTACGCTAGTTTGGAACCTGGGCCATTACAAAAACTAGTTTGCCAAAATAAAACACCAAATCCTTGAATTATGTGAGATGTAAATATACAATCGAAAGTCGTAACCCCAATAAATTCAAAGTTTGGGATGTCAAAAGCCAATACAATTTAGTGTGAAGGAATGATGAATATGTTTTCATTAGATGTACAATATCATAGCATTGGCCATGAAAACCCAAAGTTCAAGTGAGAGGCGAGATCACCACACCAAGACATGCATGATATAAATGGTAGCTCCCCATTGGGTTAATTAAGAAGATACTGAACAATATCGCTTGAAGCTGACGAGAGCCCCCCCCCCCCCCCCCCCCCCCCCCCCCCCCCCCCCCCCCCCCCCCCCCCCCCCCCCGCGCGGGCGGTCATCTCCCTGAGGCGGCTCGGGGTGGAAATCCCATCTCTAACCGCCGTCGCCGCCCCCATCGTCCACTACCTCCCATCGTTGCCGTAGGCACACGGCCACGGGGCAAAGCCCGATAGCGGCCGGCGGAACTCATTTTCCTCGCGAAGCACTGCTCACAGAGATTCTACCGCTCCCCTCAGATCCAAACCTCGGCCATGTCCTTCAACCCCCATCCTAGGATTTCGCGCCTGCTGGCTCCCTGTCGGGGGGGAGCCCTACGACCTCCTCCCTTGCTGCTAGAGTGCCCTGGCCTAACAGGGCCCCTGCTCGCCTGCACCGTCGCTGGCAGGCAGATCTTTGCAAGGTCCGCATCTTGCATCCTCAGCGACCTGCTGGTGCCCGTTGCTTCCATCGGCGCGCGGCGAGCTCTATCGCCTCCAGATCCCGTGTTAATTGTGTCAGTCCCTTCGTCTCCTATCCGCGCTCGCCGCGGACCGCTGGTTCTGTTAGTCGTCCCCGTGTGACATCTCAGCCGACAGCGAATCCCCTTGCTTTGGCAGTTCCCATGCCAGATGTGCTGATTTGCCTCATGACCCCATGCAAAGCACCACGCTTCCTGCATCGACACCCTCCCCCAACACCTGACCACCGTCAATTGTGCGGTCACCATTGATGGTGTGGCTCTACCTCCCCTCCCCGCTCAAGACCTCCTCTACCTCTGCGCGCCCCCTTATGGCCACGGTGACGCTTCAGATGCTTCAGCTTCACCCTCCCCGCAGATCCAAAAGCCACATACGCCTCCGAAAGCTCCCCACCTCCATCACCCCAACATCCGGTCGACGTCGTGCCTCTTCGTGGCACGCCAACGAAGGTGGCGTCGTGGCCCCCGCCTTCCAGCTCTCTCGGTGGGCTATCGCCGTTCATGGCCCTACCTGCCAGCCAAGGACGCTTTGCCGATGGTCCTCGTCGGCGCCCTCAACGCCAAGATGCTATGCAATTGGCAGCTGAGCTGGATTGGGAGAAATCGATGGTCGGTTGGCTGTTGTTGGCCGAGACAGTGGCGAAACTTCGTGCCATTTTCCATCCTGATGGCACTTTATTGATCCCGATCTGGCGGAGTTTAGGTGGACTCTGGGAGAAATCCCTGCTCGGATCTTGTATTTGAGCGACCACAGGGTCGCTCCCCTGTGTCGTAACCTCCCTGGAGGTGTGGTCTAGAGTGCACCTTTACTCATCTTGCCTCCGCTTGTACGACGAGGACTGCTCCCCTTGCCCACTTCTCTTTGTGGTGCCTCGACGTCGACTCCATGTTGATGTGCTTGCGCAGTTCCCTCCAATGGCGACTGTGTGTTCCGGCGAGCTTCGTGCTCTTGGTGTACTATCGGTTAATCTTTGTTAAAAGTTGGCGCAACGTGCCTCTCCAACTTGCTAATCATTTTGATTTCCTGTGGCAGAGCTCCCAGCCAAGGTTCATGTTCGCTGGCGTTCTCTCGGCTTGCATTACTCCAATTCTTGCCCTTTGTGGCGGAGCCTGCGGCCATGCTATGGCGCTCACTGATTGTGGATGCTCATGTATCACGGCGTGTGGATAACGCAAGCAAGTGCTCTCGGCAACTTGCAAAGTCTTGGTATTGTGTTACCCTAGACGACACCCCACATCTCTTGTGTCTTTTGGTGATATCTGTTGGCTGGGTTGTGCCTAGTCATGGACTCCCATTTTTCTCTCTCGTATTTCTTTTTTCCCTTCTTACTTGTATGGTTTTCAACCCGGTTTCCCTCATAAATGGGGTCAACTTGTTCAAAACATTTATCCGGTTTTCCTTATAAGCTAGATCACTCTCTTGGCATAATGGACACTTTGAGTAATATATTCAGGTGGTACCCCCCCCCCCCCGGCGCGCGCGCGTGTTTTGATTTCTCAAAAGAAATTACTAAACGTGCAATCTAAATAAACAGCATCAATCACTTTGTAACTGCATTGTAGCATGCCTCAAAGGATGTAGGGAAGAAAAGGAAGGAACACGGCATTTTGTGTGCCTCAATTTTAGCCCCGGTCCACAAAACACCCTTTTCAACTCTAAACCATTCACATCACATCCTCAACTATCAAAATGGGTGTAAATCATCATCCTTAATGAACTTGGTTTGGCTTAGGATGTGTGTATACTCTTTCATGGCATATCTTTTCATTGAACAACAAATACTACTATAGCCAATTAGCTAAGTTTTTCTTTAGCAAAAGGGGTCTCCTCCGATTTCCATTAGCAGAAACCATGAGCAGTGCATACAAAGTCTCCTTACATCACCTGCTAAACTAGATAGATCATAACGCTAGAACAAACAGCTCTAGCTACGAGACCAGCTACCAAAAGGAGCTACCTCCAGCACCACAACCACAAACTCAATTAATCCCTCCGTTCCTAAATATAAGTCTTTTTAGAGATTCCAATATGGACTACAAACGGAGCAAAATGAGTGAATCTACACTCTAAATTATGTCTATATGTCTATATACATCCGTATGTAGTTCATATTGGAATCTCTAAAAATACTTATATTTAGGAACAGAGGGAGTGCAATGTTCTTAAACCCCGAAATTAGCTAAGTACTACATTAGTTTATATGTTTATCCAGGGTGGTAAATTTGACCATGCAGACCGCCTCTTTCAGAGCATTGAGAGCAAATATAGGAACTGCCTATCAAATACAAGTGACGCAAGGAGCTTACTACACCTGAATTCTTGTACATGGAGTTTCTTGTAAATTTAAATTCATAACACTTTGGGGTAAAGCGGGACGGTGAACCTTTAGGCATGTTGGTCTCCCTCCATGGGCAAAGGTAATGATTGATAATTTGTACATTCTTTTATATTAATTTTCTGCGAATCTACTAATATAACCAATCTAAATATTTGGAAGAGTTACCAAACTAAATATTTGAAGCGTTATTATTGGTCAGAAGAAAAAAAAATAGGGCCCGGGCTTTGTTTCAATCCTGGCTCTGCCACTGACAGGACGCACTCAGATGTGTATGCCATTTAAGACCACATGGCCTGAATATGCTGTTTACTTCGAATTGTCTTGTTATCGATAGGATACCCCCTGAATCTAAACCTCCATGTACACGCCACATTAGGCATCTCAAGACTAATGTGAACTTCCCAGTCATGCAAATTGTTCTGCTATTGATTATGATATCATCTCAATGTGAACTTCCATGTAGGCATTACATTAGGCAGAACCAGGGGGAGAGGGGGAGGGGTAGTGGTAAGAGTTTAAGTGTTCAGGTACAGACAAGCACAAAGAACCTAAAAATCATCAATGCTGCAGAAGCATGTTCAAATGAAGACCACACTTCAGAGGTCCAATTCACTACATTGGATAGCATATATCACAAATAGCGCCTGGCGACAGGCAAGAGTACTAAAAGCCTATGAGGTGAATCACAGCTATTGAATTTCAGCACTTACTAACTCCAACAGCAAAAATAATCCTACATAAAACATATGCATGATATATTTCTGCATACAACAGCTTTATGAATCATGGTCCGTGATAAAAAATCGCATATTCCCATTCATGACTGTAGACTGGAAGCCATTTCGGTGTTGATAACATATCTGAAGTTCTGAACCACTAATTTCCTACTCCCTCCTTCCATATATATAGGGCCTAATGCGTTTTTCAAGGCTAACTTTGACCAAATATTGGAGCAATAATATATGACATGCAACTTACACAAAGCACACCGTTAAATTCGTGTGTGAAAGGAGCTTTCAATGATATAATGTTCACATTGTGCATGTCATGTACTATTAATCTTGTCAATAGTCAGTCTTAAAAAATGCATTAGGCCCTATATAGATGGAAGGAGGGAGTACATCGATATGCACATGACTTGACAGTCAATACCACTGCAACCCCATATAGGACCCATTTGCCTCAAACAGCAGCATAATCATCTGTTTTACTCTCAATTAGGGCGAGAGTACTAGAGAAAAAGCAATAGCAAGCTAGATATATTCGCAAAAGAAACAGAAACGCGAGCAGACTCGTCGGGGGTGGAAGCAGTACCTTCATGGAGAGGATGACGTGGTCCTGGCGGAGCAGTTCAGCGAGGACGGCGAGGAGGTCGGTGCGGAGGAGCCGAGACACATGCAATTTCATGTACTCCACCAGCCTCTGGTGGCCTCCGGCAGGGGGTAGCGCCGCGAGCCGCTTGAGCTGCGCGACCGCCATGAGGCCTTCCTTCCCCATCTCCTTCTTCCGCCGCCATATCGAAAGGCTTGGGCTCGATGCCGCCGCGGTAGAGCACAACCTCTGGTGGAGTTCACCCGCGGCGGTGGCTGCCGGTTGTAGGGTTTGGAGGAGGCGACGGTGGTGGCGGCGTGGGAGGAGACGGGAAAGCATTTGGGTGGGACCTGTGAGACAGAGTAGTGAACAAGACGCGGGACTCCAACATCAAACAAGAAACAAAAGAAATCAGCGTACGGTAATCTTGGGCTGCCGAGTGTGGACTGGGCGGCGGGCGAGGTGGCTCCGGGCGCTGGGCGGGCGGGGCCGGCAGGGGCGGATCTTGGGCGTCTGCCAGCGAGCCAGGCGGCGACGGCGTCCGACGAGCAGGTAGCGAGCCGGCGAGATCGGGAGGAGCGGCAGAGTCGTGATTCGGGAGGCTCCGTGCGTTGTTTCATGGGTCGGGATAGGCCTTTTTTTTTCAGCCGGCCCATCGCTAATTTCCCATGGTACTAGGGAGGGGCGTGGCTCTGTGCCGCACGCAGCGGCGCCGACGCACAGCTCGCCTACAGGAACCCAAACAGGGACGGCCCGGTAACTACTTGCAGCGTCACGCTGACGTCAAGATGACGTCCTGCGTGTTTTTTAACATTTATTTTCGTTTTCCCTTCATATTTTTATTTTTATTTTTAATTTAATATATATACGAAATATTCTCATTCTATATACATATATATATATTATACTAAAAACAATTTACATAAAATTTTAGAAAATGTAATCCTGCACTGAAAAATGTTAAATGTGTATATAAAAATGTTTCTGATGTATACAAAAAATGCATTACATGAATAAAAAACGGAATGTTTATCATGTATACATAAAATGGTACTCATGTGAACAAAAAATGTTAATCATGTTCACGAAAAATGTTAATCATGTGTACAAAAATGTTACTCATATGCACAAAAAATGTTAATGATCTACAGAACAAATATTAATCATGTGTGAGAGAAATATTTTTTATAATTAAAAAATTTCACACATATTAAAAAAATGTACATGACATTTAAAAAGAATTTTTATAAAATGCAGAAAATATGTTTGTAAAAGAAACAAAATTTTGCGTACATTCAGAAAAAAATGTACAACATATCTAACATAATCTTCACAAGTTTCAAAACAATGGTCGTAAGATTTCCAAAAAAAATGTCTATACAATGTACAAAAAATGTTTGCATACTTAAAAAATATATTTTACATTTGAAAAATGTTTCAACGTGTATTTGGAAAATTGATTAACATGTATTTAAAAAATATATTCAGAACATATTTTTGCAAAAAAGATTAAAGTTGCATTTGAAAAATGTTAAAGGTGTATAAAAATTGTTTTACATGTAGACAAAAAATAAACGAAAATAAACATGTGTTGAAATAAAATTAGACATGTTTAAAAATAAAAAATAAAAAACCGACAAAAAAGAAAGGCAGAGAAACAAAAGGGCAAGAAATAAACAAAGAAAATCAAAGTGCAAAGAAGGAAAAGAAAAACCAAAGAATGCCATTGAAATAGAAAGAAAACTGAGAAAATGGTGCGAAAAATGGAAAATAACCTTTCGCAAAAAATGGAAAATAGCAGAAGAAAACTAGCAAAAAATCGTAAAAATGATCCCATTGCAAAAAGAAAGAAAAAACCAAAACATATAATGAAGAAAAAATAAAATCAAAGAAAACCGAATAAAAACAGAAAATGAAAAGAGAAAAAGGAAGAAAATCGTACTGAAGCGACGAACGAAGTGACCAGACGTGGCGCGAGCGAAGTCATTGATCGCCACAGCTAAATGGGGTTAGCCCACTACTTTGTGGCCAGTAGGTGATTCTTATTAGAAATAGGTATAGGCGAAACATAGTTGTTGCTATAATGGAGCAACTAATTAAGAGGCTCCTAAAAAAACTAATTTGTATCGCTTGAAGGGCTCTCACAGAGGTCATGCAAGAGAGCGAGCCAAGTGATGCGCTCAGCAGTTGCCACGTGTCACGCACTAGTGGTATCCTCGGGATTTGGGGTTTTTTTCTTTTTTGCATGTGCTTTCGGATTATTTTTTTTTTTGGCCTTTTGATTTTTGCTTGGTTTCCCTAGGTTTTTGCCTATTTTTTTAGAGTCGTGCTTATGTGAAAAGCACATTTGCGTTTACGAAAATAAAAAAGCACATCATGTGCTTCCACACGAAAGACGAAAGCGCAGTGTGCTTCCATGAGAAGCACATCATGTGCTTCCTAAAAGAAAAAAGGCACCGATGCGCTTCCTTGAGAAGCACCACCTGTGCTTCCCGAGAGGGAAAATCACCGATTTGCTTCCGTGAGAAGCATAGCCTATGCATCTTGAAAGGGAAAAGCACCGTGTGCTTCCCGAGAAAAAGAGAGAACCACGATCTGTAAGCAGAGTCTGTTTCCCAAAAAGGCAAAAGCACAGCTTAAAAAGTGCAAAGGAGAATTGTGCTTCCGGGTTCCGATTTCGGTCTTTTTCCGTTTTCAATCTTTTTAATTTTTTTTGGTTTCTTTATTCTCAGTTTCTTTTTGTAAAAAAATCGCCAGAATCCATTAACACGGAATCTAGTTTCAAAGATCTCGGCATGAGAAATCTGATGATGAAAAGGGTTCGTGATTTGGACCCACGTTAAATAGATAAAATGTTTTGAAAAAAATGAATCTACGCAAAAAAGCTCCCATTTTACGGAAAGTGGTGCACTACATCATCATAGAAGGTGAGAGTAACCTTTGCAAAAGCCGACCCTTTGTAAGGGCATTTCCCTACTTTGTGTTTTGGATGATGATGACAACCCTTTGTTGGTCCAATCTTGTGCTAAGTGCTTCAGGTTCTCGGTGATTAGGCTTACATCGGCTTACTATTCTCTCTGGAAGGAAAAGATCAAAGACGGTGTTTTTCTACGTGTTTATCTCTTTGGTCGTAGAGAACCCGTACTATTAAGAGGGGATACGCATTGGAAGGAGTTGGGGGAATCTTTGCACGTACACTTCTGCCACACCCTCCTTGGCCTTCCTTGTTTTGTGTGAGAGAGAGCTCCCTTTCTTATCCAACTGCTTGATGTGTTCTCCCAGCGGTTGTTCCGCTCGTGCGAGCGGTTGTACCGCTGGCACTTGGCACGAACCCAACCACCACCCCAGGGGTGATACCCTGGGGTTGAACAGCCCAGTCATGACCAAGCGGTTGTACCGCTACTCCCGGGCGGTGGTACCGCCACCGTGCTTAAATTTGACTGGGGTGTGTCTCTGGTGGTTGTACCGGCCAAGTACCGCCCAACAACCGGTCCGGTTCCTGTTTTGATGCGGTACTTGGGTAGTGGCCCGGTTGGTCCGATTGTGCCCCGCACACCGGTTCCCCAAGCGGTTCTACCGCTTGGGACTTAGCCACCCAAGTGACCAGGACCAGGCGGTTGCACCGGTGCTATACCGCTCGATCACCGCACACAGGGGTGACACCCTACTGTTTCAAAGCGGTGGTTGAGCGGTGGCTGGGCGGTTGTTCCAGTTGTTCCCCACAACCGGTACTACCGCCCGTCTGAAGGAAATATGCCCTAGAGGCAATAATAAAGTTATTATTTATTTTCTTATTTCATGATAAATGTTTATTATTCATGCTAGAATTGTATTAACCAGAAACATAATACATGTGTGAATACACAGACAAACATAGTGTCACTAGTATGCCTCTACTTGACTAGCTCATTGATCAAAGATGGTTAAGTTTCCTAGCCATTGACATGAGTTGTTATTTGATCAACGGGATCACATCATTAGGAGAATGATGTGATTGACTTGACCCATTTTGTTAGCTTAGCACTTGATCATTTAAGTTTACTGCTATTGCTTTCTTCATGACTTATACATGTTCCTATGACTATGAGATTATGCAACTCCCGAATACCGGAGGAACACTTTGTGTGCTACCAAACGTCACAGCGTAACTGGGTGCTTATAAAGGTGCTCTACAGGTGTCTCCGATGGTGTTCGTGGAGTTGGCATAGATCAAGAACAGGATTTGTCACTCCGATTGTCGGAGAGGTATCTCTGGGCCCTCTAGGTAATGCACATCACTATAAGCCTTGCAAGCAATGTGACTAATGAGTTAGTTGTGGGATGATGCATTATGGAACGAGTAAAGAGACTTGACGGTAACGAGATTGAACTAGGTATTGAGATACCGACGATCAAATCTCGGGCAAGTAACATACTGATGACAAAGGGAACAACGCATGTTGTTATGTGGTTTGACCGATAAAGATCTTCGTAGAATATGTAGGAACCAATATGAGCATCCAGGTTCCGCTATTGGTTATTGACTGGAGACGTGTCTCGGTCATGTCTACATAGTTCTCGAACCCGTAGGGTCTGCACGCTTAAAGTTCTGTGACGATCGATATTATGAGTTTTTGTGTTTTGATGTACCGAAGGTAGTTCGGAGTCCCGGATATGATCAGGACATGACGAGGAGTCTCTAAATGGCCGAGACATAAAGATCGATATATTGGAAGGTTATATTCGGACACCGGATGAGTTTTGGGGGTTATTGAATAAATACCGGAGAACCGGGAGGTTACCGGAACCTCCCGGGGGGTTATCGGGCCTTATGGGCCCAAGTGGAGGAAGAGGAGAGGCGGCCAGCTAGGGGCGTGCGGCCCCCCTAGCCCAAACCGAATTGGACTAGGGGGGCGGCCCCCCTTTCCTTCTTCTTCTTCTCCTCCCCTTCCTTCCCCTCTCCTACTAGGACTAGGAAAGAGGGGGAATCCTACTTGGAGTAGGATTGCCCCCCTTGGGCGCGCCTCCTCCTCCTTGGCCGCCCCTCCTCCTCTCCCTCTTTTATATACGGGGAGGGGCACCCCTTGGAGACACAACAATTGTTCTGTTGATCTCTTAGCCATGTGTGGTGCCCCCTCCACCATAATCCACCTCGGTTATATCATAGCGGTGCTTAGGCGAAGCCCTACGCCGGTAGCTTCATCAACATCGTCACCACACCGTCGTGCTGACAAAACCCTTCCCCGAGCTCTACTGGATCGTGAGTTCACGGGACGTCACCGAGCTGAACGTGTGCTGAACACGGAGGTGCCGTATGTTCGGTGTTGAGGACCGGTCGATCGTGAAGACGTACGACTACATCAACCGTGTTGTTATAACGCTTCCGCTTAACGGTCTATGAGGGTACATGGACGACACCATGATCTTGCGTGTGCGTAGGAAAATTTTGAAATTACTATGTTCCACAACAGTGGCATCCGAGCCAGGTTTATGCGTAGATGTTATATGCACGAGTAGAACACAAGTGAGTTGTGGGCGATACAAGTCATACTGCTTACCAGCATGTAATACTTTGGTTCGGCGGTATTGTTGGATTAAGCGGCCCGGACCGACATTACGCGTATGCTTACACGAGAGTGGTTCTACTGACGTGCTTTGCACACAGGTGGCTCGCGAGTGTCAGTTTCTCCAACTTTAGTTGAGCCGAGTGTGGCTACGCCCGGTCCTTGAGAAGGTTAAAACAACACTAACTTGACGAACTATCATTGTGGTTTTGATGCAGCCACGTAAAACTTGCAACAACAAAGTAGAGGTCGTCTAACTTGTTTTTGCATGGCATGTTGTGATGTGATATGGTCAAGACATGATGTTATATTTATTGTATGAGATGATCATGTTTTGTAACAGAGTTATCGGCAACTGGCAGGAGCCATATGGTTGCCTCTTTATTGTATGCAATGCAATCGCCCTGTAATTGCTTTACTTTATCACTAAGCGGTAGCGATAGTCGTAGAAGCAATAGTTGGCGAGACGACAACGATGCTACGATGGAGATCAAGGTGTCGCGCCGGTGACGATGGTGATCATGACGGTGCTTTGGAGATGGAGATCAAAGGAACAACAAGATGATGATGGCCATATCATATCACTTATATTGATTGCATGTGATGTTTGTCCTTTATGCATCTTATTCTGCTTTGTTTGACGGTAGCATTATAAGATGATCTCTCACTAAATTTCAAGGTAAAAGTGTTCTCCCTGAGTATGCACCGTTGCCAAAGTTCCTCGTGCCGAGACACCACGTGATGATCGGGTGTGATAAGCTCAACGTTCATCTACAACGGGTGTAAGACAGTTTTACACACGCAGAATACTCGGGTTAAACTTGACGAGCCTAGAATATGCAGATATGGCCTCGGAACACTGAGTCCGAAAGGTCGAGCATGAATCATATAGTAGATATGATCAACATAGTGATGTTCACCATTGAAAACTACTCCATTTCACGTGATGATCAGTTATGGTTTAGTTGATATGGATCACGTGATCACTTAGATGATTAGAGGGATGTCTATCTAAGTGGGAGTTCTTAAGTAATATGATTAATTGAACTTAAATTTATCATGAACTTAGTACCTGATAGTATTTTGCTTGTCTATGTTATTGCAGATAGATGGCCCGTGTTGTTGTTCCGTTGAATTTTAATGCGTTCCTTGAGAAAGCAAAGTTGAAAGATGATGGTAGCAATTACACGGACTGGGTCCGTAACTTGAGGATTATCCTCATTGCTGCACAGAAGAATTACGTCATGGAAGCACCGCTGGCTGCCCAACCCGCTGCAGGAGCAACACCAGATGTTATGAACGTCTGTCAGAGCAAAGCTGATGACTACTCAATAGTTCAGTGTGCCATACTTTACAGCTTAGAACTGGGACTTCAACGATGTTTTGAACGTCATGGAGCATATGAGATGTTCCAGGAGTTGAAGTTAATATTTCAAGAAAATGCCCGGATTGAGAGATATGAAGTCTCCAATAAGTTCTACAGCTGCAAGATGGAGGAGAATAGTTCTGTCAGTGAACATATACTCAGAATGTCTGGGTACCATAATCACTTGACTCGGCTGGGAGTTAATCTTCCGGTTGATAGTGTCATTGATAGAGTTCTTCAATCACTGCCGCCAAGCTACAAGAGCTTCGGGATGAACTATAATATGCAAGGGATGGATAAGACAATTCCCGAGCTCTTCGCAATGCTAAAGGCTGCGGAGGTAGAAATCAAGAAGGAGCATCAAGTGTTGATGGTCAACAAGACCACCAGTTTCAAGAAAAAGGGTAAAGGGAAGAAGAAAGTGAACTTCAAGAAGAATGGCAAACAAGTTGCTGCTCAAGAGAAGAAACCCAAGTCTGGACCTAAGCTTGAGACTGAGTGCTTCTACTGCAAAGGGACTGGTCACTGGAAGCAGAACTGCCCCAAGTATTTGGCGGATAAGAAGGATGGCAAGGTGAACAAAGGTATATGTGATATACATGTTATTGATGTGTACCTTACTAGAGCTCGCAGTAGCACCTGGGTATTTGATACTGGTTATGTTGCTAATATTTGCAACTCGAAACAGGGACTACGGATTAAGCGAAGACTGGCTAAGGACGAGGTGACGATGTGCGTGGGAAATGGTTCCAAAGTCGATGTGATCGCCGTCGGCACGCTACCTCTACATCTACCTTCGGGATTAGTTTTAGACCTAAATAATTGTTATTTGGTGCCAGCGTTAAGCATGAACATTATATCTGGATCTTGTTTGATGCGAGACGGTTATTCATTTAAATCTGAGAATAATGGTTGTTCTATGTATATGAGTAATATCTTTTATGGTCATGCACCCTTAAAGAGTGGTCTATTTGTGTTGAATCTCGATAGTAGTGATACACATATTCATAATGTTGAAGCCAAAAGATGCAGAGTTGATAATGATGGTGCAACTTATTGGTGGCACTGCCGCTTGGGTCATATTGGTGTAAAGCACATGAAGAAACTCCATACTGATGGACTTATGGAATCACTTGATTATGAATCACTTGGTACTTGCAAACCATGCCTCATGGGCAAGATGACTAAAATGCCGTTCTCTGGAACAATGGAGCGAGCAACAAACTTGTTGGAAATCATACATACTGATGTATGTGGTCTGATGAATGTTGAGGCTCTCGGCGGGTATCGTTATTTTCTCACCTTCACAGATGATTTAAGCAGATATGGGTATATCTACTTAATGAAACATTTGAAAACTTCAAAGAATGTCAGAGTGAAGTGGAAAATCATCGTAACAAGAAAATAAAGTTTCTACGATCTGATCGTGGAGGAGAATATTTGAGTTACGAGTTTGGTCTACATTTGAAACAATGTGGAATAGTTTCGCAACTCACGCCACCTGGAACACCACAGCGTAATGGTGTGTCCGAATGTCGTAATCGTACTTTACTAGATATGGTGCGATCTATGATGTCTCTTATTGATTTATCACTATCGTTTTGGGGTTATGCTTTAGAGACAGCCGCATTCACGTTAAATAGGGCACCATCAAAATCCGTTAAGACGACGCCTTATGAACTGTGGTTTGACAAGAAACCAAAGTTGTCGTTTCTTAAAGTTTGGGGCTGCAATGCTTATGTGAAAAGCTTCAACCTGATAAGCTCGAACCCAAATCGGAGAAATGTGTCTTCATAGGATACCCAAAGGAGACTGTTGGGTACACCTTCTAGCACAGATCCGAAGGCAAGACATTTGTTGCTAAGAATTGATCCTTTCTAGAGAAGGAGTTTCTCTCGAAAGAAGTGAGTGGGAGGAAAGTAGAACTTGATGAGGTAATTGTACCTGCTCCCTTATTGGAGAGTAGTTCATCACAGAAACCGGTTCCTGTGACACCTACACCAATTAGTGAGGAAGCTAATGATGATGATCATGAAACTTCAGATCAAGTTACTACTGAACCTCGTAGGTCAACCAGAGTAAGATCCGCGCCAGAGTGGTACGGTAATCCTGTTCTGGAGGTCATGTTACTTGACCATGACGAGCCTACGAACTATGAGGAAGCGATGATGAGCCCAGATTCCGCAAAATGGCTTGAAGCCATGAAATCTGAGATGGGATCCATGTATGAGAACAAAGTGTGGACTTTGGTTGACTTGCCTGATGATCGGCAAGCCATCGAGAACAAATGGATCTTCAAGAAGAAGACTGACGCTGACGGTAACGTTACTGTCTACAAAGCTCGACTTGTTGCAAAAGGTTTTTGACAAGTTCAAGGAGTTGACTACGATGAGACTGTTGGGAAACATAGTAATTCAAAAAAATTCCTACGCACACGCAAGATCATGGTGATGCATAGCAACGAGAGGGGAGAGTGTAATCTACGTACCCTCGTAGACCAACAACGGAAGCGTTATGACAACGCGGTTGATGTAGTCATACGTCTTCACGGCCCGACCGATCAAGCACCGAAACTACGACACCTCCGAGTTTTAGCACACGTTCAGCTCGATGATGATCCCCGGACTCCGATCCAGCAAAGTGTCGGGGAAGAGTTCCGTCAGCACGACGGTGTGGTGACGATCTTGATGTTCTACCATCGCAGGGCTTCGCCTAAGCACCGTTACAATATTATCGAGGAGTATGGTGGAAGGGGGCACCGCACACGGCTAAGAAAACGATCACGCGGATCAACTTGTGTGTGTAGAGGTGCCCTGCCTCCGTATATAAAGGATCAAGGGGGGAGGAGGCCGGCCGTAGGAGGGGCGCGCCAGGGGAGTAGGATTCCTACTCCTAGTTGGAGTAGGTTTCCTCCTTTCCTAGTCTAACTAGGAGAAGGGGGAAAGGGGGGAAGAGGGGAAGGAAGGGAGAGAGGGGCCGCGCCCCAAACCCGTTGTCCAATTCGGACTGGGCTTGGGAGGGGCGCGCGCCACCTCCTGGTCCTTCCCACTAAGGCCCATTAAGGCCCATTGCTTCTTCCTCGTATTCCCGTAACTCCCCGGTACCTCCGAAAATACCCGAATCACTCGGAATCTTTCCGATGTCCGAATATAGTCGTCCAATATATCGATCTTTACGTCTCGACCATTTCGAGACTCCTCGTCATGTCCCCGATCTCATCTGGGACTCCGAACTCCTTCGGTACATCAAAACTTATAAACTCATAATATAACTATCATCGAAACCTTAAGCATGCGGACCCTACGGGTTCGAGAACAATGTAGACATGACCGAGACATGTCTCCGGTCAATAACCAATAGCGGAACCTGGATGCTCATATTGGCTCCCACATATTCTACGAAGATCTTTATCGGTCAGACCGCATAACAACATACGGTGTTCCTTTGTCATCGGTATGTTACTTGCCCGAGATTCGATCGTCGGTATCTTAATACCTAGTTCAATCTCGTTACCGGCAAGTCTCTTTACTCGTTCCGTAATACATCATCTCACAACTAACTCATTAGTTGCAATGCTTGTAAGGCTTATGTGATGTGCATTACCGAGAGGGCCCAGAGATACCTCTCCGACAATCGGAGTGACAAATCCTAATCTCGAAATACGCCAACCCAACATGTACCTTTGGAGACACCTTAGAGCTCCTTTATAATCACCTAGTTACGTTGTGACGTTTGGTAGCACACAAAGTGTTCCTCCGGCAAACGGGAGTTGCATAATCTCATAGTCATAGGAACATGTATAAGTCATGAAGAAAGCAATAGCAACATACTAAACGATCGGGTGCTAAGCTAATGGAATGGGTCATGTCAATCACATCATTCTTCTAATGACGTGATCCCATTAATCAAATAATAACTCTTTTGTTCATGGTTAGGAAACATAACCATCTTCGATTAACGAGCTAGTCAAGTAGAGGCATACTAGTGACACTTTGTTTGTCTATGTATTCACACATGTATTATGTTTCCGGTTAATACAATTCTAGCATGAATAATAAACATTTATCATGATATAAGGAAATAAATAATAACTTTATTATTGCCTCTAGGGCATATTTCCTTCAGTCTCCCACTTGCACTAGAGTCAATAATCTAGTTCACATCGCCATGTGATTCAACACTAATAGTTCACATCACCATGTGATTAACACCCATAGTTCACATCGTCATGTGACCTATACCCAAAGGGTTTACTAGAGTCAGTAATCTAGTTCACATCGTTTATGTGATTAACACCCAAAGAGTACTAAGGTGTGATCATGTTTTGCTTGTGAGATAATTTTAGTCAACGGGTCTGTCACATGCAGATCCGTAAGTATTTTGTGAATTCTATGTCTACAATGCTCTGCACGGAGCTACTCTAGCTAATTGCTCCCACTTTCAATATATATCTAGATCGAGACTTAGAGTCATCCAGATCTGTGTCAAAACTTGCATCGACGTAACTTTTTACGACGAACCTTTTGTCACCTCCATAATTGAGAAATATTTCCTTATTCCACTAAGGATAATTTTGACCGCTATCCAGTGATCTACTCTTAGATCACTATTGTACTCCCTTGCTTAACATAGTGTAGGATATACAATAGATCTGGTACACAGCATGGCATACTTTATATAACTTATGGCTGAGGCATAGGGAATGACTTTCATTCTCTTTCTATCTTCTGCCGTGGTCGGGCTTTGAGTCTTACTCAATTTCACACCTTGTAACACAGCCAAGAACTCTTTCTTTGACTGTTCCATTTTTGAACTACTTCAAAATATTGTCAAGGTATGTACTCATTGAAAAAACTTATCAAGCGTCTTGATCTATCTCTATAGATCTTGATGCTTAATATGTAAGCAGCTTCACCGAGGTCTTTCTTTGAAAAACTTCTTTCAAAACACTCCTTTATGCTTTGCAGAATAATTCTACATTATTTCCGATCAACAATATGTCATTCACATATACTTATCAGAAATGCTGTAGTGCTCCCACTCACTTTCTTGTAAATACAGGCTTCACCGCAAGTCTGTATAAAACTATATGCTTTGATCATCTCATCAAAGCGCATATTCCAACTCCGAGATGCTTGCACCAGTCCATAGATGGATCGCTGGAGCTTGCATATTTAGTTAACACCTTTAGGATCGACAAAACCTTCTAATTGCATCGTATACAACTCTTCTTCATAAAATGCGGCAATTGCTAACATGATTCGGACAGACATAAGCATAGATACAAGTGAGAAACTCTCATTGTAGTCAACACCTTGAACTTGTCGAAAACCTTTTGCGACAATTCTAGCTTTGTAGATAGTAACACTACTATCAACGTCCATCTTCCTCTTGAAGATCCATTTATTTTCTATGGCTTGCCGATCATCAGGGAAATCCATCAAAGTCCATACTTTGTTCTCATACATGGATCATATCTCAGATTTCATGGCCTCAAACCATTTCGCGGAATCTAGGCTCATCATCGCTTCCTCATAGTTCGCAAGTTCGTCATGGTATAGTAACATGACTTCCAGAACAGGATTACCGTACCACTCTGGTGCGGATCTCACTCTGGTTTACCTACGAGATTCGGTAGTAACTTGATCTGAAGTTACACGATCATCATCATTAGCTTCCTCACGAATTGGTGTAGTAGTCACAAGAACAGATTTCTATGATGAACTACTTTCCAATAAGGGAGAAGGTACAATTACCTTATCAAGTTTTCTACTTTCCTCCCACTCACTTCTTTCGAGAGAAACTCCTTCTCTGGAAAGGATCCATTCTCAGCAACGAATATTTTGCCTTCGGATCTGTGATAGAAGGTGTACCCAACATTTTCTTTTGGGTATCCTATGAAGACGCACTTCTCCGATTTGGGTTTGAGCTTATCAGGATGAAACTTTTTCATATAAGCATCGCAACCCCAAACTTTAAGAAACGACAACTTTGGTTTCTTGCCAAACCACAGTTCAGATTGTGTCGTCTCAACAGATTTAGATGGTGCCCTATTTAACATGAATGCAACTATCTCTAATGCATAACCCCAAAACGATAGTGGTAGATCGGTAAGAGACATCATAGATCGCACCATATCTAATAAAGTACGGTTATGACGTTCGGACACACCATTATGCTGTGGTGTTCCAGGTGGCGTGAGTAGTGAAACTATTTCACATTGTTTTAACTGAAGACCAAACTCGTAACTCAAATACTCTTCTCCATGATCAGATCGTAGAAACTTTATTTTCTTGTTACGATGATTTTCCACTTCACTCTGAAATTATATGAACTTTTCAAATGTTTCAGACTTATGTTTCATCAAGTAGATATACCCATATCTGCTCAAATCATCTGTGAAGGTCAGAAAATAACGATACCCGCCGCAAGCTCCAACACTCATCGGATCGCATACATCAGTATGTATTATTTCCAATAAGTCAGTTGCTTGCTCCATTGTTCCGGAGAACGGCGTTTTAGTCATCTTGCCCATGAGGCACGGTTCGCAAGTACCAAGTGATTCATAATCAAGTGGTTCCAAAAGTCCATTAGTATGGAGTTTCTTCATGCGCTTTACACCGATATGACCTAAACGGCAGTGCCACAAATAAGTCGCACTATCATTATCAACTCTGCATCTTTTGGCTTCAACATTATGAATATGTGTATCACTACTATCGATATCCAACGAACCATTTTCATTGGGTGTGTAACCATATAAGGTTTCATTCATGTAAACAGAACAACAATTTATTCTCTTACTTAAATGAATAACCGTATTGCAATAAACATGATCAAATCATATTCATGCTCAACGCAAACACCAAATAACACTTATTTAGGTTCAACACTAATCCCGAAAGTATAGGGAGTGTGCGATGATGATCATATCAATCTTGGAACTACTTCCAACACACATCGTCACCTCGCCCTTAACTAGTCTCTGTTTATTCTGCAACTCCCGTTTCGAGTTACTAATCTTAGCAACTGAACTAGTATCAAATACTGAGGGGTTGCTATAAACACTAGTAAAGTACACATCAATAACATGTATATCAAATATACTTATGTTCACTTTGCCATCCTTCTTATCCGCCAATCACTTGGGGTAGTTCCACTTCCAGTGACCAGTCCCTTTGCAGTAGAAGCACTTAGTCTCAGGCTTAGGACCAGACTTGGGCTTCTTCACTTGAGCAGCAACTTGCTTGCTGTTCTTCTTGAAGTTCCCCTTCTTCCTTTGCCCTTTACTTGAAACTAGTGGTCTTGTCAACCATCAACACTTGATGCTCTTTCTTGATTTCTACCTTCATCGATTTCATCATCATGAAAAGCTCGGGAGTCGTTTTCGTCATCCCTTGCATACTATAGTTCATCACGAAGTTCTACTAACTTGGTGATGGTGACTAGAGAATTCTGTCAATCACTATCTTATCTGGAAGATTAACTCCCACTTGATTCAAGCGATTGTAGTACCCAGTCAATCTGAGCACATGCTCACTAGTTGAGCGATTCTCCTCCATCTTTTAGCTATAGAACTTGTTGGAAACTTCATATCTCTCAACTCGGGTATTTGCTTGAAATATTAACTTCAACTCCTGGAACATCTCATATGGTCCATGACGTTCAAAACGTCTTTGAAGTCCCGATTCTAAGCCGTTAAGCATGGTGCACTAAACTATCAAGTAGTCATCATATTGAGCTAGCCAAACGTTCATAACGTCTGCATCTGCTCCTGCAATAGGTATGTCACCTAGCGGTGCATCAAGGACATAATTCTTCTGTGCAGCAATGAGGATAAACCTCAGATCACGGATCCAATCCGCATCATTGCTACTAACATCTTTCAACTTAATTTTCTCTAGGAACATATCAAAATAAACACAGGGAAGCAACAACGCGAGCTATTGATCTACAACATGATTTGCAAAATACTACCAGGACTAAGTTCATGATAAATTTAAGTTCAATTAACCATATTACTTAAGAACTCCCACTTAGACAGACATCTCTCTAGTCATCTAAGTGATCACGTGATCCAAATCAACTAAACCATGTCCGATCATCACGTGAGATGGAGTAGTTTCATTGGTTAACATCACTATGTTGATCATATCTACTATATGATTCACGCTCGACCTTTCGGTCTCCGTGTTTCGAGGCCATATCTGTATATGCTTGGCACGTCAAGTATAACCTGAGTATTCCGCGTGTGCAACTGTTTTGCACCCGTTGTATTTGAACGTAGAGCATATCACACCCGATCATCACGTGGTGTCTCAGCACGAAGAACTTTCGCAATGGTGCATACTCAGGGAGAACACTTCTTGATAATTAGTGAGAGATCATCTTAAAATGCTACTGTCAAACTAAGCAAAAATAAGATGTATAAAAGATAAACATCATATGCAATCAAAATATGTGACATGATATGGCCATCATCATCTTGCGCCTTTGATCTCTATCTCCAAAGTATCGTCATGATTTCCATCGTCACCGGCATGACACCATGATCTCCATCATCTTGATCTATATCAATGTGTCGTCACATGGTCGTCTCGCCAACTACTGCTCTTGTAACTATTGCTATCGCATAGCGATAAAGTAAAGCAATTATTTGGCGCTTGCATCTTATGCAATAAAGAGACAACCATAAGGCTTCTGCCAGTTGCCGATAATTTCAACAAAACATGATCATCTTATACAACAACTTATATCTCATCACGTCTTGACCATATCACATCACAACATGCCCTGCAAAAACAAGTTAGACATCCTCTACTTTGTTGTTGCAAGTTTTACGTGGCTGCTACGGGCTCAGCAAGAACTGTTCTTACCTACGCATCAAAACCACAACGATAGTTTGTCAAGTTGGTGCTGTTTTAACCTTCGCAAGGACCGGGTGTAGCCACACTCGGTTCAACTAAAGTTGGAGAAACTGACACCCGCCAGCCACCTGTGTGCAAAGCACGTCGGTAGAACCAGTCTCGCGTAAGCGTACGCGTAATGTCGGTCCGGGCCACTTCATCCAACAATACCGCCGAACCAAAGTATGACATGCTGGTAAGCAGTATGACTTATATTGCCCACAACTCACTTGTGTTCTACTCGTGCACAACATCAACACATAAAACCTAGGCTCGGATGCCACTGTTGGGAAACGTAGTAATTCAAAAACTTTCCTACGCACACGCAAGATCATGGTGATGCATAGCAACAAGAGGGGAGAGTGTAATCTACGTACCCTCGTAGACCAACAGCGGAAGCGTTATGACAACGCGGTTGATGTAGTCGTACGTCTTCACGGCCTGACCGATCAAGCACCGAAACTACGGCACCTCCGAGTTTTAGCACACGTTCAGCTCGATGACGATCCCCGGACTCCGATCCAGCAAAGTGTCGGGGAAGAGTTCCGTCAGCACGACGGCGTGGTGACGATCTTGATGTTCTATCGTTGCAGGGCTTTGCCTAAGCACCGCTACAATATTATCGAGGAGTATGGTGGAAGGGGGCACCGCACACGGCTAAGAAAACGATCACGCGGATCAACTTGTGTGTGTAGAGGTGCCCCCTGCCTCCGTATATAAAGGAGCAAGGGGAGAAGAGGCCGGCCCTAGGAGGGGCGCGCCAAGGGAGTAGGATTCCTACTCCTAGTTGGAGTAGGTTTCCTCCTTTCCTACTCCAACTAGGAGAAGGGGGGAAAGGGGGGAAGAGGGGAGGGAAGGGAGAGAGGGGCCGCGCCCCAAACCCCTTGTCCAATTCGCACTGGGCTTGGGAGGGGCGCGCGCCACCTCCTGGTCCTTCCCACTAAGGCCCATTAAGGCCCATTGCTTCTTCCTCGTATTCTCGTAACTCCCCGGTACCTCCGAAAATACCCGAATCACTCGGAACCTTTCCGATGTCCGAATATAGTCGTCCAATATATCGATCTTTACGTCTCGACCATTTCGAGACTCCTCGTCATGTCCCCGATCTCATCCAGGACTCCAAACTCCTTCGGTACATCAAAACTTATAAACTCATAATATAACTATCATCGAAACCTTAAGCGTGCGGACCCTACGGGTTCGAGAACAATGTAGACACGACTGAGACATGTCTCCGGTCAATAACCAAAGCGGAACCTGGATGCTCATATTGGCTCCCACATATTCTATGAAGATCTTTATCGGTCAGACCGCATAACAACATACGGTGTTCCCTTTGTCATCGGTATGTTACTTGCCCGAGATTCGATCGTCGATATCTTAATACCTAGTTCAATCTCGTTACCGGCAAGTCTCTTTACTCGTTCCGTAATACATCATCTCACAACTAACTCATTAGTTGCAATGCTTGCAAGGCTTATGTGATGTGCATTACCAAGAGGGCCCAGAGATACCTCTCCGACAATCGGAGTGACAAATCCTAATCTCGAAATACGCCAACCCAACATGTACCTTTGGAGACACCTGTAGAGCTCCTTTATAATCACCCAGTTACGTTGTGACGTTTGGTAGCACACAAAGTGTTCCTCCGGCAAACGGGAGTTGCATAATCTCATAGTCATAGGAACATGTATAAGTCATGAAGAAAGCAATAGCAACATACTAAACGATCGGGTGCTAAGCTAATGGAATGGGTCATGTCAATCACATCATTCTTCTAATGATGTGATCCCATTAATCAAATAACAACTCTTTTGTTCATGGTTAGGAAACATAACCATCTTCGATTAACGAGCTAGTCAAGTAGAGGCATACTAGTGACACTCTGTTTGTCTATGTATTCACACATGTATTATGTTTCCGGTTAATACAATTCTAGCATGAATAATAAACATTTATCATGATATAAGGAAATAAATAATAACTTTATTATTGCCTCTAGGGCATATTTCCTTCAGAGACCTTCTCACCCGTAGCGATGCTTAAGTCCGCCCGAATCATGTTAGCAATTGCCGCATTTTATGATTATGAAATTTGGAAAATGGATGTAAAGACTGCATTCCTGAATGGTTTTCTGGAAGAAGAGTTGTATATGATGCAACCTGAAGGTTTTATCGATCCAAAGGGTACTAACAAAGTGTGCAAGCTCTGGCGATCCATTTATGGACTGGTGCAAGCCTCTCGGAGTTGGAATAAACGTTTTGATAGTGTGATCAAAGCATATGGTTTTATACAGACTTTTGGAGAAGCCTGTATTTACAAGAAAGTGAGTGGGAGCTCTGTAGCATTGCTAATATTATATGTGGATGCCATATTGTTGATTGGAAATGATATAGAATTTCTGGATAGCATAAAAGGATACTTGAATAAGAGTTTTTCAATGAAAGACCTCGGTGAAGCTACTTATATATTGGGCATCAAGATTTATAGAGATAGATCAAGACGCTTAATTGGACTTTCACAAAGCACATACCTTGATAAAGTTTTGAAGAAGTTCAAAATGGATCAAGCTAAGAAAGGGTTCTTGCTGGTGTTACAAGGTGTGAAGTTGAGTAAGATTCAATGCCCGACCACTGCAGAAGATAGAGAGAAAATGAAAAGTTTTCCCTATGCTTCAGCCATAGGCTCTATCATGTATGCAATGCTGTGTACCAGATCTGATGTGTGCCTTGCTATTAGTTTAGCAGGGAGGTACCAAAGTAATCCAGGAGTGGATCACTGGACAGTGGTCAAGAACATCCTGAAATACCTGAAAAGGACTAAGAATATGTTTCTCGTTTATGGAGGTGACAAAGAGCTCGTCGTAAATGGTTATGTCGATGCAAGCTTTGACACTGATCCGGATGATTCTAAACCGCAAACCGGATACGTGTTTATATTGAACGGTGGAGCTGTCAGTTGGAGCAGTTCTAAACAAAGCGTCGTGGAGGGATCTACGTGTGAAGCGGAGTACATAGCTGCTTCGGAAGCAGCAAATGAAGGAGTCTGGATGAAGGAGTTCATATCCGATCTAGGTGTCATACCTAGTGCATCGGGTCCAATGAAATCTTTTGTGACAATACTGGTGCAATTGCCTTGGCAAAGGAATCCAGATTTCACAAGAGAACCAAGCACATCAAGAGACGCTTCAATTCCATCCGGGATCAAGTCTAGGTGGGAGACATAGAGATATGCAAGATACATACGGATCTGAATGTTGCAGACCCGCTGACTAAGCCTCTTCCACGGGCAAAACATGATCAGCACCAAGACTCCATGGGTGTTAGAATCATTACTGTGTAATCTAGATTATTGACTCTAGTGCAAGTGGGAGACTGAAGGAAATATGCCCTAGAGGCAATAATAAAGTTATTATTTATTTCCTTATTTCATGATAAATGTTTATTATTCATGCTAGAATTGTATTAACCGGAAACATAATACATGTGTGAATACATAGACAAACATATTGTCACTAGTATGCCTCTACTTGACTAGCTCATTGATCAAAGATGGTTAAGTTTCCTAACCCTAGACATGAGTTGTCATTTGATTATGAGATTATGAGATTATGCAACTGCCGAATACCGGAGGAACACTTTTTGTGCTACCAAATGTCACAACGTAACTGGGTGATTATAAAGGTGCTCTACAGGTGTCTCCGATGGTGTTCGTGGAGTTGGCATAGATCAAGAATAGGATTTGTCACTCCGATTGTCGGAGAGGTATCTCTGGGCCCTCTCGGTAATGCACATCACTATAAGCCTTGCAAGAAATGTGACTAATGAGTTAGTTGCGGGATGTTGCATTACGGAAAGAGTAAAGAGACTTGCCGGTAACGAGATTGAACTAGGTATTGAGATACCGACGATCGAATCTCGGGCAAGTACCATACCGATGACAAAGGGAACAACGTATGTTGTTATGCGGTTTGACCGATAAAGATCTTTGTAGAATATGTAGGAACCAATATGAGCATCTAGGTTCCGCTATTGGTTATTGACCGGAGACGTGTCTTGGTCATGTCTACATAGTTCTCGAACCCGTAGGGTCCGCACGCTTAAAGTTCTGTGACGATCGGTATTATGAGTTTTTGTGTTTTGATGTACCGAAGGTAGTTCGGAGTCCCGGATATGATCATGGACATGACGAGGAGTCTCGAAATGGTCGAGACGTAAAGATCGATATATTGGAAGGTTATATTCGGACACCGGATGAGTTCCGAGGGTTATCGGATCCCGGTTACCGGAACCTCCCGAGGGGTTATTGGGCCTTATGGGCCCAAGTGGAGGAAGTGGAGAGGCGGCCAACTAGGGGCGCGCCCCCTAGCCCAAACCGAGTTGGACTAGGGGGCCGGCCCCCCTTTCCTTCTTATTCTCCTCTGAAAGTGCGTTATATCGACTAGAGGGGGGTGAATAGGCGATTTTTATGAAAGTCTTCAAAACGTGGAAGTTATGAAGACAAACGATAGAAATAAACCTATTACCATGCAGCGAAAGGTAGACTACACTAGGCAAGCCATAGTCAAGTGTTCAATTGAAAGTGCAACTATCCCTAGGTGGTTTTGGTAATTCATAACAACATATAGCTCATTGAGCTAATGCTATTCCAAGATGACTATTTCAGGAAAGCTCAATGATTGGCATGGCATGGATGTGAAAGTGGAACCCTCAAAATGCTAAGGACAAAGGATTGGCTCAAGCTCAAAAGCTCAAGACTCTTCATTTTATATTTTAGTGATCCAAGATCACATTGAGTCTTTAGGAAAAGCCAATACTATCAAGGAGGGATGAGGTGTTGCTTAATGAGCCTCTTGCTTCATGTGCTTAGTGATATGCTCCAAAACCCTCAACTACATTCCCATATCCACATATGACCAAAACCCTAAGCCAAACTCGGTCCTACCGATTCTTTCTATCCGGCGCCACCGAGTTTCACTTGTCATAAGCCACTGCCAAACCCTAGCAATTCGGTTCTACCGATAGGGATCTCGGTCTCACCGAGATGGGATTGCAAACTCTCTGTTTCCCTTCCGTAACTTTTCGGTCTCACCGAAAGAGCGAATCGGTCCCACCGAGATTGCAATGTAAACTCTTTGTTTCCCTTTTGTAACTTTTTGGTCTCACCGAAAGAGCAAATCGGTCCCACCGAGTTTGCCTGACCAACTCTCTGGTTAGCTTATTACCAAACTCGGTCTCACCGAGTTTGTGTGATCGGTCTCACCGAGATTACGTTATGCCCAAACCCTAACCATATCGGTCCTACCGAGTTGCATGTCAGTCCCACCGAAAATCTCTAACGGTCACTAGGTTTACCTTTTCGGTCCGACCGAGTTTGTTGATTCGGTCCCACCGAGATTGGAAAACTGTGTGTAATGGTTGGATTTTGTGTGGAGGCTATATATACCCCTCCACCTCCTCTTCATTCATGGAGAGAGCCATCAGAACACATACACAATTCCAACTCATATGTTCTGAGAGAGAACCACCTACTCATGTGTTGAGACCAAGATATTCCATTCCTACCATATGAATCTTGATCTCTAGCCTTCCCCAAGTTGCTTTCCACTCAAATCTTCTTTCCACAAAATCCAAATCCTATGAGAGAGAGTTGAGTGTTGGGGAGACTATCATTTGAAGCACAAGAGCAAGGAGTTCATCATCAACACACCATTTGTTACTTCTTGGAGAGTGGTGTCTCCTAGATTGGCTAGGTGTCACTTGGGAGCCTCCGACAAGATTGTGGAGTTGAACCAAGGAGTTTGTAAGGGCAAGGAGATCGCCTACTTCGTGAAGATCTACCGCTAGTGAGGCAAGTCCTTCGTGGGCGATGGCCATGGTGGGATAGACAAGATTGCTTCTTCGTGGACCCTTCGTGGGTGGAGCCCTCCGTGGACTCGCGCAACCATTACCCTTCATGGGTGGAGCCCTCCGTGGACTCGCGCAACCGTTACCCTTCGTGGGTTGAAGTCTCCATCAACGTGGATGTAGGATAGCACCACCTATCCGAACCATGGGAAAAACATCCATGTCTCCAATTGCGTTTGAATTCTTCAAACCCTTCCCTTTACATTCTTGCAAGTTGCATGCTTTACTTTCCGCTGCCAATATACTATTTGCATGCTTGCTTGAATTGTGTGATGATTGCTTGACTTGTCCTACAATAGCTAAAATCTGCCAAGAACTAAAATTGGGAAAAGGTTAAGTTTTTAATTGGTCAAGTAGTCTAATCACCCCCCCTCTAGACATACTTTCGATCCTACAAGTGGTATCAGAGCTTTGGTCTCCATTTGCTTTGATCTCCATAGCTTTTGGTGGTCATAGCCTTGGTTTCACAACCCAGGAGAGTATGGCGTCTAGCGAGGGAAATTATCACCGTAGAGGTCCTTACTTTGATGGTACTAATTTTGCTAGTTGGAAGCATAAAATGAAAATGCATATTCTTGGACATAACCCCGCCGTTTGGGCTATTGTGTGTGTTGGTTTGCAAGGTGACTTCTTTGATGGGAAAGAACCAAACCGTGAAGCTACCGCGGATGAGTTGAAGATGTTGCAATACAATGCTCAAGCTTGTGATATTCTCTTCAACGGATTGTGCCCCGAAGAATTCAACAAAATCAGCCGTCTTGAGAATGCAAAGGAAATTTGGGACACTTTGATTGATATGCACGAAGGTACCGACTTCGTCAAGGAATCCAAGTTGGATGTGCTTCAAAGTCAACTTGACAAGTTCAAAATGAAGGATAGTGAAGGTGTCGCTGAAATGTACTCTAGGCTTGCTCTCATCACAAATGAGATTGCCGGCTTAGGAAGTGAAGAGATGACCGATAGATTCATCATCAAGAAGATTCTAAGAGCCTTGGATGGAAAATATGATACCGTGTGCACATTGATCCAAATGATGCCCAATTACAAAGATCTCAAGCCAACGGAGGTGATTGGAAGAATTGTTGCTCATGAGATGTCACTTAAGGATAAAGAGGAACTTCATAACAAATCAAGTGGTGCCTACAAAGCCTCATGTGAAGCCCCTACATCATCAAGTGAGAAACAAAACTTCAATGAAGAATTGAGCTTAATGGTGAAGAACTTCAACAAGTTCTACAAGAGTAGAAGCAAAGATAGAAGCTTCAAGTCAAGGTCCTACAATGACAAAAGATCTTCTAGTCGAGAGCGAAACTGCTATAGTTGTGGAAGACCCGGACACTATTCCAATGAGTGTACGGCTCCCTACAAGAGAAGAGAAGATTCTCCAAAAAGAAGAAGCAAAGAATCACCACCAAGAGAGAGAAGGAGTAGAGATGATCGTTATGAACGAAGATACTCACGGAGAAGCAAGGATTCGGAAAGGAAGGAAAAATCATCAAGGAGCTACACAAAACGAAGACATCAAGCTCATGTTGGTGAATGGGTATCCGGCTCCGACTCCGACAGCCACTCCGAGAGAAGTTATCACTCCGACTCCGAAGATACTCAAGATGAAGGTGTTGCCGGTCTAGCACTTGAGTCAACCAACTCCTACGACATATTTGACTCACCAAATGAAGGAATTGGAAGATGCTTCATGGCCAAAGGTCCTAAGGTAACACACCCCGAGTATGTTGATTTCAATAGTGATGAAGATGACTTGTTAGGTGATGATTTGCTTGTTGACAACTCTAGTGATGAATACTATGATGAAACGTCAATTAATCATGCTAATCAAGATAAAACGAATGACAATGATAAGGAGAAGATTGAGGCTCTAACTAAAGAACTAAACACTCTTAAGTTAGCTCATGAAACTATCTTCGAAGATCATTGAGAACTTTTAAGAGCTCATGAGAAATTACGCTTTGAAAAGCTCAATCTTGAGCAAGAGCATGAGTTCTTAAAAGCAATCAATGATGATCTCCGCAAGAAAAGTTCTTCTTACATTGCCAAGCGTTTACTCTTATCCACTTACATGCCTCAAGTCAAGTCTAGTAACAAGAACAAGAAAGATTCTTCCTCTAGCAGTAACAATGATCATGCTAAATCCAATATTGTTGCTTCTAGTAGTTCTCTTGATTCCACTAATGATTCTCTTAGCCAAGTTACACTTGAGCAAGAAAATAGCTTATTGAAGGGATATATAGAGAAAGGAGTGTACAAAAGCCTTGCCGGGAGTAAGCAATTCGAGGAAATTGTGCGCAAGAAAGGAATGCACCGGAAGAATCAAGGTGTTGGTTTTGAACGAAAGTTCAATGCCAATGGAGTTGAGTGGGAATAAGATCAATACCCCAAGACAAAGTTTGTTCCTCAACAAGAGAAGTATGATACTTCTTTCAAGGGGACACAAGCTCAAGATGATCTTCCACCACAAGACTACAAGCAAAAAGGCAAGGACAAGCTTCAAGAGGAAATTGATGCATTTGAAGAAGCTCCTAAGACCTTAGTCAAGTGGATTCCCAAGACTACTTCAAGTTCCACTTCATCAAGTACGACTACAACTCCAAGGATTCCCATCAAGATGGTGTGGATCCAAAAGAAGAAGAACTAGAGAGTTCTTGAGGGTGACTCCGCCAACATACTTCACTCTTATCATTTTGGCAAGAACAAGTGCAATCAACTTCCACATCTTGCACTAGTTCAAGGAGTCACAAACCCTCTTGTTGGTAAGACAAGGGACAAGGTAACCTAAAAGTTTTCATGGACATCATCTTGTGTGTGCATCACTCTATGTCTATGGATATCCTTGTTTGTTCCTTGTGGGACTAACCCATGTAGGTATTGAAAGTGCAATTCACTCAAATGGATAGCTCCAAGTGATCTACATCAACATTGAGCATCCACATCTTCAACATCTACATGAAGTCATCATCGACAAAACCCGAGGTTAGTTCATCCCTCTAAGGGGGGATATCACATCTAGGGGGAGCTTTACTCTAAGACTTGAGCTAAAGCAACTCTAAAGATGTGAACACAACAATGCTTTATGTAAAAGTGGTAACCCCACTTGAGCTTAAACGATGAGTATGACCTATGATCAAGTGTTCTCACTTGACTCCTAAGTCAATATACTCATATATAGATGACCTTGTCATCGCAAATTTCTTGATAGATGCTAGAATTGGTTGTGCATGCTTTGTCACATATTTCATTTGCCATCTTATTGTGTGAGCATGCTGGTTGCATATTTTACTCATTCGAGGACATCCACTTGTTGTTTTGATTGTTTGGTTTTATTTCCTTTTGCCAAGTGGATGGACAAGAATGCCTAAGAACCTCCTCTAGCTATCTATGTTTTTCTCGTCTCAAACTCTATTCATGCTGCATCACAAAATTTGATCAAGTCAGATTCGAACCACTCTGTGTGAGGAGCGCTCGGAGTCCCCGATTCGTCATAGACTTAAACTTCCAAAACCTCTTTATGATTCTCGGTCTGACCGATACCCTACTTTCGGTCCTACCGAGATCATTAAGTTGATCTAGGTTTTCGATCTCGGTGCAACCAATTTGAACCATTCGGTCACACCGAGTTGCAACAACTGTATACAGTTTTGCATCTCGGTGCCACCGAGTTGTTCCACTCGGTCACACCGACAGGGTCGGGCTATATATAGTCACGGGCAAAAAATTTGGAAATTTCTCCGAACCCCTTCGCCCGCGCGATAGCCTGCTCTGCCAACTTGGTCTCCGGATCGTCTCCTCGCCGCCAGCCGCCTCCAGTCGCTGGTCTCCGTCGCCGTCAACGGAAATTCAACCCCGCCGTTGCCGCCGTAACGAGTCTCCGCCGAACTAGGGTATGGACTCGATCTTTGTGCTATTCCCCAATCCGATTCTTAGCACATTGTGATCATCATGATTCTTGCCACGTTTGTTAAACTTCTATCCAGTCAATGAACTCGTAGATTAGGTTTAATTCGAAAATTTTAGGGTTAGGTTTCCGCCGAAACCATCTCGGACCCACCGAGTTGAAAAACTCGGTCCCACCGATTTGGCTTATGCCATTGCACAAGTGAGAGTCGGTCTGACCGAGAATTACTTATCGGTGTGACCGATTTTGGAACTCTGTGAAACCCTAGCAGTCTCGGTGCCATCGAACTGTGACTCGGTCTGACCGAGTTCACTAGTTTAGGTGCCAAAACTGCTTCGGTATCACCGAGTTTAGAAATCGGTAGATCCGAGATGCTTTCAGTGGGAAACTAAAACTAAGTTTTTGAATTATTCTTTTGCAAAAATCTCTGCATTTTGTGATGCTTATCCACTCTATCTCATCTATAACCTATTCACAGGGTCAGCAGTCAGAGTTTGCATCATGTCAGACCAAAGTGATAGCCAGAACTTGTCAGAGCAGCAAGTGCAGATGAGTGAGGGCACTAGTCCCTCAACTTCCTCAGATGATGGCAGCAGGAGTACCCCTAGCAATCTGCCTAAAGCTGCCACAAGACAGAGAAAGAAGAGAACCTCAGACTCAGAAGATGAGGATTATGTGGCAGAAGAGGAAGCAACTTCCAAGAGAGTTGAGCCAGCACAGGGCATAAAACCAGGGATGAAGATCAAAAGGCCAGCAGGCAGGCAGCCTATGTCAAAGGCCAGAGCTTCAACTGAGAAGCCCACTCCCATTGAGCCAGTTGCTGCTGAAGGCAAGAAGAGGAAAGAAAGGGTGAAGAAAACTATAGCCAGAGTGCTTGGCAAGGCTTCCATCATGGAAGATGAGGAGGAAGAAGAAGAGGTAGCTGCACCAGCACCTAAGGCACCCAAGCTGATGGGTGATGCCATAAGAACAGGGGCAGCTGCTTCCAAGGCCAAGCCAGCTCCAAAGCCAAAGCCAAAGAGGAACACAAGAAACATCCCAGCTACTGAGAAGAACAAGGCCCTAGTGCCTGAAGCTGCAGAAGAAGAAGAAGAAGAGGATGTTCTTAGAAAGCTCAAGCCCAAGATCCCAGACCACAACGATGCTCATCCTGTGGCTGAGGATATGAAACTCAGGAGAGATTCAGGGCTCCGGAAGTGGAGAGAAGCAGACCCGTATGCTTCAAGGAGAAGGACTGCAGTTGACTACAGGTTTCACACCAAGGAGCAGCAAGACTTTTATGAGACAATGCTGCTAGACAAGAAGCCAATTGTCTGTGATATGAGATGGGTTGATTGGCAATACATCAAGGACAACGAAGAGTACTACCCTGGAGTGCAGGACAGCTTCAAGGCATGTGGAGTAGAGGACTTTGTTGGGCAGAAGCTCACAAAGTGGAACGAGGAACTCATCATGCAGTTCTACTCCACAGCCCATTTCTATCCAGATGGCAGGATTGTATGGATGTCAGAGGGTACGAGGTACCAGTCTACAGTTGCTGAATGGGCTCAGCTGATTAATGCCCCAGAAGAGCATGACGATGACTTGGACATTTATGCCAAGAAGAAGATGGACCACAACTCAATGTCAAACATGTACAAGGAGATTCCAAATGAAGCACTTGATACGTTCAAGTTTGGCTCAGTACACTATCTTCTGTCAGGGCTGCCAACCATCAACTGGATTCTTAGGCACACCCTATTGCCCAAGTCTGGAGATCACAAGATGATCAGGGGCCACACGATCAACTTGCTTCATATCTTTGACGTGCCACAGAAATTCAAAGTCATGAGCCTTATGATTGAAACAATCAAGAGGACAGCAGTAGACCAGAAGAGGAGCTGTGGATATGCCCCACAGATTCAGGAGCTCATCAACTCTAAGATGGGCACGGGCATATACTTATTGGACAAGGAACACCTGCCCATCCGTCCAGACTTTGAAGATAATCAAGTGGTCATGACTGAGAATGAGCCATCATCTGCCCAAGCACAAGCCAAGAAGGAGAAGGCGAGGAAGGAGAAAGCTGCCAAGATGCCTACTCAAGAGGAGGCATCTGAATATTTCCTGAAAACCAAACAAGAGCAGCTTGGTTACTTGATTGCATCCACCCTGCGGATTGAGCAAGGACTAGCCACCCTAACTCAGAACCAGGCAAGCTTAGAGAGGATCATGGAACAAAAGTTCTATGACTTGGATGTCAAAGTGACAGAGATTCAGACTGCAGTGGAGCAGCTCCAGGATGACATGCAGGAGAGGAGAGGCAAGACTACAACTGATGCCTTTGCCAGAGTGCCACGAGGTCCGAGGTCGTCTGCAGTGCCAGTTGCTGACCCCAGAGCCACCATGTCTGCACCAGCTACAGCCTCAGTTCCACCAGCTCCAGCATCCACTTCAGCCTCTACTCCGACCACGTCTACAGAAGGCTTCGTCCTTGGAGTGCTCCGGACTCTACCACCACCTAAAGATCAAGCCTGAGTGCCGACTTAGCACTATGCATTTTCTAGGAACTTTTTGGTAACTTGTTGCCAAAGGGGGAGAAAATGTATAGATCATAGGCTTCGAGAGAGAGTGTTGCTTTTATTCTCTCTTGTTTTATTTGGTGGTTTTTCGAACTTTGTTTGCTTTTGTGTGAGATACTATGTCATTGCTCGTGAGACATTGATGATCATGTGTTTGATCATAAGCTACACTTAATGTTTGCTTAATATTATCATCTTATCTATCTTATGTGATCATTCACTATTCTTGGTGATGAGTGCATGTATTTCATTCTTATCATTTTAAGCGCTCCACCAAGATGTATGTGACATGGAAGAGTAACCCATGACTCTAACTCTTTGTGCATTTGCAGTCCAAAGCAAATTTTAAATATGCACAAATTTAGGGGGAGCTCTTACTTGTCACATACTTCTCAAAGCGACAGTATATTTCATGCTTATTATCATTTGTCGAAGCTTTGATCTATATGTTGTCATCAATTACCAAAAAGGGGGAGATTGAAAGTGCAACTATCCCTAGGTGGTTTTGGTAATTCATAACAACATATAGCTCATTGAGCTAATGCTATTCCAAGATGACTATTTCAGGAAAGCTCAATGATTGGCATGGCATGGATGTGAAAGTGGAACCCTCAAAATGCTAAGGACAAAGGATTGGCTCAAGCTCAAAAGCTCAAGACTCTTCATTTTATATTTTAGTGATCCAAGATCACATTGAGTCTTTAGGAAAAGCCAATACTATCAAGGAGGGATGAGGTGTTGCTTAATGAGCCTCTTGCTTCATGTGCTTAGTGATATGCTCCAAAACCCTCAACTACCTTTCCCATATCCACATATGACCTAAACCCTAAGCCAAACTCGGTCCTACCGATTATTTCTATCCGGCGCCACCGAGTTTCACTTGTCATAAGCCACTGCCAAACCCTAGCAATTAGGTTCTACCGATAGGGATCTCGGTCTCACCGAGATGGGATTGCAAACTCTCTGTTTCCCTTTCGTAACTTTTCGGTCCCACCGAAAGAGCGAATCGGTCCCACCGAGATTGCAATGTAAACTCAGTGTTTCCCCTTTGTAACTTTTCGGTCTCACCGAGTTCCACTCGGTCTCACCGAAAGAGCAAATCGGTCCCACCGAGTTCACCTGACCAACTCTCTAGTTAGCTTATTACCAAACTCGGTCTCACCGAGTTTGTGTAATCGGTCTCACCGAGATTACGTTATGCCCAAACCCTAACCATATCGGTCCTACCGAGTTGCATGTCAGTCCCACCGAAAATCACTAACGGTCACTAGGTTTACATTTTCGGTCCGACCGAGTTGTTGATTCGGTCCCACCGAGATTGGAAAACTGTGTAACGGTTGGATTTTGTGTGGAGGCTATATATACCCCTCCACCTCCTCTTCATTCAAGAGAGAGCCATCAGAACACATACACATTCCAACTCATATGTTCTGAGAGAGAACCACCTACTCATGTGTTGAGACCAAGATATTCCATTCCTACCATATGAATCTTGATCTCTAGCCTTCCCCAAGTTGCTTTCCACTCAAATCTTCTTTCCACCAAATCCAAATCCTATGAGAGAGAGTTGAGTGTTGGGGAGACTATCATTTGAAGCACAAGAGCAAGGAGTTCATCATCAACACACCATTTGTTACTTCTTGGAGAGTGGTGTCTCCTAGATTGGCTAGGTGTCACTTGGGAGCCTCCGACAAGATTGTGGAGTTGAACCAAGGAGTTTGTAAGGGCAAGGAGATCGCCTACTTCGTGAAGATCTACCGCTAGTGAGGCAAGTCCTTCGTGGGCGATGGCCATGGTGGGATAGACAAGGTTGCTTCTTCGTGGACCCTTCGTGGGTGGTTGCTTCTTCGTGGACCCTTCGTGGGTGGAGCCCTCCGTGGACTCGCACAACCATTACCCTTCGTGGGTGGAGCCCTCCGTGGACTCGCGCAACCGTTACCCTTCGTGGGTTGAAGTCTCCATCAACGTGGATGTAGGATAGCACCACCTATCCGAACCACGGGAAAAACATCCTTGTCTCCAATTGCGTTTGAATTCTTCAAACCCTTCCCTTTACATTCTTGCAAGTTGCATGCTTTACTTTCCGCTGCCAATATACTCTTTGCATTCTTGCTTGAATTGTGTGATGATTGCTTGACTTGTCCTACAATAGCTAAAATCTGCCAAGAACTAAAATTGGGAAAAGGTTAAGTTTTTAATTGGTCAAGTAGTCTAATCACCCCCCTCTAGACATACTTTTGATCCTACATCAATGAAGTGAAATCACAATGACTTAATAGAAGCAATGTAGTAAGGATCAGGTAGGAAGATGTTATGAAGCCATACAGAGCATGCAGTCACTCAGTGAAGACAAAAGATAGTGCAAACATACAATGACTTCACAAGGAGCAACAGTAAGTAGAGGGAAGGGAAGATGAAACCAGTGACTCGTTGAAGACAATGATTTGTTGGACCAGTTCCAGTTGCTGTGACAACTGTACTCTGGTTGGGGCGGCTAGGTATTTAAACCTTAGGACACACAGTCCCGGACACCCAGTCCTGAACACGCAGCTCAGGACACCCAGTCCTCACCGTAATCCCCTTGAGCTAAGGTCACACAGACCTCACCCAATCACTCTGGTAAGTCTTCAAGGTAGACTCCCAAACCTTCACAGACTTCGTTCACCGGCAATCCACAATGTCTCTTGGATGCTCAGAACGCGACGCCTAACCGGCTAGAGGATGCACAGTCCTCAAGTGTAATAAGTCTTCAGATCACACAGACAAGAAAACATAAGTGATGCCCAATTCTCTTTGGCTCTGGGTGGTTAGGGCTTTATCCTCACAAGGAATTCTCTCTCAAAGGCTTCGAGGTGGGTTGCTCTCAAACGACAAAAGCCGTATTCTCAATCTGAGCAGCCAACCATTTATGGTTGTGGGGGGTGGGCTATTTATAGCCACTTGGCAACCCGACCTGATTTGTCCGAAATGACCCTGGGTCACTAAGGAACTGACACGTGTTCCAACGGTCAGATTTCAAACTCACACGACAACTTTACTTGGGCTACAAGCAAAGCTGACTTGTCCGACTCTGGACAAGATTCGCTCTCATAGTCTTCACTCGAAGTCATAGGTTTTTTGGTTAGGCATCACTTCAGTCAGTCTGACTAGTTCTCTTGGACCCCACTTAACAGTACGGTGGTTCCTATGACTCAACACAAAAGAAAAAGAACTACGAAAGATCTAAGTCTTCGAGCTCCATAGGCTTCATGTGGTGTCTTCTCTTGTCATAGTATTCAATGTGAATATCTTCATATACCACCTTTGACTTCAGTGTCTTCATACATTTTTAGGGGTCATCTCTGGTAGGAAAACCAAATCAATGAGGGACTTCTACCTGTGTTATCCTGCAATTCTCACAAACACATTAGTCCCTCAACTAGGTTTGTCATCAATACTCCAAAACCAACTAGGGGTGGCACTAGATGCACTTACAATCTCCCCCTTTTTGGTGATTGATGACAAACTAGTTGAAGTTTTCAACGGGAAATATAATCTGTGAAATTGTAAAGGATAAGGAATTGTCTTCATAAGTTGCAAGGGCTCCCCCTGAAGATGTGCATATAGGTAATTTGCTTTTGGAATGCAAATGCACATGGCAGGTTGTACTTGTGGAGATCCACTTCAACTTATGATGACAATCCACTATGCATGTGAAAGTATATGAATATAATGACATGCATAATGGAAAATGGACGTCTGCAGAATGATCTAAGTGCGGAATTTATCGTCGCTCATGCAGAATTTATCATCGCAAAACAAAGTGGCAGATAAGTAGCAGACGACCATCGAGTTTAAGTGTTACAACTCAAAGAACCAAATGTAGCAAAACGAGAGTTGTAAGCACTAAGCAAAATATAAAGCACCCGCCCATATGGACCCGCTTGAAGACTATCAACCTCATATGCTTCTCCCCCTTTTGTCAGTAAGGACCAAAAAGGTTTGAAGACATAGAGCATCTACTCGTTCCCATGCGGAGTAGGTGAAGTAGCAGGGTCGTTGGTGGTGTTTGGCGGTGCTGAAGAGCTTGGAGCAGAGTTGACGCGTGCTGAAGGAGGTGGTGGTGAAGTAGCATCATCTTCATCCTCGATAACTCTGGCAGTCACTGTTGCAGCAGATGAAGAGAACTCAGAGTCTTCAAGGGGTGGAGTTCCTAGCAGCACAGCTCTTCGAGGAGGTGTGGAGTCAAACTTGAATCGCTCAGTGAAGCCATCCTCTTGGAGATCATCTTCAGAACACATCATCATTAGCCCTTTCCATGTACGGCGACAGGTTTCATGGGCAACGAAAGCATTCTTGGTGGCAAGATTGCGAATGCGATTAACTTCCACCAAGAGGCTTTTCATCTGACGCTTCAGCCAGTCATGATGCCTATCCTGTTTCTGATGAAGAGCCACAAGAAGCTCTCGGTCGTTGAGAACACGAGTGCGCTTCTTGGGTCTTGGAGCAGTTGTACTATTAGTGGCTTCAGTAGACGCAGGGTGTGGTGCACGTGTAGTGCCAGCCAAAGGATACACCCGAGTGACTGCTTCAACTCCTTCAATGTTCTGTGAGAAACTCTGATGCTCTGCATTCTAAAGACTTAGAGGTTCCTTTGTAGGCTCAGGATAGATGGCTTCAGTAGAGATATCCACATCAGGCAGAAAAATCCTATGATTGCGAGCAGATGGCTGATATGAGATATCGGAGTGAAGTTTAATTAGCCGCATTACCCATGGGGTGTAGAACTTCAAGCCAAACAGATCAGAGCCCGATGCAGCAAGTTGGCGGATGAATAAGTCCTGTGCATTGAAGCATTTTCCATGAAGAATATAGAAGACCAAAGTCTTCATTGCACCCTCAAGCTTGGCATTTGGAGAGTGCCCTTTGATGGGCCAGAGAGTTCGCCTGACGATGTGATCGATGGTTCGTGGCAGATACTAAAGGTCTTCAACAAAGAACTCTGTTGGATAAGCAGCATCTTGGGGCAATGGCTTCATCATGCTGAGCATCTGACTCATATCAGGTTCCGGCCTCTTAAAGATGCTCTCAATAGCTTCACTATGCAGCTGACAGCCATGCTCGTAGAGATCGCCAGGAGTGGGCAAACCAGTGAGCTCAATGATGTCAAATGCATTGGCTTCGTGATGAATATTTCTGGTCATCCACTCCAGGACCCAAGTCTTCGGATCTCTGCTGTACCTGCGGATGTGAAGTGTGGCATAGAATTGGAGCAGCAGCTCTTCATTCCAATGCTCTTGGTCAGTAACGAACGGCAGCAGTCCAACTTCCTTGAAGCAATCCAAAGCTTCTTCCAGACAAGGCAGACCAGCTATGACTTCAATGTCAAGGCGCTTGTGTGGGAAGATGCGACCTTGGTTGTAAAGAATGCATGAGTAATAGCTTCGCTGAGGATAGCTCCAGAACCGATCAGATGATATCCTTTCCCTTGAGTAGGGGTTCCTGGAGCTATCGAAGAATGTGTTGTCTGCCCTGAAGCCATTGATATTGAAGGAGCCAGGTGCTGATGGAGGACCTGGGAACCTTGGCAATCTTGGGATTGGCTTCTGTACCTGAGGCCTGTGCTCAACATGATAGTCGAACTGTGGACCAGCAGCAGACTCAGGAACAAAAGTGACGGGATCAGTGGCTTCGCTGTCTTCTTTTTCCATTGGGGAGGGCTCCACATTAGCTTCATTGGTGGTTGTGGCAGCCGCAAGATTTTCAAGCACGTTCTCCTTGAGAACTGCTTCTTGGTGGGACAGTGGAGTGGCAACTTGTGGGACTTCATCTTCCACGGCTGATGCAGCCGGATTGTCTTCAGCAAAGACTTGAGGCCTTGGACCTTTGCGAAGCCTGCGCAACGCGGGCGACGCTTGTGGAGTTGGAGTGGGTTGGGCCTCATAGTCTTCTTCCTCTTGTGGGCGATCTGCCCATGAAGCATCCTGTGCAATTGGCATCAGTGGACGACCAATGCTGATGAGTTCACTGTTCTGAGGAAGGACTGCACCATCTTCTACATTGTCATGTTGACCAATGTCTTCAGCAGCGATGGGATCAGCTGCTGGAAAGTCTTCAGCTTCATGAGCCTCTGTGGAAGCAGGCTCATGGATGGTCAGTTGGTGTTCAGCTTCAGGATAGACCATAGAAATGGGTTCAACTATCAAGGGCTCTGTGGGAGATGCCCGATCTTTCTTGGTCTTCCTCTTCTTCTTGGAGGGGGCAGTTGGAGAGGCTTCAGAATGTTTCCTCTTCCTAGCTTCAGCCTCAGCAGTCCTTGTCTTCTTGAGCTCTGAAGCTGTTGACCGGCTTTTTGGCTTCGAGCCAGTCATTTTAGTTGGGAAGACAATAGGAACTGCTTCCTGCCTTGGTGCGTCAGGTTCAGCCGTAGCAGGCTTCTTCTTCTTCTTTGCGGCCATCCTGGGGTCGATGCCAGGACGCCCAAGGGCCTTGCGCTTCTCAGCCTCATTGTAGGCTTGCACACATCTGTCAGCCAGAGTCTTCATGCGCTCACGCGAACCCTGAGCTTCTGCACGTTTCTTTACAAAGACTTCCTTGAGCTCGTGCATCATACTCTTGAAGTTCTTCACTTCCTGCACGCTGAGCTTGGCCATATGCTTCTTGAACTAAGCCTTTTCATAGTCAATCTTTTGCTTCAGTTCAACAATGCGCTGGGCAATAGCAAGTTCTAAAGCAATGGCGCCTTGGAAGGCGACACTGAGGCCAATTGGTAGCTGCAGATCTTCAAAGCTGATGTTTGGCGTGTCAAACCACTCGTCAATGAAGTTGTGGATGATGGTCACATCAAAGAGAGGCAGATCATTGAAGATTTCTGCTTCTTCTTTGCTCTTGATGAGTTGCTCAAGAGCGTCATCTGCTAGATCTTCATCACTTGACAGATCAATGTCGTCATTGCGCAGAATGGCAGCAGCAGTTAGCTCTTGTCCGGTGTGAGGTAGAGGCATCTTGACTTTCTGGGGCTTGGAGATGCGAGATAAGTCTTCGGACTGCACACTGTCTTCAGGAGGTGCAGTTGCCAGTGGCTTCGCCCTTGAGATTTTTGGTGAGGGGACATGCTTTGAAGCTTTAGGCTTCTTCATCTTCTTTGTCTTCGGCGCTGCAGGAGCTTCTTCTGATTCAGCGTCAGCTGCAGGCTCATTCACTACAGTCCCTTGAACTAAGATGCGGGTGATGAGGCCTTCAAGGTTGTTGAAAGGACCGATGACATTGGGTTCTGCATCTCGTGTGCCATCTGCCCTTGGTGCTGAGGGACCAGGGTTGAAGTCTAGCCCCAAAGTCTTCTTGTTCTGCTTCGCTGAGTTCTGGGCAAACTGGAAGTTGCGCTTGAACAGATTGTCGTCACGACACCATAGTAGTGACGATGGGTGTGCATCAGCTGGCTGTGGCCCACGGACCATGCAGGGATAGAAGCCTTGAGCAATGGCTTCATCTCTGGACCTGGGTAGAAGATTCTTGTATTGGATGTCTCCCCACGGTCTCTTGATGGCATTTTCCTCAGCATATTCTTGGGTTACAAATCGGTATTTGAACCATTGTTCTGCCCAATATCTTTGAATCCATTGAATTCGGGTCTTGCGCTGATTGTAATCCTCTTCAGGATCTGTCTTGTACAGTTCTGAGAGTTCATCTAGCAGATCTCTGGATGTTTCTCCACGACTCTTTCTGCCACCCTTCCTTGCTGCTTTCTCTGAAGCCATAAACTTTAACTTGAAAGGCTTCAACACGTTCAAAGGCTTCAAAGGTTTTCGCTTGCTGGACCAACAGGAACTGGCTTCGGGAGAATTAATGTGATGCTGTAAGAATTCTGCAAATGAATGCAGACTATGAGAACCAAAGGATTCTCCCACGGACATGTACCTGTGACAGCATTAAGGTGCGAGGGAAGGGGAAGAGGTCATATGCATTCTCAGAAGATTTTGAAGATAAATCAATTTAGAAGACATTGACCTCATTTTGCGAAGACATTCACTCATAGATAAGGAGTTGGTTCCAGATTTGTACGAATCCACAGATCAGTACAAGTGAGGAATCTAACTACTTTGTGAAGCATAAGTGAATATACTAGGCATGTTATGAGATGCAGTATGAGAGAGATCTAACTTGTGTGAATAGAAACTGCTTGTGGTAGAAAGTGACAAATCCATAGGATCAACAGTGATGTAAAAAGGAAGTTTTATTTACCACACTAAGAACTGCTAGATGAAGTGGAAGATGAGGCCGAGCAGTTCGATCTTCCGTGCCCTAACTTGGCGACGGAGGACACCTACGGCGACGACGGAGAAGACGATGTCCGCGGTCGGCGTGAAGACGGCGTCGGAGAGGTTGCGGCAGCGAAGCGCTTCGTCGCCGGCGTCGTCGAGGGCTAGCGGTGGCGCTAGGGTTTGTGCGAGAGTGGAAGAAGAGATAATGACCGCTGTGAAGTGTGTATTTATAGGTACATGGGCGGCACTGCGCTATTACACAGGTGCCCCCTGGCGATTCGCATCTGAGAAACACGTGGCCATTATGCGGAATTTTGGGGTTTGTTCCACGTCCCATGCATGCCTTGATTGTCGGGTGGTCGTTCCTACTTCATGTGGAGGAATGAGCATTGAAAACGGACTTAATGGTTGTCTCTGTATCTTCTGCTGACAAGGACGCAGAGAAGACATTCGACAGTTTCAATAGAATGCATATGATTTGGAGAGATAGCTATAAGTGAGATAGAAAGCATAGAGAGGTTAGGGTCCGATCACATTCACTTAGTTCAAAAGATTCAACAATGAAGACATAGCTATAAGTGAATGCTGTAGAGGACATAACACTAATATATATATCTATATAATCAACATAGTGAAGATAATCATGAAGATATGTTGAGATCGAAGCCAAACCAAATGTGAAGACATTGCAAGGTAACGCCATGAGTGAAACACTTCAAAATAGAACATTTGGTGGTGGCGTTACCCACCGTATAGGAAGTATCAGACCCAGACACGACGCACAATTATCGTGGCGCTCCAAAGTCAAATTCCACATTAATGTATTCACACTTAGAATGTATGTCTTCATTGATTGAAGATATACTTTACTTCGTGTGTTGCACATCTAAGTCATCAATATGCATAAGGGTTAGGATGTGTGCCTGATCACAGGACATTTGAGGATTCCAGGATATTTAGCTCACACCGTAACTTGCAAAATCTCTTCTCATCCAAGGGCTTGGTGAAGATATCTGCCAATTGCTCTTCAGTGTTGACGTGTATGATATCAATATCTTCCTTCACAACATGATCTCTGAGAAAGTGATGACGAATTTCAATGTGCTTTGTCTTCGAGTGCTGAACTAGGTTGTTGGCGATCTTGATGGCGCTTTCGTTGTCGCAGTAAAGTGGCACTTGCTTCAGATGAATGCCATAGTCCTTGAGTGTTTGCTTCATCCACAGAAGCTGAGCGCAACAAGATCCAGCATCAATGTATTCAGATTCAGCAGTGGAGAGAGATACACAGTTCTGCTTCTTTGAAGACCAACATACAAGTGATCGTCCCAGAAAGTGACATGTGCCTGATGTAGACTTGCGATCAACTTTGTCACCAGCATAATCAGCATCTGAGAATCCAACCAGATCAAACTCTGAGCCCTTTGGATACCATAATCCTAGAGTTGGGGTGTGAGCCAAATATCGAAGAATTCGCTTCACAGCTAAGTGATGCGACTCCTTTGTTGTCGCTTGAAATCGAGCACACATGCAAACACTAAGCATAATATCTGGCCTAGATGCACATAGATAAAGTAAAGAACCAATCATGGAGCGGTATACCTTTTGATCGAACTCTTTACCATTGTCGTCGGGACCCAGATGATGTTTGGCTGGCATTGGTGTTGTGAAGCCTTTGCAGTCTTGCATACCGAACTTCTTCAGGCAATCTTTGAGATACTTCTCTTGAGATATGAAGATGCCGTTGCGTTGTTGTCGTATTTGAAGACTAAGGAAGAACTTCAGCTCTCCCATCATGGACGTCTGATATTGCTCTTGCATCATATATCCAAACTCTTCACTGTACTTCTGATTGGTGCACCCGAAGATAATGTCATCCACATATATTTGGCACACAAACAGTTCACCATCATATGTCTTCGTGAAGAGAGTGGGGTCTAGGGAACCAGGTATGAAGCCTTTGCTCTTCAGGAAGTATTTGAGTGTGTCATACCAGGCCCTAGGGGCTTGTTTGAGGCCATACAGTGCCTTGTTGAGCTTGTATACCATGTCAGGATGTTTTGGATCTTCAAAGCCAGGCGGTTGTGCAACATACACTTCTTCTTCAATCTTGCCATTGAGAAAAGCACTCTTCACATCCATTTGATATAGAAGTATGTTGTGATGATTTGCATAGGCCAGCAGTATGCGTATGGCTTCAAGTCTAGCCACAGGAGCAAATGTTTCATCGAAGTCAATGCCTTCCACTTGAGTATATCCTTGAGCAACGAGACGAGCTTTGTTTCTGACAACTTGACCATGCTCATCTTGCTTGTTGCGGTATATCCATTTGGTGCCTATTATAGTGTGCTTCCATGGATCAGGACGCTTAACTAGTTCCCATACATTATTCAGCTCAAACTGTTGAAGCTCTTCTTGCATAGCTTGAATCCATTCAGGTTCCATGAAGGCTTCTTCAACTTTCTTGGGTTCTGTTATTGAGACGAATGCGAAGTGCCCACAGAAATTTGCTAGCTGAGTTGCCCTTGAACGAGTGAGTGGACCGGGTGCATTGATGCTATCAATTATTCTTTCAATCTGCACTTCATTGGCAACGCGAGGATGTACAGGGCGAAGACTTTGCTCTTGCTGTTCATTGTCGTTGTTAGAAGGAATGTCTTCAGGCTGAGCATTGTCTTCATGTTGATCAGGTGCTGAGATGATAAGTTCTTCTTCAGGATGAGCTTCAGAAGGTATAATTTCTCCAGTTCCCATTAGCTTGATTGATTCACTAGATGGAACTTCATCTAGCACATTTGGCAGTTGCTCTCTTTGTGAACCATTGGTCTCATCGAACCGCACATCCACTATTTCAACCACTTTGTAATGAAAGAGATTGAAGACTCTGTAGGAATGCGAATCCTTTCCATATCCAAGCATAAGACCCTCATATGCTTTTGGTGCAAACTTTGAGGTGTGATGTGGGTCCTTGATCCAGCACCTTGCGCCAAATACTCTAAAGTAACTGACATTTGGCTTCTTGCCAGTAAGGAGCTCATAAGATGTCTTGTTCAGAAGCTTGTGAAGATAAACACGATTGATTGTATGGCATGCAGTATCAATGGCTTCAGGACAGAATTTTCTTGGGGTCTTGTATTCATCTAGCATCGTTCTGGCCATCTCAATGAGTGTTCTGTTCTTGCGTTCGACGACGCCATTCTACTGTGGCGTGTACGGGGCTGAGAATTCATGTGTTATGCCCAAGGTATCAAGATATGTATCAAGGCCAGTGTTCTTGAATTCAGTGCCATTGTCACTTCTGATGTGCTTTATCTTGGCGCCATAATTGTTCATAGCTCGATTGACGAAGCGTCTGAAGACATCCTGCACTTCAGTCTTGTAAAGGATTATGTGCACCCAAGTGTATCTAGAGTAATCATCAACAATAACGAAACCATAGAGGCATGCAGTAGTAGTAAGAGTTGAGTAATGAGTGGGACTGAAAAGATCCATGTGAAGTAGTTCGAAGGGTCGAGTAGTGGTCATGATTGTCTTCGAAGGATGTTTGGCCCTTGTCATCTTCCCTGCTTCACAGGCACCGCATAAGTGGTCTTTATTGAACTTGACGCCCTCGATGCCTATGACATGCTTCTTCTTCGCAAGGGTGTGGAGGTTCCTCATGCCAGCATGCCCAAGCCTCCGATGCCAGAGCCAGCATTCTGAAGCTTTTGCTAGAAGACATACGGCAAGCTGTGGTCCTGCTGAGAAATCTACTACGTACAGATCATCTTTTTGATACCCTTCAAACACTAGAGACTTGTCAGATTCCATTAGTACAAGGCAATGATATTTTCCAAATATTACGATCATGTTCAGATCGCAAAGCATTGAGACAGACATTAAGTTGAAGCCAAGGGATTCAACAAGCATGACTTTGTCCATGTGTTGATCCCTTGAGATTGCAACTCTACCTAGACCCAATACCTTACTTTTACCAGTGTTAGCAAATGTGATGTGGCTCTTGTCGGATGGACGTAAGGTTGAGTCCATAAGAAGACTTCTTTTGCCAGTCATGTGATTTGTACACCCACTGTCAATAATCCATTCTAAAGACGCTGGTGTCGTACCCTATAGTGCAATTAGGGGGATAGGCTTCACCAAGAGCATTGTGAAGCAAAAACATTTGACGAACCAATGGGTTATGAAAGCTTAGATCCAGATTAGGACTAATAGGGAGAGTAGCAAGCGATTCAGGAATGAAGTACATAGTAAGACCATTCGGGCATTTGATCTTGCGCCCTACAAGATGTTTAAGGTCCCCAGCAATGGCGTCAGACGATTTTGGTTTTCTGCTGGAGACCTTTCCCTGCAAAAGAGAGTTAAGCTTTCTTAGCCACCCACATCTTCAAGGGTGGCTGAGAAGCAATAAGTCTAAGTGCAGCATCTGAGAATTTTGGCTTTGGAGCCCTAGCAAACAGTCTTGCAGGTGGACAATAGTACTCATAAGAATAAGCAGAATAGTTCTTGGTCTTATGAACATGGCGGTTTGATGAACCGCTCTCATATTCATATGCCTAAGTATGGTTTCCCTGCAAAACATTTGCGTTAGTGCGACTCAGGTGAGTCCTCTGTCTGTATGAAGCCTTTGGACCGTATGAAGCCTTTGGTCTGAGGTTTGTCTTCTTCACGTGAGGTGTCATGACATTCACAGGAAGATTCTCCAAACACCTTTTCGGAACCCAGATCTTCTTCATAGGCGGTCCATTCCTGCAGTTAGTACCAATGTACCTGGCAAACACTTCACCATTCTGATTCTTAAACAGTATATAGTTTGCATCAAAGGATTCATCAATGATAATGGGGTTAGTACAGGTGAAGCCAGATAGATTGGATGGGTCTGCTGAAGGTTCCTTTGCAGCAACCCACATGGTTTTGGGGTACTGCTCAGGTTTCCAGTAAGAGCCATCAGCATTCATTTTCCTTACAAACCCAACACCCTCTTTCCTCGGGTTTCGGTTCAGAATCTGCTTTTTGAGGACATCACAAAGTGTCTGATGCCCTTTAAGACTTTTGTACAACCCTGTTTCAAGCAATGTCTTCAACCTAGCATTCTCATCAACAATAGCAGAGGTATCCTCAGCAGAGGGGTTAGTTACCACATCAACAGTTGAAGATATTGCAACAGTAGTAGCAGTAGAACATTCAGCAACAGAAGTAGCATTATCACGCTCAATGCATTTAAGACATGGTGGTTCAAATCCTTCCTGAGCGGGACTGATCTGTTTGGAGTGAAGTGACTCATTTTCCTTTTGAAGATCTTCATGAACCGCTCTCAATTTCTCAAGATCTTGCTTCCTTTGAAGATAATCATAGGAAAGCTTTTCATGAGTTGTTGAGAGAGTTTCATGACGACTTTCAAGTTCCTGATACTTAACGTGAAGATTTTTTATGTCTTCAATTAAGGATTCAGATCGAGTCATTTCAGCACCTAATAGATCATCGCTTCTGTCTAACAGTTTTTGAATATGTTCCATAGCTTTCTGCTGTTCAGTTGCAATTTTAGCAAGTGTTTTGTAGCTGGGTTTTGAATCACAATCAGAGTCATCGTCACTAGATGTTTGATAGTGAGTAGTGCGTGTGTTTACCTTGGCACCGCGAGCCATGAAGCAGTAGGTAGAAGCGGAGTAGTCCTTGTCATTTGCATCGGTGTCGGTGACGAGGTCATTGTCTTCAGTATTGAAGATGGACTTGGCAACGTATGCTGTAGCCAGACTTGCGACGCCTGAATCGGACTCCTCCTCAGACTCCACCTCTGCCTCCTCAGAAGCGGACTCCTCCTCCGAGTCCATTTCCTTGCCAACAAACGCACGTGCCTTGCCAGATGAGCTCTTCTTGTGTGATGAAGACTTTGAGGAAGACTTGGACGAAGACTTTGAGTATTTATTCTTCTTCTTCTTGTCGTTAGAGCCATATTCCTTGCTCTTCTTCTTCTTTTTGTTCTCATTGTCCCACTGTGGACACTCAGAGATGAAGTGGCCAGGTTTCTTGCACTTCTGACATGTTTTCTTCTTGTAGTCGTGAGCAGAAGCTTCGTCATTCCTTGAGCTTGATTGGGAAGACTTTCTAAATCCTTTCTTCTTGGTGAATTTTTGGAACTTCTTCACAAGCATAGCAAGTTCTCTTCCAATATCTTCAGGATCATCAGAACTGCTGTCAGATTCTTCTTCAGATGAGGAGACAGCTTTTGCCTTCAAGGCACGAGTTCGCCTATAGTTTGGACCGTAGATATCTCTTTTCTCAGAAAGCTGAAACTCATGTGTGTTGAGCCTCTCAAGTATGTCAGATGGATTGAGTGTGTTGAAATCAGGACGTTCTTGAATCATCAGGGCTAGGATGTCAAACAAACTATCAAGTGATCTTAGTAGTGTCTTGACGACTTCATGTTTGGTGATCTCAGTAGCGCCGAGGGCTTGAAGCTCATTTGTGATGTCAGTGAGTCGGTCAAAAGTGTGCTGGACATTCTCATTGTCATTTCTCTTGAAGCGGTTGAAGAGGTTGCGAAGGACACTGATTCTCTGATCTCTCTGGGTTGAGATGCCTTCATTGACCTTGGAGAGCCAGTCCCAGACCAGCTTAGATGTCTTCAAAGCACTCACACGGCCATACTGTCCTTTGGTCAGGTGACCACAGATGATATTCTTGGCAGTAGAGTCCATTTGAACAAATTTCTTGACGTCAGCAGCAGTGACACCTTCTCCAGCCTTGGGAACGCCGTTTTCGACGACATACCATAGGTCGACATCAATGGCTTCAAGATGCATGCGCATCTTATTCTTCCAGTAGGGATATTCAGTTCCATCGAAGACGGGGCACGCAGCGGAGAATTTAATTATCCCTGCAGTCGACATAGCTAAAACTCCAGGTGGTTAAACCGAATCACATAGAACAAGGGAGCACCTTGCTCTGATACCAATTGAAAGTGCGTTATATCGACTAGAGAGGGGGTGAATAGGCGATTTTTATGAAAGTCTTCAAAACGTGGAAGTTATGAAGACAAACGATAGAAATAAACCTATTACCATGCAGCGGAAGGTAGACTACACTAGGCAAGCCATAGTCAAGTGTTCAATGAAGTGAAAGCACAATGACTTAATAGCAGTAATGTAGTAAGGATCAGGTAGGAAGATATTATGAAGCCATACAGAGCATGCAGTCACTCAGTGAAGACAAAAGATAGTGCAAACATACAATGACTTCACAAGGAGCAACAGTAAGTAAAGGGAAGGGAAGATGAAACCAGTGACTCGTTGAAGACAATGATTTGTTGGACCAGTTCCAGTTGCTGTGACAACTGTACGTCTGGTTGGGGCGGCTAGGTATTTAAACCTTAGGACACACAGTCCCGGACACCCAGTCCTGAACACGCAGCTCAGGACACCCAGTCCTCACCGTAATCCCCTTGAGCTAAGGTCACACAGACCTCGCCCAATCACTCTAGTAAGTATTCAAGGTAGACTCCCAAACCTTCACAGACTTCGTTCACCGGCAATCCACAATGTCTCTTGGATGCTCAGAACGCGACGCCTAACCGGCTGGAGGATGCACAGTCCTCAAGTGTAATAAGTCTTCAGATCACACAGACAAGAAGACTTAAGTGATGCCCAATTCTCTCTGGCTCTGGGTGGTTAGGGCTTTATCCTCGCAAGGAATTCTCTCTCAAAGGCTTCGAGGTGGGTTGCTCTCAAACGACAAAAGCCGTATTCTCAATCTGAGCAGCCAACCATTTATGGTTGTGGGGGGTGGGCTATTTATAGCCACTTGGCAACCCGACCTGATTTGTATGAAATGACCCTGGGTCACTAAGGAACTGACACGTGTTCCAACGATCAGATTTCAAACTCACACGACAACTTTACTTGGGCTACAAGCAAAGCTGACTTGTCCGACTCTGGACAAGATTCGCTCTCATAGTCTTCACTCGAAGACATAGGTTTTTTGGTTAGGCATCACTTCAGTCAGTCTGACTGGTTCTCTTGGACCCCACTTAACAGTACGGTGGTTCCTATGACTCAACACAAAAGAAAAAGAACTACGAAAGATCTAAGTCTTCGAGCTCCATAGGCTTCATGTGGTGTCTTCTCTTGTCATAGTATTCAATGTGAATATCTTCATATACCACCTTTGACTTCAATGTCTTCATACATTTTTAGGGGTCATCTCTGGTAGGAAAACCGAATCAATGAGGGACTTCTACCTATGTTATCCTGCAATTCTCACAAACACATTAGTCCCTCAACTAGGTTTGTCGTCAATACTCCAAAACCAACTAGGGGTGGCACTAGATGCACTTACATCCTCCCCTTCCTTCCCCTCTCCTATTAGGACTAGGAAAGAGGGGGAATCCTACTTGGAGTAGGATTGCCCCCCTTGGGCGTGCCTCCTCCTCCTTGGCCGCCCCTCCCCCTCTCCCTCCTTTATATACGGGGAGGGGGCATCCCTTGGAGACACAACAATTGATCTGTTGATCTCTTAGCCGTGTGCGGTGCCCCCCTCCAGCATAATCCACCTCGGTTATATCGTAGCGGTGCTTAGGCGAAGCCCTGCATTGGTAGCTTTATCAACATCGTCACCACACCGTTGTGCTGACGAAACTCTTCCCCGAGCTCTACTGGATCGTGAGTTCGCGGGACGTCACCGAGCTGAACGTGTTCTGAACGCGGAGGTGCTGTATGTTCGGTGCTGATGATCGGTCGACCGTGAAGACGTACAACTACATCAACCGCATTGTTATAACGCTTCCTCTTAACGGTCTACGAGGGTATGTGGATGACACTCTCCCCTCTCATTGGTATGCATCACCATGATCTTGCGTGTGCGTAGGAAAATTTTAAAATTACTACGTTCCCCAACACCGTCTGCCCGGTTGTACCGCTTGATAGGGTTTCTGCAGCGTACCTGTCGTGGGTTTGTCACGGCAGATGTCCTTGTGAACGGACTTAGTCATGCAGCCATCGCTACGGGTTAGCTTAAGGGGTTAAACCGGACAAAGGGACACGGGGAATTTTATACTAGTTCGGCCCCTTCGAGGAAGGTAAAAGCCTATGTCTAGTTGTGATTGGTATTGCTAGGGTTTCGAAGGCCAGGGAGTGAATCCGCTTTGTCTGGCTCTCGAGTTGTTGTTGTTTGTCCCTAAACCGCGGCTGGGTCGTCCCTTTATATACATAGGTTGACGCCCGCCGGACTACAGAGCCCCGAAGCCGGATCATAAACGTGTCCGGTTCGGTCTCTACTCTCCCTATCTTATCATACAAGTTATTTGACTAGGTCGGTTTACATTTACAGGCTATAGCCCGCCTTTGGGCCGTGGGCCTTCCTTAATGCGCCATTATCCTCACCTCTTCATGGGCTTCTAGTCTTCAAGGAGTCAACCCGGCTACATAAGGCCGGTTTACCTCCAATAGTAATATCCCCAACATTAGGCCCCAAATTGGTTTGAACTTGTTCATGTCAATCTTCCATACTTAGAAAAAATCTTCTCTCCTACCTTCACTTTTGATCTTGTAAACTGCCGTGATGTCATACTTCAAAATTATGATAAACCGCCGTGATGTCATCCATCCGCTGATGTCGGAGATTACCTTCATTTAATATATATTCAGTCATTGAGGTGACATCTTTATTAACTTATCCATTTTTGGGCTCCTCGATTCCTGTGCTTGCCGTTTTATCACTTCACCCTATAAATAGGGCCGAGGGGTCATTTTCACCTTCCCCCCGTGCCTCTTCGCGTCGTCTTCCTTGCGCCGCTCAGCCTCTAGAGCTCCGCCGCCACCATCGACCATCGCCTCTGCTCCGACCCTGGCCGCTGCATCACCCTGAACGCACCAGAATACTGCGGCGCCTTTCCGCTTCCTCACCAGCTTCGGTAAGTTCTCTGCTTTTATTGCCACAGATCTATTCTAGGGTTTCGACGTTCTTCGCAGTTCTTCTGAAGTTCATTAGTGCTGTTCTTCCCTGTTCTTCCTTTAGTATGTAGATGGACACTTCATGCTTGATGTATCTCTTGCCGTAGCTAACCTAACATGGTCATCACAAATCCTTATGCGCAAAGAACTGATCTAGTCTGTCATAAATTGCTTCAGTTATGCATCCCTTCAAGATCCAATTACTTTTCCTTTTCTGTCTTATCTTAGATCTGAAAGTTTTATATATCACTGTGAGATCTGTTTCTACATTCCTGTGAGATCCGTTTCTCCTCGCACCAATATAGGCGGCTTGACCTTGTATAAGCAGTCTATGCCATTAGCCCTCTGATAAACCGGAGGAGCATTTTAACTTCATAATTATGCTCTGGTTTAACAGTGTGTGAGTAATCCTGTGCTAGTATTACCTTTTTCTCTTATTGCATTGGTCTCCGGGTTGTACCATTTCACATATCAGTATGTTTCTTACTCCCTTGTTTCTTGTATATAAACATACGTAATTTATAAACCGGCCTTTCATTTTCAGTTTGTTCGCTTTGCAATGGCCAAACAATTCACTGCCTGCAACTGGCTCGTTCCCGGGTTACTAAGGCTCAGTTGAATGAGATGGTTAGCATTGGTTCTCTGCCTAAGAAAACTGAGATCAAATGGCGAGTTCCAGGAACAGAAAATCCTCCAACCCCGAGGCAGGGCGAGGTGGTGGTCTTTGTTGACCATATAGGCCGTAGTTTCAAACCGCCAGGGTCGAAGTTTTATCGAGATGTGCTTGCCAGCTTTCAACTACATCCACAAGATATTGGTCCCAGCTTAGTTTCCAACTTATGCAACTTCCAAGTCTTCTGTGAAGTATATTTACAAGAAGAACCAACTGCAGAATTGTTCTGGGATTTCTTTCACTTAAACCGACGCACAGAGTTTGTAAATGGCCCGAACACAGAGCTTGGTGGTGTCTCGATTCAAAAGCGGAAAGAAGTGGAATTTCCTCATGCCAAACATCATAGCCACCCAAAGGAATGGAACCAAACATGGTTTTACTGCAGAGAGACTTCTCCTGAGGATGAAAATCCCCTCCCCGGTTTCTGTGAGCACAGATTATCCAATACTCACCCAATGCCACAACGCCTGAGCTCTTTAGAAAGGGCGAAATACACTCCTCAACTCGCCAAGCTCCAGGCCTTTATGGCAAATGGTTTAACAGGTGTGGATTTTGTGCGCTGCTGGATATCCTGGAGTATCTTGCCACTAAGTCGGCTTCCCGGTTTAATGTGCGAATATACCGGTGAGTTTGACGACCCTCAACGCCATTGCAACATCCAATTATCTGAGGAAGAAGTTATTGAAGGTGTAGAGAAGATTCTGAATGAATCGGAACTGGTCTGTAGTCAAACCGGTCTGAGTCCCTTCTATGTCAAGAACAAACCGCCTGCTGTAAGCATTATACTCCGTCTTTATCTCTACTATCTTGAACTTATGCAACCTATAACCCTTCTTCTTTATATGCATAGGGCGACGACCCCTTCTGGAAACGGAAATCCATAGAGAAAGCGGCAAAGCCGACTGGAGACAAAGCGGTCAAGCCATCCCGCCCGAAGACCAAAGCCGTAAAACGGATGTCAAAGTGGAAAACGGCTGACCGGATTAATATGGAGCTTGATGATGATACTGATGATCCAGAAGTTGAGGTAGAACTTGACTCACTTGGATCTCTTTTTATGCATCTTGTTAACAATGATCTTCCTCAGGAGGATGCAGAAGCTAGTCAAGCTGATGACCTAGAGGTCACTTGAAGGTCAACATACCGACGAACCAACAGATGCTGAGCCTGTCGCACCCAATACTGAACCGGCAGAACCAAACCGGACTAGTCCGGTGAAGGACACTGAAATTCCAACATCATCCACCAAAAATCCTGAAGGCCAAGGTGATGATGTTATTATTATTGGAATAGGCCACAGCTCTCCTGGTCATTCCGTCATTTTAGCTCAGCATAGTGCCAAAGAAGAGCAAATTGCCAGGGATAAAGGTAAATGGAGCAGCGACTTATCAAACTATGCTCATCTTAACGCTGATGAGCTTCATTCCGGCTTCTTGAACCGTCTGCACTCAAACCGGGATTATGAAGCCGGTTTGGTGAACTTGATGAAAGAGCGATATGAGGTAAATTCTTCTCCCTTTGTATATTGATTTATAGCTGAAACACTATCCCAAGTAGCCCCCAAGGGCCGTTTTATGATTGTTAATCACAAACCGGGTCTTTGTAACACTTCAAGCATCCCATCACTGATCCTTGTAATGGCGCATCGCCAATGATAGATAAGACTCATCTTGGAAAATTAGATAACTTTCTGCAGCATAGCCCCCAAAGGCCGGTTTAACTTGGCAAGTTAATCCGGTTTTTAGTTCGCACAGCCGTTTTAGAACAGACACACATTAGCCCCCAAGTGTCAAGGATAATGCTTGCATTGTTCTGGAGACTTGTATAGAGTGTAGTATTTGAGAGCAAATAGGCATTAACCCCCAAGTATGAAGTGTATAACTTGTTATATGCTTTATACTTAGTGATTAAATATGTTGTTTGTTGAATATACCTTCAATGTTGCAGGCTGAACTGAGAAGCAAAGATCCCCGAAATTCTGACTTGCAAGAAAATGTGAAGTCTCAACAAGCTGAAGCTGCAAAAGCCAAAGAGGAGCTGACCCAGGCCCTAGCCGAAATGGAAAAGCTGAAAGAATCCTTCAACCAAGAGCGTGCTGAATGGGAAACTGAAAAAGCCGGTTTAACCAAAAGAGCTGTAGACGCCGAGGCAGCCCTGAAACCAGTGGCTGAAGAACTAGCCAGTTTGAAATGCCAAATCAATGCTATGACCTCTGCAATCTTTGGTAAGTGTCTGCTTATGTATGTTGTGCCAGTCAATGAATCTTAAAATTAACCAAAATGTTGATAACATCTTTGGCAGGCACTCAGATCGCTCATCTTGGTGCAGATATGCGGATGAAGCTCAAAGCGGCATATACATTGGTTGAGCAGCTATACTCTGGGTCTCAGCGCGCCATTAGCACGGCGGCTTATAACAAACTGGCTCCAACTTTGATTAAGGAGACCCTTGAGAAGCTGGGCATGTTACCAGCCCGTATTGCCGAGTTGAAGAGAGCCGCTGCCAGAGCAGGAGCTTTAACCGCCCTTATTCGAGCCAAGGCCTGGATTCCGGACCTTGAAGCGGAGGATATTATTAAAGGATACCCAGGCGTTAAAGAAGACGGTTCAAACTTCGACAATGATGATCTTCGGCGGCTGACCAAACAGATGCGGCAGCAGCCAGCAAGTTGGCTGAGGATACCGATTTGTCTCATTTTCGACCGTTTTATGATGCAGAAGGGAAAAGACAGCCGACCGACATTCATGAAGTCAAAGAACTTGTGCCTCCGATTCGTAAGCACACTTACGCCCCTGATATTAACCCTTCCAATCTTATCCATGAGGAAGCAGTGTTCCAAGCTTTAACCGGAATCGATTGGTCAACGACTGATTTCCAACGTCTGGGGAGGGACGAAGAGGTGCCTACATCAACTGATCCGCAACCGTCAAACCGTCGTGATGAAGAGTCCTGATCTGGTCGCCGGTTTATGTGGCTACTGTGAAAAACAATGGCACTGTTTGAGCCGCTTTGAAGCTTCATGTAATAGGATAGCTGAAACTCTATTTATCTGCCATGCCATCGAGCATGTTTCGCAATGCTTTGTGACAACCTGTGCCGCCCTTCGGGATATATTTATGCATAACCCATGATGAATTGCCTTCCTGGGTACAAAAACTTAAAAGCGTCTAGCGGTGTACCGCTAAACGTGTCATAATATCCAAGAAGTATATAGTACTTAGATGAATAATCAAGTGTTTGTACAAAAAGTAGTGTACAGAACATACCTCAAAACGTGTATACGGCAAAGGTGTTAACACCAATCCGGGATGTTTGATAATTTCATCTTCATAATGCTGGTCTATATATTAAACCGAACCGGTATAACTACCGGATTTTATAACACTGGTGATTTAGTCAAACCAGACCGGGTCAATGAACACCGGTTTATAATTGATCATATGCCAACAACTGGTAGTTGAAAAGCAAGCCGGGTCAAGGACGCCGGTTTATCAAAAAATACTTAGTTAATCCATTTAACAAAGCCTTTTAAGATGGGCCTCCAATTAACCAATCATCATTTTAACTGTGACAAGTTCAGGGTCTGTAAAAGATTGACTTGTCAAACGTTCGATGGGTCATACCAGGATTACCTGGACAGGAGTGGCTTACTTGATGAAGGCAGGCTAACCCGGGTTTTTAGGTGAATACACCAGGCTTCCAAGCCGTGGCTTGATAGCCAATTACGAGGGTCCTTTCAAACTCTTTGTTGCTGTGCAAAAAAGAGCCCCCAAGTAACTTTGTGAGCGATGCTCAATGTGCGCCTATGTTTGAGTCTGTACTATGTACAACACTCTCTTTGGCTCTACAAATTTTTCCTTTTGTGGCTGAAATGCCTATCAAGAGGTGTAGCTGTGGTTCAAACATGACCAAGCCCCCTAGTGATTTTCTTAATCTCTATGCAGCTGCTAAAGCCGGTTTAACAAAGACTCCACTTTGTCAGTTAACTTGTAAAAGCACACACATGATATAAGAAAGAACAGATACCCCGCTTATAACGGAGGCTCCGGTTTATTATATGATATATAAACTGTCATAAATATGTACAGATGAAGAGCCTATGGCTTCAAGTATAGTAAGGCTGAAGGAGAGCTATGTTCCATGGCCGCTTTGTCTCCTCCTCTGATTGAGGTGAGTCTTCACGCTCTCGAACATCAATGAGGTAGTAAGATCCGTTGTGCAGACTTTTGCTGACCACAAAGGGTCCTTACCAAGGGGGGGATAACTTGTGCATATCAGTCTGATCCTGGATGAGCCGGAGCACCAAATCTCCTTCTTGAAAGGTTCTAGTTTTAACCCGGCGGCTGTGATAACGTCGAAGATCTTGTTGATAAATCGCTGAACGTGCTGCTGCAAGATCACGCTCTTCATCCAACAGGTCCAGAGAATCTTGACGTGCCTTCTCATTATCAGCTTCAACATAAGCTGCCACACGGGGCGAATCGTGACGGATGTCACTAGGAAGAACTGCCTCCGCTCCATAAACCATGAAGAAAGGTGTGTAACCTGTAGATCTATTGGGTGTGGTGTTGATGCTCCATAACACAGAAGGTAGCTCCTCAACCCAACAACCCGGCGTCCTCTTTAAGGGAACCATAAGCCTTGGTTTGATACCCCGTAGAATTTCTTGATTTGCCCTTTCCGCTTGACCATTTGATTGGGGGTGAGCCACTGATGCGAGATCAAGCCGGATGTGCTCATGTTGACAGAATTCTTCCATCTCCCCTTTTGATAGATTAGTACCATTATCTGTTATAATGCTGTGTGGAAAGCCAAACCGGAATATCACCTTTTTGATGAATTGAACCGCCGTGGCTGCATCACACTTGCTGACTGGCTCCGCCTCCACCCATTTAGTGAATTTATCAACTGCTACTAATAGGTGGGTCTTCTTGTCCTTAGAGCGCTTGAAGGGTCCAACCATATCAAGCCCCCAAGTTGCAAACGACCACGTAATTGGAATCATCCGCAACTCTTGAGCCGGAACGTGCGCACGACGGGCAAATTTTTGACATCCATCACATCTCTTGACTAAATCCTCCGCATCAGCATGTGCCGTCAACTAGTAAAAACCGTGGCGAAAAGCTTTGGCAACCAACGACTTCGAACTGGCATGGTGACCGCAATCCCCTTCATGGATTTCTCGCAAAATCTCACAACCTTCTTGAGGAGAAACACAACGCTGAATCGCTCCTAAAACACCGTAACGATGTAACTCCCCGTTGAGTATGGTCATGGACTTGGAACGCTCTGTCGAGTCAACGTTTCATCAGCTGGTAACTCGCCCCGGTTCATGTAATCCAGATATGGGATCGTCCAATCCGGTATGGCATGCAGAGCTGCCACCAACTGAGCCTCCGGATCAGGAATAGCCAAATCTTCTTCAGTTGGTATTTTGACTGACGGATTGTGCAACACATCCAGAAAGACATTGGGCGGAACCGGTTTACGTTGGGAACCAAGACGACTTAAAGCGTCCGCTGCTTCATTCTTCCGCCGGTCTATATGGTCCACCTGACAACCTTTAAAGTGACCAGCCACTGCGTCCACCTCTCACCGATATGAAGCCATGAGTGGGTCCTTAGAATCCCAAGTGCCAGACACCTGCTGAGCCACTAGACCTGAATCGCCGAAGCACTTAACCCAGCTCAAATTCATCTCTTTAGCCATCCGAAGACCGTGGAGTAAAGCCTCATATTCAGCTGCATTGTTAGTACAAGGGAACATTAAACGGAGGACATAACAAAACTTGTCACCTCGTGGGGAAGTTAGTACGACTCCAGCCCCCGAGCCCTCCAACTGTCTGGATCCATCAAAATGAATAGTCTAGTATGTATTATCTGGTTTCTCTTCAGGTGCCTGTAACTCCGTCCAATCGTTGATGAAATCCACGAGTGCCTGGGACTTGATCGCCGTGTGGGGTATATATTTGAGCCCATGAGGTCCAAGCTCAATGGCCCACTTGGCAATCCGGCCAGTTGCTTCTCTGTTTTGAATGATGTCGCCCAGAGGAGCTGAACTAACCACTGTGATAGGATGGCCCTGAAAATAATGTTTAAGCTTCCGGCTCGCCATAAACACTCCATATACCAGCTTCTGCCAATGCGGGTACCTCTGCTTGGACTCAATGAGCACCTCACTGATATAATAAACCGTCCGTTGAACCGGATATTCCTTGCCAAGCTCCTTGCGCTCTACCACAATGGCTATGCTAACAGCTCGGGCATTAGCAGCCACATATAATAATAATGGCTCTTTATCGATCGGCGCCGCAAGCACGGGCGGTTCAGCTAGCTGCCGCTTCAGATCTTCGAACGCCTTATCAGCTGCCTCGCTCCAGACAAAGTTATCTATTTTCTTGAGCATCTGATATAAGGGGATGGCCTTCTCTCCAAGGCGGCTGATAAACCGGCTCAAGGCTGTAATCCGGCCGGCCAGACGTTGAACATCGTTAATACACGCCAGTTTAGCCAAGGATGTAATTGCTGCAATCTTTTCCGGATTAGCCTCAATGCCTCTATTTGAAACCAGAAAGCCTAAGAGCTTGCCTGTCGGGACACCGAAGACACACTTCTCCAGATTGAGCATCATCTTGTAAACCCATAGATTGTCAAAGGTTTCTCGTAGATCCTCTATCAACGTCTCCTCCTTTCTGGATTTGACCACAATATCATCCACATATGCATGAACATTGTGCCCAATTTGTTTATGAAGGCAATTCTTAACACATCGCTGGTAAGTCGCCTGGGCACTCTTTAGTCCAAAGGGCATGGAAACATAGCAGAAGGCTCCAAAGGGAGTTATGAAGGCTGTCTTCTCCTGGTCCTTAACCACCATTTTGATCTGATGATAACCAGAGTAAGCATCCAGAAAACACAAACGGTCACAACCCACCGTAGCATCAATTATCTGATCAATGCGAGGGAGAGCAAAGGGGTCTGCAGGGCAAGCCTTGTTTAAATGTGTGTAGTCCACACACATGCGCCAAGTGCCGTTTTTCTTAAGAACCAGCACCAGATTGGCTAACCACTCTGGATGAAAAACTTCGACAATAAACCCAGCAGCCAACAAACGGGCTAACTCTTCACCTATAGCCTTGCATCTCTCCTCGTTGAAACGGCGGAGGAACTGCCTGACTGGTTTGAACTTAGGATCAATGTTGAGTGTGTGCTCAGCGAGTTCCCTCGGTACACCTGGCATTTCAGAAGGTTTCCATGCGAAGATGTCCCGATTCTCACGGATGAACTCGATGAGCGCACTTTCCTATTTGGGATCCAGGTTAGCGCTGATGCTGAACTGTTTGGATGAATCACCAGGAACAAAGTCAATCATCTTAGTGTCTGTAGCCGATTTGAACTTCAACGCTGGATCATGTTCCGTAGTTGGCTTTTTTAAAGAGGTCATGTCCGCCGGATCAACTTGCTCCTTATAGAATTTCAACTCCTCCGTGGCACAAACCGACTCAGCATAAGCCGCATCGCCTTCTTCACACTCCAAAGCAATCTTTCTACTTCCATGTAATGTGATAGTCCCTTTATGACCTGGCATTTTAAGTTGTAGATAAACATAACATGGCCTTGCCATAAACTTAGCATAAACCGGCCGCCCAAACAAGGCGTGGTACGGACTTTTGATCTTTATCACCTCAAATGTCAATGTTTCTGACCTTGAATCGTAGTCATCTCCAAAAGCTACCTCCAAAGCTATCTTGCCAATAGGATATGCAGACTTACCAGGCACCACACCATGAAAGACCGTGTTTGACGGTTTAAGATCCTTATCTGTCAACCCCATACGGCGGAATGTATCATAATACAAAATATTGATACTACTTCCCCCATCCATGAGCACTTTAGTGAACTTGTATCCCCCAACCTAAGGGGCTACCACCAGGGCCAAATGACCTAGATTATCAACCCGGGGTGGGTGATCATCTCTACTCCACAAAATAGGTTGCTCAGACCAGCGTAAATACTGAGGTACTGCCGGCTCAACAGAGTTTACTGCCCTTTTGTGAAGCTTCTGATCACGTTTGCACAAACTAGTAGTGAAGACATGATATTGCCCGCTGTTCAGCTGTTTGGGATTGCTCTGATAACCCGACTGCTGCTGCTGCTGACTCCCCTGATGGTTGTAACCTCCCTGGTTGCCTCGGTGCCCTTGATTGACGTGTCCGGTTTGGTTGCCTGGAAACCCTGAACTGGAACCACCACCTCCGTAACCCAGCCCGTGGAAACTTCCTCCTGAACCGCCGGGCGGGCCATTGTCATATTGGAACATATTGGAATTCTTGAAATCCCGCATGATATAACAGTCTTTCCAAAGATGTGATGCCGGCTTCTCCTTCGATCCATGCTTCAGACAGGGCTGATTTAATAGGCGCTCTAAATTGTTGCCTGAACCTCCACCCCTTTGGGGCTGCTTGCCCTTACAGCGCCGGCCATTCTCCTGCATGTTGGTATTTGCAACAAAGTCCGAGCTGCTGTTGGCCTTGCGCTTACCACCGTTTCCATGGCCTGCCGGATTATGTTGTTGACCTTTGGCATTGCCGCTCTTCTTACCTTTCTCCGGTTTGTCCACCTCTGAATCCGGATCCTTGGTATTATCTGAATCGGCGTATTTAACCAAAGCGTCCATGAGTGTTGACATGTCATTGCAGTGACGTTTGAGCCGTCCCAACTTCTGTTTTAACGGTTTGAAACGACAATTACCCTCTAATGTTAACACCGCAGTGTATGCATTGATACGATCTGATGAATGCAGAATCGCTGAGACCCGTTTGACCCAATGGGTCGTGGACTCCCCTTCCTCTTGGACACAAGCGGCCAGATCTACGAGTGACATCGGCTGCTTACATGTATCCTTGAAGTTCTAGATAAACCGGTGCTTCAATTCAGCCCATGATCCAACAGAGTTGGTCGACAAGCTCTTCAACCAAGTGCGAGCTGTTCCTTCCAACATCGTGGTGAAATATTTAGCACATACTTCCTCATCCACATCTAACATCTCCATTGCCATCTCATAGCTTTCCACCCACGCCTCTGGTTGCAAATCGGCGGTGTAATTTGGTACCTTACGAGGTCCCTTGAAATCCTTGGGCAGTCTCACATTATGCAAAGCAGGAGTTAAACACGGCACCCCTAAGGAACTAAACATCACCCCTGGCTCCACGGAGGCCGTGGGGTGAACTGGAGTATGCTGTCGTGCTCCGTGTCGAGCTGCCAACTCGGCCTCCCGATGTGCGTGGCCATGGTCCACAACGTCTTGCGCATTAGCGCCTCCCCCAGCCGGGTTGTTCCCTCGTGGTGAATTTCGGCGACGTGCACTACTGGACACGGCCAGTTTGTCCTCCACGTGTCTGCTATAACCCTGGCTTGGACGGGGAGTGGAGTGAATCCTCTCACGACTGTGCGAATACGCCTACTGTTGATTTAGTGCTGTTTGAAGGAGATCCCTGGCCCGACATGCTTCCACTGCAACTGGTGACTCGCCGTCGGTTGGGAGAGCCACCAAGCGTGAAGCGGCAGCCACAATGTTGTCCAACGGGTTGGAATAATGCCCGGGCGGGGTCGATGGCACAACGTTGTTCTGGCGAGGCGGGTCCGTCGTGCGTGGCTGAACCGGTGCTCCTGTTCCCGGCGCTCCCGCCCGGTTTAGCGTGGGTTGGTTACCAGCTCCTGCACCTGGTGTGTTGAAAAGATTCTACGGCTCATAAACCGACGGGAGACGTGATCGATACCTTCTTCTCATGACTCCCTCTGAAGCATTTTGATCCAGTCTAATCCGGTAGGCCTGTGCTTCCAATTTAGCCCGCTCTGTAGCCATCCTAGCATTCTCTGTTGCCAGGTCCGCTTTAGCCTGGGCTATCTGATCTTTCACCTTTGCAATCTCCGCATTGTGCTGATCCCTGGCTGCTGTATCCACCTCCGCGAACATCAACATTGCCAAAGCGTCGAATAAATCAGACAAGACTTGGGCCGGAGGCGACGCTGAGCTTCCTGCACCTGCTGGTGTGGCCGTCGTTGAACCGGAGAGCATTGCTGCGGCGGTAGATGAATGAGGCACTGATTGTGTGCCGGCCATGAAGATGGCGGCCCGGTTTGGTAGACCGGGGGAATCCGGAATACTGTTGCCCTCGGATCCTCCCTCAATCCGGCCATCCTGCAACTGGTAAAGTGATTCGGTCTCTCCAGAAGACTCGTCATCAGAACAGACCATGGTTTCTCCATCGGACACTGGTCCATCCTCGTACCTCGATCCATGGATGACGCCTACGAAAACATGCCTTGCCTCGGGCTGAACCGGTGAAGAGCTTGCACGCCGAGCCATTTTGATGATGTCGGTGTAGATGTCCGGCTCGGGGGCCGATTCGCCGATCTTGCCGATGAAGACGTGAATCCCACCAAAGGGGACCCGGTAACCGTATTCGATTGAATTGGCCTCGGGACCCCATCCTACGTTGTCGATGTAGAGCTTGCCGCGGCGACTCTTCGTCATCCGGCCCACAGCGTATCCCTTAAGTCCATAGAAGCTGCCCTTCAAGAACTCAAAACCATCGTGCGATAGCCCCACGGTGGGCGCCAACTGTCGTGGGTTTGTCACGGCAGATGTCCTTGTGAAAGGACTTAGTCGTGGAGCCATCACTACGGGTTAGCTTAAGGGGTTAAACCGGACAAAGGGACACGGGGAATTTTATACTAGTTCGGCCCCTTTGAGGAAGGTAAAAGCCTACGTCTAGCTGTGATTGGTATTGCTAGGGTCTCGAAGGCCAGGGAGCGAATCCACTTTGTCTGGCTCTCGAGTTGTTGTTGTCTGTCCCTAAACCGCGGCCGGGTCGTCCCTTTATATACATAGGTTGACGCCCGCCGGACTGCAGAGCCCCGAAGACGGATCATAAACGTGTCCGATTCGGTCTCTACTCTCCCTATCTTATCATACAAGTTATTTGACTAGGTCGGTTTACATTTACAGGCTATAGCCCGCCTTTGGGCCGTGGGCCTTCCTTAAAGCGCCATTATCCTCACCTCTTCATGGGCTTCTAATCTTCAAGGAGTCAACCCGTCTACATAAGTCCGGTTTACCTCCAATAGCAATATCCCCAACAGTACCCATGAGTCCCGGTTGTACCGGGACAAGGAGCGGTTGTACCGCTGTGGGGCTGTTTTCGCAGTAACGGTTGGATTTTAGGGTTTGGTATATAAGGGTGGTTCTTCCACCTACCACACCTACCTCTTACCTCTCTCACTCCATCATTAATGCCACTCAAGCTCTTTTGCCCGATCTCTCTCTCTAGCCACTCAAACTTGTTGATTTGCTAGGGATTGAAGGAGGAGACCTAGATCTACACTTCCACCAAAGGATATTTGCTTCGCCCATACTTTCTTGTGTGGATTTTGTTACTCTTGGGTGTTTGAGCACCCTAGACGGTTGAGGTCACCTCGGAGCCAGATTCCATTGTGGTGAAGCTCTGTGGTTTCATTGGGAGCCTCCAATTCAGTTGTGGAGAGAGCCCCAACCTTGTTTGTAAAGGTCCGTTCGCCGCCTCCAAGGGCACCAATAGTGGAATCACGGTATCTCGCATTGTGTGAGGGCGTGAGGAGAATACGGTGGCCCTAGTGGCTTCTTGTAACGCCCCGAGACCGATGTGCCAGGTGTCGTCCAGTTATTCGCTGTTGTTGCGTTGTCATTGCTTGCGTGTCATGCATTGCATATCATGTCATCATGTGCATTTCATTTGCATACGTGTTCGTCTCATGCATCCGAGCATTTTCCCCGTTGTCCGTTTTGCATTCCGGCGCTCCTATCTCCTCCGGTGGTCATTTCTACCTTTCTTTCGTGTGTGGGGATTAAACATTTCCGGATTGGACCAAGACTTGCCAAGCGGCCTTGGTTTACTACCGGTAGACCGCCTGTCAAGTTTCGTACCATTTGGACTTCGTTTGATACTCCAACGGTTAACCGAGGGACCGAAAAGGCCTCGTGCGTGTTGCAGCCCAACATCCTTCCAATTTGGCCCAAAACCCACCTAAACCCCCTCCATCATCTCGGTCATTCGATCACGATCGCGTGGCCAAAAACCGCACCTCATTTGGACTCTCCTAGCTCCCTCTACCTATAAAAGAGCACCCCTCCCCGAAATTTCGGATCATTTCGCGGATGAACCCTAGATCTCACCTCCCTCCGCACCGCCGGACATGTCCGTTCACCGGCGGACGCGTCCACCGCCGCCGCCACGTCGCTTCGACCAATGGAGCGCCGCCACGTCAGCGCGCCGCCTCCCGCGCCCAATCAGAGCGCGCCACTTGGCGCCCCGCCGCCCGCGCCTCCCACCGGCCCGCTCGGCCCAAGGCCGGCCCCCTCCTCCGCGCGTTTGGGCCGCGCACCGCCCGCAGCGCCCGACGCCGCCCGCCTCTTCCTCCGTGCCACGCCGCCGCACCTCGGTGCCGGCTCGCTGCCGAACAGCGCGCCTCGCCGCCCGCCGCACTCTCCTCGCCGGCGCAGCCACGCCCGCGACCACCGCCGCCGTTCGCCCGCGCCGGCGTGCGCCTCTCCTCCGGCCAGATCCGGGCAGGAGCCGGCCGGATCCGGCGGCCCCAACCTCCTCTCCGGCGATCCCCGGCGTTCCCGGCGAGCTCCGATCATCCTCGAAGTCCGTGCCACGAAACCCTAGATCTGGAGGTGGTTATTTCGGCAGTCCTAAGATTCCAGTTTCAAATGCACATGTTCATCGCATCGTAACTTTGCATGCATAGCTCCGATTCATGCATATAGCATATCAAAATGTTCGTCTCAGAGAGTACATCATTTCATCTCATTGCATCATTTTCCTTTGAGTTCATCTTGATGCCCGAAATGCTGTTAGAAGAGTGCTACTTGAGATAATTGTCAGATCTGCTGCTCCATTTAGATATTTGTCATTTTTGTCATGATTATTGTGTGCATGATATGCCCATGAGCTCTACATATGTTTTGTTAAGGGTTTTGCCATCTTTCCAGAGGTGCAACCCATGTAGTTTTGTGATGTGTGTGTGGTGACTAGCACAAGCTTGCAAAGTGAGGCACTTGGTAATGCTGATTTCTAGGATTTAGCATTTCCACTAAGTCCTTGACCTGTTTATCTCATATTGCCATATGTTCATGTTGTTTCCTAGTGATCCGTGCCTCTTTTGAGGATGGTCAGTAAGGATGTTTTGTTAATATTGTAGTGCTCTATCCATTCATGCTTTTGTTTGCAATTATGGAGCACTCTACCATGAGTCAATCGAGCTCTACTTTTTCTACTTCGTGAATCTGGGCAGATTATCTACTTGTTAGCAATTTTGCCGAGGATGTTGTGGTTGATCCGTGCATGCTATGTTATTGTTCTTGCCATGTCTAGCTTGCATTTTGTGTATTCTTGATGGGTGTATGCTTAGCTAGTCATGACTTGCTCCGTAGTGAGTGCATCGAGCTCGTAAACATGCCTACTTGATATCTGTTTCAGCATGCTCCAGTTTTTCACAAAGTCTGTAACCTAATTATGTTTTTGCCATGTTCACATGCTTGCAATTGTATTTTCTGATCCCTTTTGGCTCAAGGTCACTAAGGGACTTTTGTTAAGCTCTTTGAGTAGCTCCATGCCATGCTTTACTTTGCCATGTTAAGGTCCTGTAGCATATAGTTTTCATGCTCCGAAGTGTGCTACCTGATCTGAAATTCCAGACAAGTGTTAATTTCACTAAGTCTGAAATCTGTTTACCAAATGCATTTTTGCCATGCTTGTTTGAACCTGTTAATGGATGAATTGGCCGTAGCTCAGTGTTCATCTTTTGTTAAGCATAATGAATGGATTCCAGACATGTATTTTGTTGCCATGTTTGGGTGCTGTAGCATGTTCATCTTATTGCATTTAGATGGCTACTTGCTGTAAATCGTAGACCGGTGCCATATTTGAATTGCTTGCCATTTCCAAACCGTAACTCCGATTCCGGTGATCTTTATATCGTTTTCAAGCGATTTCATCTCATCTTTCCAGTGGCACACTTGGATTTCCAAATTGAGGCCAGGTTCACGCATTCCTTGTCCAATCATGCATATGCATCGCATCCCGCATCCCGCATATCATACCATGTTCATGTGTTGGTTGTTTACTATGCTGTGTGCTTCTTTCCGGTGTTTGCTTCTTCGGGTTGGTTCGGGTATCGTCGCGTTTGTGAGGACCCGTTCGTCTACGCCCGTTTGTCTTCTTCTTGGACTCGTTCTTCTTCCTTGCGGGATTTCAGGCAAGATGACCATACCCTCGAAATCACTTCTATCTTTGCTTGCTTAGTTGCTCGCTCTTTTTCTATGCCTATGCTGCGTTACCTACCACTTGCTTATCATGCCTCCCATATTGTTAAACCAAGCCTCTAACCCACCTTGTCCTAGCAAACCGTTGATTGGCTATGTTACCGCTTTGCTCAGCCCCTCTTATAGAGTTGTTAGTTGCAGGTGAAGATCGAAGTTTGTTCCTTGTTGGAACATGGATATGTTGTTCCTTGTTGGAACATGTTTACTTGTTGGGATATCACAATATATCTTTTTTAATTAATGCATCTATATACTTGGTAAAGGGTGGAAGGCTCGGCCTTATGCCTGGTGTTTTGTTCCACTCTTGCCGCCCTAGTTTCCGTCATATCGGTGTTATGTTCCCGGATTTTGCGTTCCTCACGCGGTTGGGTTATAATGGGAACCCCTTGACAGTTTTCTTTGAATAAAACTCCTCCAGCAAGGCCCAACCTTGGTTTTACCATTCGCCACCTAGCCTTTTTCCCTTGGGAGTCGCGCATCCCGAGGGTCATCTTATTTTAACCCCCCCAGGGCCAGTGCTTGTCTAAGTGTTGGTCCGAACTGAGTAGACTGTGGGGCCACCTCAGGGAAACTTGAGGGCTGGTTTTACTCGTAGGATGTCTCATCCGGTGTTGCCTTGAGAACGAGATATGTGCAGCTCCCATCAGGATGTCGGCACATCGGGCGGCTTTGCTGGACTTGTTTTACCATTGTCGAGGATGTCTTGAAGAACCGGGATACCGAGTCTGATCGGAATGTCTCGGGAGGAGGTCTATTCCTTCGTTAACCGTGAGAGCTTGTCATGGGCTAAGTTGGGACACCCCTGCAGGGATTTGAACTTTCGAAAGCCGTGCCCGTGGTTATGGGTAGATGGGAATTTGTTAACGTCTAGTTGTAGATAACCTGAACCTTAACTTAATTAAAATATATCAACAGCGTGTGTAACCGTGATGGTCTCTTTCTGGCAGAGTCCGGGAAGTGAACACGGTTGTTGGAGTTATGCTTGACGTAGGTTGTTTTAGGATCACTTCTTGATCATACTTTTATCGACCGTGCTTTGCCTTCTCTTCTCGCTCTCTTTTGCGTATGTTAGCACCATATATGCTAGTCGCTTGCTGCAGCTCCACCTCATACCTTTTACCTTACCCATAAGCTTAAATAGTCTTGATCGTGAGGGTGCGAGATTGCTGAGCCCCCGTGGCTCACAGATACTTCCAAAACTAGCTTGCAGGTGCCGATGAGACCGTGCAGGTGACGCAACCAAGCTCAAGGAGGAGCTCGATGAAGATCTTGTCCTTTGTGTTGTTTCGTTCTAGTTGATCAGTAGTGGAGACCAGTTGGGGTCGATCGGGGACCTTTGTCGCATTTGGGGTTCTTCTTTTATTTTGGTTCCGTAGTCGGACCTTGATTGTATCTGGTTGATGTAATGTTTTATTCATGTAATTGTGTGAAGTGGCGATTGTAAGCCAACTATGTATCTCTTTCCCTTATTTTATTACATGGGTTGTGTGAAGATTACCTCACTTGGGACATTGCTTTCAATGCGGTTATGCCTCTAAGGCGTGCTTCGACACGTAGGAGATATAGCCGCATCGAGGGCGTTACACTTCTTGGGGAGCATTGTGCCTCCACACCGCTCCAACGAAGACATACTTCCCCTCAAAAGGAAGGAACTTCGGTAACACATCCTCGTTGTCGGTGTCAAAACCAGCGGATCTCGGGTAGGGGGACCCGAACTGTGCGTCTAGGCCGGATGGTAACAGGAGGCAAGGAACACAATGTTTTACCCAGGTTCGGGCCCTCTTGATGGAGGTAAAACCCTACGTCCTGCTTGATTAATATTGATGATATGGGTAGTACAAGAGTAGATCTACCACGAGATCAAGGAGGCTAAACCCTAAAAGCTAGCCTATGGTATTATTGTTGTATGATGAAGTTGTCCTATGGACTAAAACCCTCCGGTTTATATAGACACCGGAGAGGGTTAGGGTTACACAAAGTCGGTTACAATGGTAGGAGATCTTGAATATCCGCATCGCCAAGCTTGCCTTCCACGCCAAGGAAAGTCCCATCCGGACACGGGATGAAGTCTTCAATCTTGTATCTTCATAGTCTTGGAGTCCGGCTGAAGGTATAGTTCGGCTACCCGAACACCCCCTAATCCAGGACTCCCTCAGTAGCCCCTGAACCAGGCTTCAATGACGACGAGTCTGGCGCGCAGATTGTCTTCGGCATTGCAAGGCGGGTTCCTCCTCCAAATCCTTCATAAAAGTTGGAAAACACCAAGAGTAGTGTCCGGCTCTGCAAAATAAGTTTCCACGTATTGCCACGGAGAGAATAATATTAACACAAATCTAATCCGCTGACGTATTCCGCAGCGTGACACCACACTATGGCCAAGCCTTTATTCGAATCGTTTTCACTTTTCCACCTCAGCGTGTTTTGCGAGGCGGTTTCCTTGGCACGTCTTGTCAAAGCAGATATCGTGTCCCCTTTATTTACGGGATTCTCATCAATATGGACGTGGGTAACCCAATCGTGCCCGTTAGCATGTCTTCTCGATTAAAGGCGAGTCCCAAACGGTTATGGGGAGGGCTCTTGGTATTCAACCTCTTATAAAGAGACCAAGGCCTTACTCCCTTTCTCCAATCTCAAAACAAGTTCGCCCGTCGCCTCGAGTTCCAACACCCTAGGCTCCAGATTCTAGGCGCTTCGGACCTTCGACAATGTTTGGTCCCGACCTTCAAGGCCGATGGATGCCCTCCTCCGTCACGGAGGAGGAGGTGCTAAAGTTGAGGGAGGCTAAGTTCTTGACCGCCAAAATTTTGCATAGGTTGCCTGCTCAAAGGCAGGCTATTCCCAGTCCCCAGCCCGGTGAGAGCATAGTGTTCATGTCTCACTTCCTTTGGGGGTTAGGCTTCCCGATGGATCCCTTCGTGAGGGGGCTGATGTTCTATTATGGGCTGGAATTTCATGATTTAGCTCTGGAGTCCATCCTCCACATTTCCTCATTCATCGTTGTGTGCGAAGCGTTCCTCCGTGTTACTCCTCACTTCGGATTATGGCTCAAGACTTTTGGAGTGGAGCCGAAGATGATCGAGGGACGGCACGCAGAGTGCGGAGGCGCTGTCATAAGTAAGGATGCTGATGCTCCATGGCCCGAGGGCTCCTTTCAAGAGGAGCTCGGCTTGTGGCAACGAGAGTGGTTCTATATCACTGCTCCCAGGAGCGCCAAGTGGGTGGCGCCTCCTGCCTTTCTCTCGGGTCCCCCACCACGGCTAGCGTCATGGGTCAACAAAGGATTAGATTGGGGGTTATCCCAAGACGTGCCCTTGTTGCAGGGCCGCATTAGGGATCTCTTAGAAAGAGACCTCAACCTGGTCAAGGTGACGCAGGTCATGCTGATTCGCCGAACACTGCCCGGCAAACGTCGCTCCCTTTGTTCATGGGAGTTTAATCCGGAGGGACCACGAGCTCTCCAGCATTTTATGGGTGCAACGCCCGTGTAGATGTATAAAATGTTCTTTAGATCACAAGCAATGTGTCCGGATTTGACCGAGGACGCAGGTTTAAGCTGCAATCGCCCGGATACTCAAGTAAGTAACCTTGTGCCCAGACTCGCTATCCGTAAAATTGTCATAAATTCGCCCCTAAAAGAGCTGTCCTTCTAAACAGGAGTGGATAGCGAAGGCAAAGCTGATCAGGTGTCCGGATCCCCTTCCTGAGACCAGGCCGGATCCCGTGCTAGTCAGGATGTTGAAGATCGTTCCTTTGGAGGGAAGTGAGGGGGAGGACAAGGAAACTATGGCCTCCTCGAAGGAGGCTGCTCCGAAGGGAAGAACCGGCAATTCCTCTCCTAAGGGGAAGAAGAGGGCCACCTCTGACGACCCGGAGACCATCGCCTCAAAGCGGGGGAAAAATTCCTCGTCAGAGGGTCCGACGCCGGGGAGATCCTCGGCCAAACTACGCCCTCAAAGGGATTAGCCCTCCAGCGAGCCGTAAGTAGAGAAAGATTTTCCTTTAGAGGGATGAGAGAAATCCTTGCTTTTTATCTGAGAAGATTAACCAAAATTTTACTTTGTAGCTCGGACCTCAGCCCTTCTCAGCAGAGCTCATCTTCGGGGGATCTTCTTCCGGAGATGATGGAGAGTGGAACGCCTCCCCCTGCCGTATCGCCTGGCGAGGCGGGCGACCCTGAGGTGTCATCACGGAGGGTTTCTCCGAATCCGGCAGGGGTGGAAGGTAGCCATATGTCCCCCCAAGGTTCTCCGCGTCCGGCCTTCGATGGAGGTCATAGGACGAGTCCGGCACCGTCCGATGCGCGGTCGGAGGAGCTGATGATTCTGCTGGGGCGAGCTTCTATCTCAGAGGAGCACCATGAATTGATGGGTACGGTGATTGGAAGGATTTCGTCCGCGGAAAGCGGATTGCATGAGGCCGTCAGAAGTTTGCTGACGGGTTTTGAGGTACGTTTGATAATGTACTTCTTTGTCAGTTGCGCATAAACAAGATGCGTCCTGTGTAGATAATAGCCCCTGAGACTCCGTGCCTTGTCAAAATTGACGGCGCGCAGAGGATCATAATCCCAGGTCTAAAATGTCGCCTTTGTATACAGGTGGCGAAGTGTCTGGAATCGAGCCGAACTGATGATTTTGCGGAACTAAAGCGGCAACTTGACGTGGCAGATGCCGACATCGCGCTCGTCAACGAGCGGCTTGATGAGGCTCAAGGTATGCAATTCCTCGGGTGGCATCTGGTAAGAGGAGCTTTATGCCAGTATCTTACAATGTGTGTGCTTGACGTAGATGGTGCGGCCGCCATGGAGAGTCTTCGGGCAGAACTTGCCCGAGCTAAGGAACAAGCCAGGAAAAGTGATGCGGCTGTCGAGAAGGCCCTTGAAGAGCTGAGAGCCGAACAGGCTGCTCACTGCCGAAGCAAGAAGGAGATGGCCGTGATGGTCATGGAGTTAAAAAGTGTTGCTGACCATTGCAAGTTTCTTGAGAAAGAAGACCGCGCGAGACAGACGGACTTAGAGAAGGCCGTTGCTGATGCCAAGGATGCTCGCTCTGCGATGAGAGCTGCGAAGGAGGAGCTGCGTCAGGCCGGACAGATTGCGGCTGGAAAGCCCTTTATGCTGCGGAGGAAGTTTTGCGATCCGAAGTTTGCTCGGTTGGACCGGATGTGGAGTGCGGAGGACACCTATCTGGATTTGGCAGTGAGTGCTGCTGATGCGACCGAATACTTTCGAGATCAAGAAGATCACGGAGTGGAAAGGCTTTTCTGGTCGCAGTTCCAGAATCCAGAGCATCCACTGGCAGTGGATGATCGTCTGGCTCAATGGGCCGAACTGAATAGATTGTCCGGACTCGCCATGGAGTACGTCCTGGGTCATCTGTGGCCGGGGAGATCGGACCCGAAGAGTTATTTCAGCTTGGTGCAGCAATTCCTTGACGCGGTGCCACGTATCTATGCGATGAAGAGGTCAGCATGCATAGAGGGCACACGGATGGCTCTTGCCCGTGTCAAGACATACTGGGCAGAGATGGAGACCACCGTTGTTGCATCCCGAGATTTAGACAAAAGCCGAGTACCCTCCGAGCACTATTTTCATGAAGTCCTTGAAGGCGCTCGTGTAATAGAGACGGAGTGCTCAAAGGATGCTATGTTCTGATAGCATATGTAATTATAAAGAAATATTTTGATGAATTGTAGTAGCCTTTTATACTTGTGCCTTCAAGTATTCGGAACACCTCCTGTGCGGCCGTTTTTAAGATATATATACAAAATCTGAAAGATTGCAGTCGTTGGCTTCAGCCCCCACGCACATAGTGCGGGGGTGCTCGCAGAAGGCGCATTTTCACACTTAATCCAACGTCTTGGTCCTACAAAGGAGGTGATAGCGCAGCGAGCTAGGCAACCGGACTATAATGCTTTAACACTTTCACTTAGCCATAGGAGCTTGACAAGGGGACTATTTAGGTAGCCCCTGGTGGCGACTGCGCTCGCCCGAATTCAGGGCGCGTATGTGCCTAGCCAGGAAACGGCCCTTCGTTAATGCGGAGGAATCCTACAGATTCTGGAGAGTCATCGAGTGGTTGACCAGTCTCACGCCATATCATGATAGTCGGTTTTCGGCTTTCTCTACTAAGGTGCTCGCCTGGCCGAACCAGGGCACAATCGCAGTAGTTCTGCTGGTGCCGCCTTAGCCGATAGAGCGGAATGTAAGGCGGCCGAACACAGGAGCCGGGCAACCCAACATTTGACCAAAATCATGACTCGGAGCTGATGCATATAAGGCCAAACTCGCGACGCCGAACACTCCCTAAGGTATTCGGTCTTTATGAGAGCGGGCGAGGTAACGCTCTGAGGTATAAGCCCCTAGTGTCCAGGTATGCGCAAGAATTCTGACGTGGCCACATGCCAAGACGCCAGCCTCCTCCTTGGTCATAGAACCAGGGGATGTGTATCAACAAGAGACAGTAAAAAAGGTTTACGCAGGGTCTTAATCTGAAAAGAATCCTTGGAACGGGTCCCTACTGCACGTCTGCGCCTGTGTCTCCGTTGTGCCGTATCCTGGACGGGCGCAGCACGACGTTCATCTGTAAAAAGAGAGCAACTAAGTTAAAAAGGGGCGTGCCGAACAAAAGTTATATGAAATAAACAAAGTGTAAAGTAAAATATACAAAATTGAGCTTTATTGTCTCTTATTTTATACGTGTGAAGCCCCTAGTGCAGGGGGATATGGCCACTAAGCCTTTATCAATGATACTTTTGTGCCGGACTCGTCTATGCGTGTCCGTGGTCTTAATGACCTGTTCCGATGTTCTGGCTGGTGAAGCCAGTGTATTGTGGGGCTGTTAAAGCGGCCGCACAATCCTCCGCTTGGGGGAGGTGTTCTCACTACTTCCCCTTTAAGGAGATGATGCCGCGTGGACCGGGCATCTTAAGCGTAAGAGATGCATAATGCGGTATTGCGTTAAAGCGGGCGAAAGCTTCGCGTCCCAGTAGTGCTTGATAGCGACTTGAGAATGGGACGATGTGGAAAGTCAGCTTTTCGCGACGGAAGTTATCGGCAGAGCCGAAAATAACCTCGAGCCGGAGAAAACCCATGCAATGGGTGTCCGGACCTGGCGTTACTCCTTGAAAGGAGGTTTTGCTGTGGCGAATTCTTTTTGGGTCGATCCCCATGTGGCGGATTGAGTTCTGATATATCAGGTTGAGTCCGCTGCCACCGTCCATAAGGGCATTTGAAAACTAGAGTCCGCCAATTATTGGATCGAGTACCAGGGCAGTCCAGCCTGGGTTCCTGACACTTCTAGAATAATCCAGATGATCGAAGATGATTGGTTTTGACAACCAATGGCGGGATTCCTTTGGGATAGGCTGTGGGGCGCGTACCTTTATGGGCGACGCACGTTTTGTTATGTGGAGTAAGTTTACTGTTTTTACTTCTTGTGGGAAATTCTTTTGTTTCCTGGTACTCTGCTTTTGGGGTTTGTCCTCGTCTTCGCTTGGTGTGTCGAGCCCCTTGTGTTCGGCGTTGAGTCTGCCGGGTTGTTTGAAAACCCAACAATCTCGGTGGGTATGGTTAGCAGGCTTTCCGGGAGTGCTGTGTATTTGACATATCCTATCCAAGATTTTTTTAGGTTGGATAGGTCGTCCCTGTTATCTTGGAGGGGAGGCCTTTTCTGATTCTGTCGTGAGCTTTTGAATCCGGCGTTGACTGCCGTGCTCTTCGGACTTTTTTCCTTAGTCCGGTGACGGTCCTTATTGCGTCGCGTTTTTCCGTTTCCATCCCTAGTTTTGGATGTACTTGGGTCACTGGTGCTGCATCTTGCCAACCAGCTGTCCTCTCCTGCGCAAAAGCGGGTCATGAGGCTTGTTAGTGCGGCCATTGTTCTTGGCTTTTCTTGGCCGAGGTGTCTGGCGAGCCATTCGTCTCGGACATTACGCCTGAAAGCTGCTAAGGCTTCAGCGTCCGGACAGTCGACTATCTGATTCTTTTTAGTAAGAAATCTATTCCAGAATTGCCGAGCTGACTCTCCGGGCTGTTGAGTTATGTGACTAAGATCGTCTGCATCCGGAGGGCGGACATAGGTCCCTTGAAAATTTGCTCGGAAAGCGTCCTCGAGCTCTTCCCAACTTCCGATTGTGTTTTCAGGAAGGCTTTTGAGCCAATGCCGGGCTAGACCTTTAAGCTTGAGGGGTAAGTATTTTATGGCGTGGAGGTCATCTCCTCTAGCCATATGTATGTGGAGGATATAATCCTCGATCCAGACTCCAGAGTCTGTTGTTCCATCATATGCCTCTATGTTTACGGGTTTGAATCCCGCTGGAAATTCATAATCCAGAACCTCATCGGTGAAACATAGGGGGTGTGCGGCACCCCTGTATTTGGGTGTGCCGGATTCTGATAATGGCTTTACTGCATTGCTTACGGGAGCTTGCTTTCTTGGCCCGTAAATGGACCTGGCTGGGCCATGATGTGAATCCTTAAGTGGGTCGCATGCCGGCTTAAGTGCAGCGCTGCTTGCCGCTTTATGCTGGCCATGGGGTCGTCTATCCGACCGTGTGGCTCTCTCACTTTTGGAATGCGAGGGCTCTAAGGCTTCCTCGTCGAATTCAGGCATTAGCTTTCTCTTCGGATAGCTTTTAGTGCGGCGGCTGTCGCCGTATTTGTCTGCGGTATTGATTACTTTACTCCATCTGATCCTGAGTGCATCTTCCGCAGTTTTTAGCTTCCGCTTCTGCTTTTTCAGGCTGCGTGCGGTTGCAACGAGCCGTTTGTGGAGGTTCTTCTGCTTCGTGGGCTTGTCCGGCGTAGGGTCGTCCGGAATGCCATTTTCGCTGGGGGAGGGATGTTCGGTTTCTCTATCCGGGTTGTCCTATTGGGACAGTTGCTCTAAGGCATGCTCGTCATCTACCGGCTCATCCTGCTCTATGGCTGGGTCTTTATCGAGGCGGGGCTTGGGTTGGCGTTTACGCCGACACTTTGATTGTTTTTCGAGAGATCGATCCCTCTTTCCATCCCCGTTTTCTCGTTGTTGCTTCCTTTAGGGGTACCCACCATGTACACATCGTGAGATGAGGTGGCTGTCCAATGCCCTATAGGCGTTGGTTCTTGGTTGTCTCCTGCATCGTCGTCCATACCGTCGATGTCTTCGGAGTCGAAGTCGAGCATGTCGGTTAAGTTGCCGACAGTGGCTACGAAGTGGGTGGTGGGTGGGTTTTGAATTTCTTCATCATCCGAATCCCATCCTTGCTGACCGTAGTCTGGCCAGGGCTCTCCTGATAAAGAGAGAGACTTTAGCGAATTCAGGATGTCGTCAAAGGGCGAGTGCTGAAAGATTTCTGCGGCGGTGAACTCCATTATCGGCGCCCAATCGGATTCGATCGGTAGGGGCGCGGGGGGCTCGGAGTTCGGAAAGGAATCCGGCTCCTCGGAGTCACGGGCCATGCGGAGTGCAGGGCTGGAGTTCGGCTCGATCGCCTCTTAGATCGCAGCCCCTGAGGCAGCATCCAACCGCGATCCTCGATCGGTGTAGTAGGCTCCGAATCAATGGTCGGAACCGATGCGTGTGCGGCCTCCAAGGCGCTGTTCGGTGGCAGAGCTATATCATGCCCATCGAGACAGTGCGGCGCGCTTGGCTGTGGCTCGAATCCGTCGAAGATCAAGTCCCCGCGGATGTCAGTCGTGTAGTTTAGGCTTCCAAACCTGACCTGATGGCCAGGGGCGTAGCTTTCGATCTGCTCAAGGTGGCCAAGCGACTTGGCCCGCAGTGCGAAGCCACCGAAGACGAAGATCTGTCCGGGGAGAAAAGTCTCACCCTGGACTGCATCGTTGTTGATGATCGAAGGAGCCATCGGGCCTAAAAGCGACGACACAGAGGAACTCTCAATGAAAGCACCAATGTCGGTGTCAAAACCGGCGGATCTCAGGTAGGGGGTCCCGAACTGTGCGTCTAGGCCGGATGGTAACAGGAGGCAAGGAACACAATGTTTTACCCAGGTTTGGGCCCTCTTGATGGAGGTAAAACCCTACGTCCTGCTTGATTAATATTGATGATATGGGTAGTACAAGAGTAGATCTACCACGAGATCAAGGAGGCTAAACCCTAAAAGCTAGCCTATGGTATGATTGTTGTATGATGAAGTTGTCCTACGGACTAAAACCCTCCGGTTTATATAGACACCGGAGAGGGTTAGGGTTACACAAAGTCGGTTACAATGGTAGGAGATCTTGAATATCCGCATCGCCAAGCTTGCCTTCCATGCCAAGGAAAGTCCCATCCGGACACGGGACGAAGTCTTCAATCTTGTATCTTCATAGTCCTGGAGTCCGGCTAAAGGTATAGTTCGGCTACCCGAACACCCCCTAATCCAGGACTCCCTCACTCGTCTTCACTGGCTCCACTCTTGGTTATCTCGTACCTTTACTTGTGCAATCTTATATTGTGTTGCATCTCTTGCTTGCTTGAGTGCTCGTTGTTGTTGCATCATATAGGTTGCTCACCTAGTTGCATATCTAGACCACTTACTTTGATGCAAAGTTTAAATTGGCAAAAAATAGCTAAAAATTGTTAGTTGCCTATTCACCCCCCTCTAGTCAACTATATCGATCTTTTCAATTGGTATCAGAGCCTCATCTCTTTATTAAGGACTTTTCTGTCCGAAGAGTATGGTTGACACCGTAGACGGTGAGGAGGAGCACCCCTGTGTGATTCCGTCCTTGTCTACGGCCGATGGGGGAACCCCGGTCTCATGTGAGGAGTTCAATGTGGCCTTGGACACATTGAAAACCTCCATGACGGCCGAGGTCAAAGGCATGCTTAAGAACATTCTTGATGGTCTTAAATTTCCCACCGCACCACTGGAAGTGGTTGATCCCACTGACAAGGTGCTGGATGCTAACTTCGACAAGGGGGAAGCTACTAGTGATAAAGTTCCTTTGTCTAGTGGTAAAAATGGTAACGGCATCTTTGCCCATGTTGAAACTCCTCTTATCTATGGAGGACCGGTTCCCTCCACTCATTTACATCATGCGGGTTCTCCTCCTAAGATTGTGAAAAATGAGGATTTTGACTCTTGGGTCTATCGCTTTAAACGTCATTTAAATCATGTCAATACTAATCTTTGGAGAATCATTGAGGAAGGTTTCTATCCGCATGACCCAAGCAATCTCACCCCTCGAGAAGCCGCGGATCATAAATTCAACGAGAATGCTCTCTTCATCATCCAAGATGCAATTCCTTCCGAAGATATTGCGCATCTCCGACCGTTCACCGTGGCAAAGGAAGCATGTCACCATGTTGTTTCCATTTACAAGGGAAGCGCAAGCATTCAATGCTCCAACTATGAAGTGGTGCAAGATGAAGCCGATGAATTTGCACTGAATGAAGGTGAAGAACCTCGTGAGCTTTACCGGAGATTAACCACTCTTGCAGTCTGCTACCTCTTGAGCACTGCATTGGTTTTCCCTTAAAGAGGAAAGGGTGATGTAGTAAAGCAGCGTAAGTATTTCCCTCAGTTTTTGAGAACCAAGGTATCAATCCAGTAGGAGACCACGCGTGAGTCACCTCATACCTACACAAACAAATAAGAACCTCGCAACCAACGCGATAAAGGGGTTGTCAATCCCTTCATGACCACTTGCAAGAGTGAGATCTGATAAAGATAATAATAATAAGATAAATATTTTTGGTATTTTTATGGTATAGATTGAAAGTAAAGATTGCAAAATAAGATAGATTGGAAACTTGTATGATGGAAAATAGACCCGGGGGCCATTGGTTTCACTAGTGGCTTATCTCAAGATAGCATAAGTATTACGATGGGTGAACAAATTACTGTCGAGCAATTGATAGAAACGCGAATAATTATGAGAATATCTAGGCATGATCATGTATATAGGCATCACATCCGCGACAAGTAGACCGAAACGATTCTGCATCTCCAAACATCGACCGCTATCCAGCATGCATCTAGAGTATTAAGTTCATAAGAACAGAGTAACGCCTTAAGCAAGATGACATGATGTAGAGGGATAAACTCATGCAATATGATATAAATCCCATCCTTTTATCCTCGATGGCAACAATACAATACGTGTCGTTTCCCCTACTGTCACTGGGATCGAGCACCGCAAGATTGAACCCAAAGCTAAGCACTTATCCCATTGCAAGAAAGATCAATCTAGTAGGCCAAACCAAACTGATAATTCGAAGAGACTTGCAAAGATAAACCAATCATACATAAAAGAATTCAGAGAAGAATCAAATATTGTTCATAGATAATCTGGATCATAAACCCACAATTCATCGGATCTCGACAAACACACTGGAAAAGAAGATTACATCGGATAGATCTCCAAGAGAATCGAGGAGAACTTTGTATTGAGATCCAAAGAGAGAGAGAAGAAGCCATCTAGCTACTAGCTATGGACCCGAAGGTCTGAAGTAAACTACTCACACATCACCGGAGAGGCCATGGAGTTGATGTAGAGGCCCTCCGTGATCAATGCCCCCTCTGGCGGAGCTTCGAAAAAGGTCCCAAGACGGGATCTCTTGGGTACACAAGGTTGCGGCGGTGGAATTAGGTTTTCGTGGTGCTCTTGGATGTTTGAGGGTACGTGGACTTATATAGGAGGAGGAAGTAGGTCGGTGGAGCAACGAGGGGCCCACGAGGGTGGAGGGTGCGCCCAGGGGGGTAGGTGCACCCCCTGCCTCGTGGCCTCCTCGATTGTTTCTTGACGCCCACTCCAAGTCTCCTGGATCACGTTTGTTGAGAAAATCACATTCCCAAAGGTTTCATTCCGTTTGGACTTCGTTTGATATTCCTTTTCGGCGAAACACTGAAATAGGCAAAAAAACAGCAATTTGGGCCGGACCTCCGGTTAATAGGTTAGTCCCAAAAATGATATAAAAGTGTAAAATAAATCCCATTAACATCCAAAACAGATAATATAATAGCATGGAGCAATCAAAAATTATAGATACGTTGGAGACATATCAAGCATCCCGAAGCTTAATTCCTGCTCGTCCTCGAGTAGGTAAATGATAAAAAAGAATTTTTGATGTGGAATGCTTTCTAACATATTTCTCGATGTAATTTTTCTTTATTGTGGCATGAATGTTCAGATCTGAAAGTTTCAAGATAAAAGTTTAATATTGACATAAAAATAATAATACTTCAAGTATACTAACCAAGCAATCATGTCTTCTCAAAATAACATGGCCAAAGAAAGTTATCCCTAAAAAATCATATAGTCTGGCTATGCTCTATCTTCACCACACAAAATATTTAAATCATGCACAACCCCGATGACAAGCCAAGCAATTGTTTCATACTTTTGATGTTCTCAAACTTTTTCAATCTTCACGCAATATATGAGCGTGAGCCATGGATATAGCACTATATGTGGAATAGAATGGTGGTTGTGGAGAAGACAAAAAGGAGAAGATAGTCTCACATCAACTAGGTGTATCAACGGGCTATGGAGATGCCCATCAATAGATATCAATGTGAGTGAGTAGGGATTGCCATGCAACGGATGCACTAGAGCTATAAGTGTATGAAAGCTCAACAAAAGAACTAAGTGGGTGTGCATCCAACTTGCTTTCTCATGAAGACCTAGGGCAATTTTGAGGAAGCCCATCATTGGAATATACAAGCCAAGTTCTATAATGTAAAATTCCCACTAGTATATAAAAGTGATACATAGGAGACTCTCTATCATGAAGATCAAGGTGCTACTTTGAAGCACAAGTGTGGAAAAGGATAGTACCATTGTCCCTTCTCTCTTTTCTCTCATTTTTTTATTTGGCCTTCCTTTTTTTCTTTTTGGCCTTTCTTCTTTTTTTTCATCTGGAGTCTCATTCCGACTTGTGGGGGAACATAGTCTCCATCATCCTTTCCTCACTGGGAAAATGCTCTAATAATTATGATCATCACACTTTAATTTATTTACAACTCAAGAATTACAACTCAATACTTAGAACAGAATATGACTCTATGTGAATTCCTTCGGCGGTGTACCGGGATGTGTAATGATGCATGAGTGACATGTATGAAATTATGAATGGTGGCTTTGCCACAAATACGATGTCAACTACATGATCATGCAAGCAATATGACAATGATGAAGCGTGTCATAATAACGGAACGATGGAAAGTTGCATGGCAATATATCTCGGAATGGCTATCGAAATGCCATAATAGGTAGGTATGGTGGCTGTTTTGAGGAAGGTATATGGTGGGTTTATGGTACCGGCGAAAGTTGCGCGATACTAGAGAGGCTAGCAATGGTGGAAAGGTGAGAGTGCGTATAATCCATGGACTCAACATTAGTCATAAAGAACTCACATACTTATTGCAAAAATCTATTAATTATCGAAACAAAGTATTACGCGCATGCTCCTAGGGGGGTAGATTGGTAGGAAAAGACCATCGCTCGTCCCCGACCACCACTCATAAGGAAGACAATCAATAAATAAATCATGCTCCGACTTCGTCACATAACGGTTCACCATACGTGCATGCTACGGGAATCACAAACTTCAACACAAGTATTTCTCAAATTCACAACTACTCAACTAGCATGACTCTAACATCACCATCTCCATATCTCAAAACAATTATCAAGTATCAAACTTCTCATAGTATTCAATGCACTTCTATGAAAGTTTTTATATTATTCCTAAAAGAAAATTTCCATGTTGTTCCAAACGACTCTCAAAATAATATAAGTGAAGCATGAGGGATCAATTATTTCTATAAAATAAAACCACCGCCATGCTCTAAAAGATATAAGTGAAGCACTAGAGCAAAAACTATATAGCTCAAAACATATAAGTGAAGCACATAGAGTGTTCTAATAAATTTCAAATCATGCGAGTCTCTCTCAAAAGGTGTGTATGTAAGTGCATCTAGTGCCCCTTAGTGATTTTGGTGTATTGAAGACTTATAGGTTAAGGGACTAATGCATTTGTGAGTGTACACAGGTCTATAAGTCTATGAGGAGTTTGATATTTACAGAGAAAGTCGACCCCTAAAAATGAAGTTCTTCGACTGAAGACTTTGGATTTCTAAAGACTTTCTGAAGACTTTAAAATTGAAGAAATTGGTGTGACCTTGAATACTTGGTATTCATTTGAGGAATATGAAGCGTGAAGACTTTTGTTTTCGTAGTTTCATTTTCTCTTTCTTGAGTCATAGGAAACACCGTACTATTAAAGGGGGTCTAGGAAATACTAAGGAAAAATTTCTATGTGATGCTCAACTCAAAATCCTACACCTACCAATCCCTTCGAGTGAAGCCATTGGAAATGTCATATAGTTCAGTCAATTTCTTCAGTGATAGAGACGAAGTTCTTCTGGTCTCTAAGGAATTTGTCCTGACTGAGGAGTTAGGAATTTGCCAGTGCGGATTTCCTACACAGTGAGGAACATGATAGCCCTGAGGATTTCGCCACTCAAAATTCCGGCCGTTGCTATGCTATGCGCGAGCTGTCCCAAAATATCTATCCACCTAACAGTCTTATCATTGAAGGGCATTTATGTCTTATCATGTCGGGCTGCTCCCTAGGCTATAAATAGCCGCCCCCTACAACCACTAGCTGGTTGGCTGCTCCGAGAGAAACTGACACTTGTCATTTGAGAGCATCCCATCCTCCGAGGACTTTGAGCGAAAATCATCAAGTGAGGAAAACCCAAACCCAAACACCTACAAACCCCAAGTGATTGAGCATCACTGAAGAGATTGATCCTGCGTGGATCTGACGCTTATTACCTTTGAAGACTGTGCTTCTTCCAGACGGTTAGGTGTCATGGTCTAGAGCATCCAAGAGGAATTGTGGATCGCCGAGTGACCAAGTTTGTGAAGGTTCAGAAGTCACCTAAAGACTTACAACGAGTGATTGGGCGAGGTCTGTGTGACCTTAGCTCAAGGGGAATACGATGAGGACTGAGGGTCCTGAGCTGCGTGTTCAGGACTAGGTGTCCGGGACTGTGTGTCCTCAGGTTTAAATACCTAGCCGCCCTAACCAGACATACAACTGATACAGCAGTTGGAACTGGTCTACCAAATCATTGTCTTCACCAAGCTTACTGGTTCTATTTCCTCAACTCTTTCATTTCCTCATAACAGTGTTGTGTGCTTGTTCATATCTGTGCTTGAAGACTTTGACTGAAGATTTTCTCAATTTCCTCAGTTCAATTTCTTCAGTCTGTTTGTCTTCATCCTGTGTTATCCTGTGCTTACGCTTTCTGTACTCTGTGCCTGTCTTCATTTCATCATGATGACTATGCTTGTGTTCTGTTATGTTTACTTTTGAGTACTTATTCCGCTGCTAGTTGTTCTTCACTAAGGAATTTCCTCACTTGCAAATTCCTCAGTGAAGAATTCATAAAAATTGCCTATTCACCCCCTCTAGTCGGTATAATGCACTTTCAATTGGTATCAGAGCAAGGTACTCCCTTGTTCTGTGTGATTTTGGTTTAACGCCTGGAGTTTAGTTATGTCGACCGCAGGTATGAAGAAAGTGACATGCCCCATCTTTGACGGTCACGAGTATCCCAAGTGGAAGGCCATGATGAAGAAGCGCCTCATGGCGATGAACAGCGAGTTGTGGACCGTCACTGAGATTGGTCTGACCGATCTGTGCAAGATGGCGGAAGCAGATGACATTTGCAAGTACACTCTTCTCAACCTCACGGCGAAGGACGTCATCTGCTCCTGTCTGTCTCAAAATCAGTTCAGGAATATCATGCATCTCGATCATGCGAAGCTTATCTGGGACCGTCTCTCTGAGGTCTATGAAGGTCATCGAACCTGTCATGATCCTTGGTTTGAGGACTTCAAGGAATCTCTCAAAGCGATGACATTCAAACCAGAATCATCATCTTCTGCATCATGCCTTATGGCAAAAGATGCTAAGGTAACTGAATGCTACCTATCCGAGTCTAGTGATGATGAATCTGGTGATAAATTTGGACCCAGCTATGTCAAACTTTCTTCCCTTGCCACTAAACAACAAAGAGCTTTGGAAAAAGTTCAATACATGCTAAATAAGAGCGATGATATGTCGGGTGAAGAAATGGATTAGTCAAAAGCTTTGGTTGAAAGTCTTCAGAGACTTCATACTAAGTATGACACCCTTCAAGATCATCATAACACTCTCTTATCTGATCATGAGAAGCTTTCTTATGAATTTCTTCAAAGAAAGCAAGACCTTGAGAAGCTAAGAGTGAGTTATGAAGATCTTCAGAAGGAGCGCGATTCATTACTTGCTCAACAAATCAGCGCTCCTCAGGAAGAATTTGTTCCTCCTTGTTTGAAATGCATTGAACGTGAATCTGCTAATTCTTCACCTGGATGTTCAAATGCTTCTAATGCTACAAATTCTTCACCTGCCTCTGCTATCACTAATTCCTCATCTGAGGACACTCCTAGTATCACTGATGATGCAGGGCTGAAGGAATTGTACGTGACAGGCATGTACAAAAGCCTCAAAGGGCATCAGACTCTTTTTGATGTGCTTAAAAAGAAAATCCTCAACAGGAACCCTAGGAAAGAGGGTGTTGCCTTTGAGAGGAAACTCAATGCTGATGGTACATATTGGAAGCCTAAGCAGTACCCCAAAACTACATGGGTTGCTGCAAAGGGACCTCCAGTTGATCCATCTAACTTATCTGGATTTCCATGTGAATCTCCTCATTCTGATGATGAGTCATTTGACTCCAACTATAAACTGTTCAAAAATTAGAATGGTGAAGTATTTGCTAGATATGTTGGCACTAACTGCAGGAATGGTTCCCCTATGAAAAAAATCTAGGTTCCCAAAAGGTGCCTTGAAAGTCTTCAGGTGAATGTCCTCAGGACACCACCTGTGAAGAATAGGAACCCAGAGCAAATTCTTCATATGGACCAAATTCTTCATATGGATCCAAGTCCTCATGTGAATATCACCGTGCTAACAACTCTGTTTCGCATGGAAGAGCTAAGGCTATGAATATGAGCATTATTCTTCTAATCATCATGTTCATAAGTCCTCAAAGAATTTCTCTACTTATTCGTATGCTTATCCTAACTCCTCTTATGTGAAACGAAATGGACTGGCTTCTATGCCACCTTTCTCGTATGGAGCTCGCAGAGTGATGAACTCTTAGCCACCCCTTCAGATGTGGGTGGTGAAGAAAAAGAACTAATCTCTTCTGCAGGGCCAGGTCTCCAGACGTATGTAATCGTTTGAAGAATCAGCTGGAGACCTGAGTATGCCTGAAAGGACGCAGGCTAATCATGAAGAAATGAACTTTCATTTCTCATGTCCTCATACTGCTTTATCCGTTGTTTTGCTTGATGAAATTGATGTGATGAATTGATGTCATATTCTTCAATGATGAAGTATGATGAAGTATATGAGTTCGTAAGTTGCACTAATTCATCTGCAGGATGATCAACCCAAAGCCACTGAGTGGGTCCTCAATAGTGGATGTACAAATCACATGACTGGTGACAAGAATCTATTGATGGATGCTCCATTATCTCCGTCGCATCTGAAGCATATCATCTTTGCCAACAAAGGCAAAAGTCAGGTATTGGGCCTAGGTAAGGTTGCGATCACAAAGGATCGACACATGGACAAAGTCATGCTTGTCGAGTTCTTAGGATACAACCTCATGTCTGTCTCAATGCTTTGAGATCTTGATATGGTTGTTGTCTTTGGCAAGTACCGTTGTGTTGTGCTTATGGAAGCTGACAATTCCAAAGTCTTCGAAGGCTTTAGGAGAGGAGACCTATATATTGTTGATTTCTCTACAGGACCACAACCAGCCGTGTGCCTACTTGCAAAAGCTTTAGAAGGCTGGCTCTGGCATCGATGACTTGGTCATGCAGGCATGAGGAATTTTGCACATGCTTGCGAAGAAGAAGCATGTCATTGGCATCGAGAATGTCAAATTCCTCAAGGATCACATATGCGGAGCCTGTGAAGCTGGGAAGATGACAAAGGCTAAGCATCCAGCGAAGACTATCATGACCACTACTCGTCCATTTGAATTGCTTCACATGGATCTCTTCGGTCCTAATCATTATTCTACTGTTACAAATGATGCATCTCTATATGGCTTTGTTATTGTTGATGATTACTCTTGATACACATGGGTACACATTGTTACTTACAAACATGAAGTGCAGGAAGTCTTCAAACGATTTTCCTCGAGGGCTTCAGCCAACTTTGGTGTGAAGATCAAGGAGATCAGAAGTGACAATGGAACCGAGTTCAAGAATTCTGGTCTAGATGACTATCTTGATGAACTTGGTATTACTCATGAGTTATCTGCTCCTTATACTCCTCAGCAGAACGACGCCGTGGAGCGCAAGAACAGGACTCTTGCTGAGATGGCTCACACTATGCTTGATGAATACAAAACGCCTCATCATTTCTGGATTGAGGCAATTGATACTGCGTGCCACATCATCAACAGAGTATATCTTCACAAATTCTTCAAGAAGACTGCCTATGAACTCCTCACTGATAAGAAACACAATGTAAGTTATTTCAAAGTCTTCAATGCTAAATGTTGGATTAGAGATCCTCATCACAATTCAAAATTTGCACCGAAAGCACATGAAGGTTTTATGCTTGGTTACGGAAAGGACTCGCACACCTACAGAGTCTTCAACAACGTTCTTCACAAGGTTGTTGAAACTATAGATGTGCGGTTCGATGAAACTAATGGCTCGCAAAGAGAGCACCTACCTACTATGATAGATGAACCAGCACCTGAGGAAACTATCAAGTTCAAGGCTACTGAGGATGTCATTCCAACTGAAGAATCTGCTGAAGAATTCATTCCAGAACATGAAGAACGTCGAGCTAATGCACTTGAAGAAAATACTGAAGAAAATGGTGCTGAAGAATGCTGATCAAATTCCTCAACGACAACCAGCTCATCCTCGCATTGCAAAAGAAGTGCAAGTTGAAAAGATCATCAATGACATCAAAGCGCCAGGTCCTCTCACACGCTCAAAAGCTTCACATTTATCTAACTTTTGTGGGCACTATGCTTTTGTCTCTATCACAGAGCCCACTAAGGTAGATGAAGCATTTCTGGAGCCTGAGTGGATTCAGGCCATGCAAGAAGAATTACATCAGTTCGAGCTCAACAATGTCTGGGAACTGGTCAAACGTCCAGATCCTCGCAAGCACAATATCATGGCACAAAGTGGATCTACCGCAACAAGCAAGATGAAAATGGCCTTGTGGTGAGGAATAAGGCACGGCTTGTAGCTCAAGGCTACACACAGGTTGAAGGAATTGATTTCGATGAAACTTTTGCACCTGTTGCTAGACTTGAGGCTATTCGCATATTACTTGCTTATGCTAACCATCATGATATCACTTTATATCAAATGGATGTGAAAAGTGCATTCCTCAATGGTAAGCTTGAGGAAGAAGTATATGTTGCTCAACCCCCAGGTTTTGAAGATCCAAAGAATCCTGACAAAGTCTTCAGACTCAACAAGGCCCTCTATGGCCTCAAGCAGGCCCCACGGGCGTGGTATGATACCTTGAAGGAATTCTTCATGAAGAAAGGCTTCAAACCCGGTTCACTCGACCCTACTCTTTTCACTAAATCTTATGATGGTGAATTGTTTGTGTGCCAAATATATGTTGATGATATTATCTTTGGCTGTACTGACCAATGTTATAGTGATGAATTTGCCTATATGATGAGTGAAGAATATCAAATGTCTATGATGGGAGAATTAAAATTCCTCTTAGGTCTTCAAATTCGTCAACAATGCAATGGCATATTCATATCTCAGGAGAAATACCTCAAGGATGTACTGAGGAAATTCGGCATGCAAGATTGCAAAGGCGTCAAAATTCCTATGCCCACAAATGGTCATCTTTGCACTGATGAAAATGGTATCGACTTCGATCATAAGGTATACCGCTCCATGATTGTCTCTTTATTGTACTTATGTGCATCTAGGCCAGATATAATGCTTAGTGTTTGCATGTGTGCCCGATTTCAAGCTACAGCGAAGGAATCACACCATAAGGCTATGAAGCATATTCTTCGATATCTAGCTCACACACCAACACTTGGATTATGGTACCCCAAGGGCTCGGCTTTTGACCTCATTGGATATTCTGACTCTGACTATGCTGGTGATCGTGTGCACCGCAAGTCAACATCTGGTACATGTTATTTCCTTGGATGATCTTTGGTCTGTTGGTCCTCGAAGAAACAGAACTAGGTATCATTATCTACTGCTGAAGCTAAGTACATTGTCGCTGGTTCTTGCTGTGCTCAATTGCTATGGATGAAGCAAACTCTCAAGGACTACGGCGTCAACATGAAGAATGTGCCTCTCTTTTGTGACAATAGAGTGCCATCAAGATTGCTCACAACCCAGTTCAGCACTCGAAGACAAAGCACATTCAGATTCGTCATCATTTTCTTCGTGATCATGTGTTGAAGGGCGACATTTCTATTGAGCATGTGAAGACTGAAGAACAGCTAGCCGATATCTTCACAAGCCCTTGGATGAGAAGAGATTTAGCAAGTTGCGGTGTGAGCTAAATATCCTAGAATCTTCGAATGTTCTTTGAAAAGGACACTCATCCTAACACTTATGCAAAATTGATGACTTAGATGTGCAACACATGAAGAAACGTTTTTCTTCAATCAATGAAGAATAACACTCTTAGTGTGAAGAAATTAACGAAGAATTTGATTCTCAGAACCCTACGATAATTGTACGCGGTGTCTGAAATCATCATTCTTATACGGTGGGTCACGCCACCACCAAAAGTTGAAATTCCTCATTTGATCATATTCTTCAACTTTGCACTGTCTTCACTGTTTCCGTCATTTTTCTTCATTGGCCATATATATATATAAGTTTATGTCCTCTACAGCATTCACTTATTGCTAATTCTTCAAGTTGGTTTTTCTGCTAAGTGAATGTGATCGGACCCTTCCCTCTATGCTATACTCAACCCAATCTGTTCACAAATTCTTCATGTGCGTTCTATTTGAAACTCGTTCAAAATCTTCACTGTGTCCTTGTCAGCTGAAGAAATTGCGAACGGAACTTTAAAACCTATCTTATCTAAATTTTCAGCTTTGCCGCTCAAACTATTCCGCATCCCACGATATACTTATCATCCACTCACCCACGATCTAACACGATCTCCACTTATCACTACGTGGGTGACACATGTCATGCGAATGAGAAGGGTCAGGGGCACGTTCGTCCAATTTCTTCGGGCGAGCAGTTTTTCACCGTGGCTATAAATATCCCTCCTTCCCTTCCTCACTTCTTTTACTCCGCTCGATCTCTCTCTCCAGCTCGAGCTTCTCAAACCCTAGCACTGCCGCTACTTCATCGCCACCGGTGAGGAAGAGCTTCACTGCCTCGAGCTCGTTGCCGACGTACTCGCGCCGACCGCGGAAATCTTCACTCCGCCGCCGCCGTAGCCGTCTTCCTCCGCCGAGTTAGGGTGTGGAAGATCTACATAGACGAACTTCATCTCTGCACCTCACTGTTCATCGTGTTCTTCGTCCAGGGTAATTAAAAGTTACTTTTATTGCCCTCATTGATTCGAATGATTATCTTCAAAATCTTCAAAGGTGTTTTTCTTCATAGCTTCACACACTAAACACCTCACAAGTCATCTGTTCTTGATTCGTTTCTCTAAGCATCATTTTTCTTCAAGATTCCTCAATTGTGTGGATCTTCGATCTATACAACTCTGGAACCTAAGACAAAGAACGCTTAGTGAAATTCTTCAAGACTCATCTGGTCAAATTCCTCAAACTTGTTCTTTTTGAAAAACCCTCCGAGAACGCATATGACCTCTCCAAATTCCTCGCAACTATACTCTGTTCACAGGTACCCATGTCAGCTGCTGAATCACTAGGTTCTCATCAACTTAACTCATTTGCAGCGTTCCTCGAAGAAAAGTTGCATACTTCTTCAGAGAATTCAATTGTCCAAATTCCTCAACTGAAGAAAATGGCTGACGGTAAGAAGCCACAGAAGGGAGGAAAGAGGCCTGAGGTCAATACATCGTTTGAGATCCCTAATGAAATATATGCTGGGTACTGCACACCTACTGAGGAAACCAAGAATGAGCGCAAAGTGTGCATTCAGAAGATAGAGAGGAGATGGGCTAGAGAGTGGAGGGAGTACACATATGTCACTCCCAAGTGTATGAAGAAATTCGCACTCAATCCTCCATGCCCAAGACCTCCTTTGGCACCTGGCCAAATAGCTGATCCCACCAGCCTCAAGCGCGGTGAGGACTATCCTGACGAATGGGCCAAGTGCCGAGCCAAGTTGGCTAAGCAAGCCAAAGAAGCAGTGAGGAAATTCAATGAAGACTCTGCTGCTGCTGCTGCCACTACTGAGGCCTTTGCCGGCAAGCCAAAGAAGGCTATGTCAAAGAAGCCTGCGCGTAAGCCAAGTGCTTCACCAACAATGCCCTCAAGGCCAAGTTCCTCAGCAATGCCCTCATGGCTAGAATCCTCAAAGCCCTCACGTGAAAGTGCATTATATCGACTAGAGGGGGGGTGAATAGGTGGTTTTTATGAAATTCTTCACTAAGGAATTTGCCAGTGAGGAAATTCCTTAGCGAAGAACTACTAGCAGCGGAATAAGTACTCAAAGGTAAACATAACAGAATACAAGCATAGTCATCATGATGAAATGAAGACAGGCATAGAGTACAGGAAGCGTAATCATAGGATAACACAGGATGAAGACAAACAGACTGAAGAAATTGAATTGAGGAAATTGAGAAAGTCTTCAGTCAAAGTCTTCAAACACAGATATGAACAAACATACAACACACTTATGAGGAAATAAAAGAGTTGAGGAAATAGAACCAGTAAGCTCGATGAAGACAATGATTTGGTAGACCAGTTCCAACTGCTGTCTCAGTTGTACGTCTGGTTGGAGCGGCTGAGTATTTAAACTCGAGGACACACACTCCCAGAGACCCAGTCAAGGACACTTACTCCAAGACACCCAGTCCTCACCGTATTCTCCTTGAACTAAGGTCACACAGACCTCGTCCAATCACTCGTGGTAAGTCTTCAGGCGACTTCCAAACCTTCACAAACTTGGTCACTTGGCGATCCACAATTCCTCTTGGATGCTCTAGACCATGATGCCTAACCTTCTGGAAGAAGCATAGTCTTCAAAGGTAACAAGCGTCGGATCCACTCAGGATCAATCTCTTTAGTGATGGTCAATTACTTGGGGTTTTTAGGTGTTTGGGTTTTGTGTTTTTGGTTTTTCCTCACTTGATAATTTTCGCTCAAAGTCCTCGGAGGATGGGTTGCTCTCAAATGACAAGTGTCAGTTTCTTTCGGAGCAGCCAACCATCTAGTGGTTGTAGGGGGCGGCTATTTATAGCCTAGGGAGCAGCCCGACATGATAAGACATATATGCCCTTCAATGATATGACCGTTAGGTGGATAGATATTTTGGGACAGCTGGCGCATAGCACAGCAACAGTTGGAATTTTGAGTAGTAAAATCCTCAGGGCTATCATGTTCCTCACTGTGTAGGCAATCCGCACTGGCGAATTCCTAACTCCTCAGTCAGGACAAATTCCTCAGAGACCAGAAGAACTTCGTCTCTGTCACTGAAGAAATTGACTGAACTGTATGAGATTTCCAATGGCTTCACTCGAAGGGATTGGTAGGTGTAGGATTTTGAGTTGAGCATCACATGGAATTTTTTCCTTAGTATTTCTTCGACCCCCTTTAACAGTACGGTGTTTCCTATGACTCAAGAAAGAGAAAATGAAACTACGAAAACAAAAGTCTTCTCGCTTCATGTTCCTCGAAAGAATACAAAGTCTTCAAGGTCACACCAATTTCTTCACTTTCAAAGTCTTCATGAAAGTCTCAAGAAATACCAAAATCTTCAGTCGAAGATGTTCATTTTTAGGGGTTGACTTTTCCTGTAAATATCAAACTCCTCATAGACTTATAGACCTGTGTACACTCACAAACGCATTAGTCCCTTAACCTATAAGTCTTCCATACACCAAAATCACTAAGGGGCACTAGATGCACTTACAATCTCCCCCTTTTTGGTGATTGATGACAATATAGGTTAAGTTTTCAACGGGGATAAACATATGAAGTGTAAATACTGAAATTGAGGAATTTGATTGCAAGATATAGAAGAACTCCCCCTAAAGATGTGCATAGTGAGGAATTTGCTTTTGAAGGAATGCACAGTTGAAGAGTTGAATCATGGAGATCTCCCCCTATATCTTGTAATTCATACACGCATTTAACATATAATATGAAGAATTTGAAATGCATGATGAAATATGAAGAATTTGAAATGCATGATGAAATATGGTGCCTGATGAAATTTAGCATGCGTGCAATAATATTTAACGAGGAATAAGCATGCAGAATAGTGCGTCAAGAGTATCAGAGCACAGTGCATCAAAAGTATCAGAGCACCATCGGGTTTAAGATTACAACTCGACCCAATAAAGTTTCAAAAGAACGAGAGTTGTAACTTAGCAAAAAAACGCCCATCTAGTAGACCCGCTTGAAGACTAACTCATATTTCTCCCCCTTTGTCATCGAATGACCAAAAGGATCGAAAATGAGGACTAACGCCCCTGAATATAATCATGTTGATGAAGGAGCGCCAGCGTTGTTGGGGTCGTTGGTTGATGTAGGGTCTGCCGCAGTGTCATCCAAATCTTCATGTTCATCGGTGTCGCGCGATGAAGAATATGAGCTGGCCACCAGAGAAGGAACCTTGACTTTCTTGACTTTCTTCGGTGGAGGTGCAGACCAGTCAAAATCTTCATTAAGACCCATGTTCTTCAGATCTTCTTCACCATACAAATGTGACAGGATTGCCCAGGTGCGACCGAAGACTTGATGGAGGTAGTAGTGGTTTTTCTTCACTGCATTGTGTGTGGCAGTCATGTTGTGAAGAAGTGAACCAAACTGACACTTAACCCATTTGTAATTTCGATCCACCTTCTGGTGAAGACTAAGCAGAAGTTCACAGTCAGTCATCACGCGCGGAGCAGTGGCTTGAGGAGTGGACTTGGGTGCATTGGCAGAGTCATGTGTGGCAGAGTCATCATTGGTGGAATAAGATGCAGCTTTGCGAAACTGACCATCCAATGGACGAATGCCTTCATCAATTACAGCTGGTGCCTTGCCCTTTCCATCAACTGAGGAATATGTCTGCTTGAGGACTTCAATTGGGGGCAAGTAGCTGAGATGATTCTGGAAATTAGCTTTGTAGTTGAGTGAAGACCTTGTCCTGAGGAATCTCATGATCCAAGGTGCATAAGGCTTCAGCTCAAACGGAGACGGTGCAACATTGGCCATAGTCCTCATGAAGAAATCATGATAATTGACAGGAATGCCATGAACGATGTTGAAAACCAGATTCTTCATGATGCCAACGATTTCCTCATCAGATGAGTCGTGGCCTTTGATAGGACTGATTGTCCTCGTAAGAATATGATAGACAGTTCTGGGCACGTACAGCAATTCCTTCACGAGGAATTTGGTTCATGGTGCCTGACCTGGTTTCAAAGGCTTCATCAGCACCTGCATGTAATGGTGTGTGAGCTCAGGTTCACTGTAGATATAGCGAGCTTCTTCAAGGGGAGGACTGAGTGGTAGAGCATGATGCAATTCAGAGGCTGGTGCAGTGTAGTGAGTGTTTTCAGACATCCAGTCTAGCACCCATGAATTGACATCTTCAACATCTCCGGTGATGTGCAGCATTGCATAGAATTGAAGAATCAGTTCTTCATTCCAATCGCAGATGTCCGAGCAAAAGTTGAGCAGCCCAGCATCGTGAAGAACACTGAGGACTGGTGCGAAGCACGGCAGAGATTTCATATCCACGTGAGGAATATGCTCATGATAGAAAATCTTCTCCTTGTTGAACAACACTGAGGAATAGAAATTGGCTTGACTAGCAGTCCAGAAACGCCTCTTCCTAATGAGAGCAGAGTCATATGGGTTGTAATCTTCGAAGAATACGTGCTCGCCGAAGAAATCATCAGCCTTGAACTTTTGCTTGCGTGAGAATGGATCCTTTGGCTTTGGCAGAGGAGTGTCTGTGAGTTGCATCACGGCCTCAGGAATCTCAATCGCAGGTTCTTCAGGCTGAGGAATTTCTGGTTCCTCCTCAGTGGCAGTCTGCGTAGTTGGTTGTTCAGCAGCAGCAGTTTCATCAGTGCTAGTGGCTGGAATTTCCTCATGGACAGATGCAGTGGGATGAGTTTCTTCAGAGCCCATGTGAACAGTTTGTGTGGGGGACTGAGGAATTTCCTGTAGAGGAGTGAACATTGGAGAGTTTGGATGCTGACTTTCCCAGAATTCATCACTGATTACGGGTGTGGAGCAGCCAATGTCCACATCATCATCTTCCATTTCTTCAACGCCAGCCTCTTCAGCTGTGAACTGAGGCACATGCGAGGAGATGATAGGTGTTGAAGGGATCGCATCCACTTCAATTTCTTCATCCAATGGTTCAGACGAAGCGACATAATGAGTTTCTTCATCAGATCCGCTGGGGATCACATATTCTTCATCAAAAGGAGCAAGGTCCTTTGATGGCCTGGTTGAGATGGGAACAGCATCAGTCGGATGTGCAAATGAACTTGTCATAGGCTTCATTTTCTTCGGAGCTGAAGAATCTGAAGCAGCTGATGCTTTCGTTTTCTTCACTGCAGCATGCTCTGCAGCCTTGGTCTTCTTCACATCTGATGTAGATGGAAGGATTGGAGGTGAAGTTGGTGCAGGAGCAGCTGAGGAATCTGGTTGATTTTCTTCAGGCACAACTGATGCAGTTGCCCTGAGTTCTTCAGTTTCTTCAGGCACACCACTAGTGGGTTCCCTGGCAATTTCTTCAGCGGCTGGAATGCAGTCATCAGCCCTGGAACTCACATTATCTTCAGCAGCCTGATTGTCATCAGCGGTGCTGGCATTTTCTTCAGTAGGCTGAGCAGATGCTTCAGCCTGAAGAATTTCCTGTTGCGTTGGGGCTGCAACATTGGAAGTGAAGTTATCCGCAAGTTTCACAAAATGAACCTTGGCTCCAAGCCAATCAGCGCGATATGCTTCAAAGTCATCACTGAGTTTCTTAATCTTAATCTGAGTAGTGACAAGTTCTTCAGTTGTCATAGAGACAACGTTTTTCTTCAGATAGTGCCTTTTCTTGTACTGCGCTTTCTTGATCTGCCTGGCCTTCTCAAATTTCCACTTTTCTTCTTGAATGAAGTGGGTCAGCATGTGACTTTGGCCAGGAGTCAGCTTGAAGTCAGGCAAGGGAGTGTTGGGGTCCTTGTGCCAATCATCAATGTAGTCGAGGATCAGCTTGGGATCCAAAAGCAGTGGCACCTCTGATCCTTTGGCTCTAGCGGCCCTGACTTGCCTGTCTCTGATGATTTCTGCAAGTTCATCATCATCAGCTTCATCTTCATCAGACAGCACTTGGAAAGCGACTTGCTTCTTTTGAGAACTTGGGCGTGGACCTCGTCCAGAAGTGGCCTTTGTCTTCAGTAGTGAGGGGCCAGCTGAGGAACTTGGTGCAGCTGAGGAACTAGCTGAGACACCTGAGGCAATGGAGATGCCGGCAGTCCTTTGGCACGAGGCAAGATGCACAGGTGCTGAGGATTTAGGTGGAACAACTGAAGGCTTTGGCGGAGGAGCTGAGGACTTTGGAGGAACAGGAGCAGCATGAGGAATTTGCCATGAGGGCTTTGAGGATTCTGGCCGTGAGGGCATTGATGAGGAACTTGGCCTTGAGGGCATTGTTGGTGAATCACTTGGCTTGCGTGCAGACTTCTTTGACATAGCCTTCTTTGGCTTGACAGCAGAGGCCTCAGCAGAGGCAGCAGCAGCAACAGAGTCTTCATTGAATTTCCTCACTGCTTCTCTGGCTTGCTTAGCCAGCTTGGCTTGGCACTTGGCCCATTCATTAGGATAGTCCTCACCGCGCTTGAGGCTGGTGGGATCTGCTATTTGGCCAGGTGCCAGTGGTGCTCTTCATGTACTTAGGAGTGACATATCTGTACTCCCTCCATTCTCTTGCCCATCTCCTCTCTATCTTCTGAATGCGTACTTTGCGCTCATTCTTGGTTTCCTCAGTAGGTGTGTAGTACCCAGCATATATGTCATTAGGGATTTCAAACGCTGTATTTACCTCAGGCCTCTTTCCTCCCTTCTGTGGCCTTTTACCATCCGCCATTTTCTTCAGTTGAGGAATTTGAACAATTGAATTCTCTGAAGAAGTATGCAACTTTTCTTCGAGGAACGCTACAAATGAGTTAAGTTGATGAGAACCTAGTGATTCAGCAGCTGACATGTGTACCTGTGAACAGAGTATAGTTGCGAGGAATTTGGAGAGGTCATATGCGTTCTTAGAAGGTTTTCAAAATGAACATGTTTGAGGAATTTGACCAGATGAGTCTTGAAGATTTTCACTAAGCGTTCTTTGTCTTAGGTTCCAGAGTTGTATAGATCAAAGATCCACACAATTGAGGAATCTTGAAGAAAAATGATGCTTAGAGAAACGAATCAAGAACGGATGAGTTGTGAGGTGTTCAGTGTGTGAATATATGAAGAAAAACACTTTTGAATATTTTGTAGATAATCATTAGAATCAACGAGGGCAGTAAAAGTAACTTTTAATTACCCTGGATGAAGAACACGACGAACTGGAGTGAGGAAATGTGAAGTTCGTCTGTGCAGATCTTCCACGCCCTAACTTGGCGGAGGAAGACGGCTACAGCGGCGGCGGAGTGAAGATGTCCGCGGTCGGCGTGAGTACATCGGCGACGAGGTCGAGGCAGTGAAGCTCTTCCTCACCGGTGGCGATGAAGTAGCGGTGGCGCTAGGGTTTGAGAAGCTCGAGCTGGAGAGAGAGGTCGAGCGGAGTAAAAGAAGTGAGGAAGGGAAGGAGGGGTATTTATAGCCATAGTGAAAAACTGCTCGCCCAAAGAGATTGGACGAACGTGCCCCTGACCCTTCTCATTCGCATGACATGTGTCACCCATGTAGTGAGAGGTGGAGATCGTGTTAGATCGTGGGTGAGTGGATAAGTGTATCGAGGGATGCGGAACGGTTTGAGCAGCAAGACCGAAAATTTCGATAAGATAGGTTTTAAAGTTCCGTTCGCAATTTCTTCAGCTGACAAGGACATAGTGAAGATTTTGAACGAGTTTCAAATAGAACGCACATGAAGAATTTGTGAACAGATTGGGTTGAGTATAGCATAGAGGGGAAGGGTCCGATCACATTCACTTAGCAGAAAACCAACTTGAAGAAATAGCAATAAGTGAATGCTGTAGAGGACATAAACTCCATATATATATATAGCCAATGAAGAAAAATGACGGAAACAGTGAAGACATGCAAAGTTGAAGAAATATGAATAATTAAGGGAATTTCAACTTTGGTGGTGGTGTGACCCACGCGTATAAGAATGATGATTTCAGACACCCCGTACAATTATCGTAGGGTTCTGAGAATCAAATTCTTTGTTAATTTCTTCACACTAAGAGTGTTGTTCTTCATTGAATTGAAGAAAAACGTTTCTTCATGTGTTGCACATCTAAGTCATCAATTTTGCATAAGTGTTAGGATGTGTGTCCTTTTCGAAGGACATTCGAAGATTCTAAGATATTTAGCTCACACCGCAACTTGCTAAATCTCTTCTCATCCAAGGGCTTTGTGAAGATATCGACTAGCTATTCTTAAGTCTTCACATGCTCGATAGAGATGTCTCCCTTCAACACAAGATCGCGAAGAAAATGATGACAAATCTGGATGTGCTTTCTCTTCGAGTGCTGAACTGGGTTATGAGCAATCTTGATGGCACTCTCATTGTCACAGAAGAGTGGCACATTCTTCACATTGATGCCGTAGTCCTTGAGGGTTTGCTTCATCCATAGCACCTGAGCACAACACGAACCAGCATCAATGTACTCAGCTTCAGCAGTGGAAAGTGATACGCGGTTCTGCTTCTTCGAGGACCAACGTACTAAGGATCGTCCGAGGAAATGGCATGTGCCGGATGTTGACTTGCGATCCACACGATCACCAGCATAGTCAGAGTCAGAATATCGAATGAGATCAAAAGCAAAGCCCTTGGGATACAATAATCCAAGTGTTGGAGTGTGAGCTAGATATCGACGAATATGCTTTAGAGCCTTATGGTGTGATTCCTTCGGTGTAGCTTGAAAACGGGCACACATGCAAACACTAAGCATATTATTTGTCCTAGATGCACATAGATACAATAAAGAGCCAATCATGCAGTGGTATACCTTTTGATCGAAGTCAATACCATTTTCATCAGTGCATAGATGGCCATTTGGGGGCATAGGGATTTTGACACCTTTGCAATCTTGCATGCCGAATTTTCTCAACACGTCCTTGAGGTGTTTCTCTTGAGATATGAAGATGTCATTGCACTGTTGACGAATTTGAAGACCTAAGAAGAATTTCAATTCTCCCATCATAGACATTTGATATTCCTCATCATCATATAGGCAAATTCGTCGTTGTAACATTGGTTAGTGCATCCAAAGATAATATCATCAACATATATTTGGCACACGAATAATTCATCATCATAGGTTTTGGTGAAAAGAGTTGGGTCAAGTGAACCGGGTTTGAAGCCTTTCTTCATGAGGAATTCCTTCAAAGTATCATACCACGCCCGACGGGCCTACTTTAGGCCATAGAGGGCCTTATAGAGTTTGAAGACTTGGTCAGGATGCTTTGGATCTTCAAAACCTGGGGGTTGAGAAACATATAGTTCTCCCTCAAGCTTACCATTGAGGACTGCACTTTTCACATCCATTTGATATAATGTGATATTATGATGGTTAACATAAGCAAGCAATATGTGAATAGCCTCAAGTCTAGCAACAGGTGCAAAAGTTTCATCAAAATCAATTCCTTCAACCTGTGTGTAGCCTTGAGCTACAAGTCGTGCCTTATTCCTCACCACAAGGCCATTTTCATCTTGCTTGTTGTGGTAGATCCATTTGGTGCTGATGATATTGTGCTTGCATGGGTCTGGTCACTTGACAAGTTCCCAGACATTATTGAGCTCAAATTGATGTAGTTCCTCTTACGTTGCTTGAATCCACTCAGGCTCCAGAAATGCCTCGTCAATTTTGGTGGGCTCTGTGATAGAGATAAAAGCGAAGTGCCCACAAAAGTTAGAAAATGTGAAGCCTTTGAGCGTGTGAGAGGACCTAGTGCTTTGATGTCGTTGATGATTCTCTCAATCTGCACTTCATTTGTGATGCGGGGATGAGCGAGTTGACGATGTTGAGTGGGCTCAACATTTTCTTTAGAGCCATTTTCTTCAGGTGCGTCAGCATGATGTTCTTCATGTTCTGGAATGACTTCTTCAGTAGATCCTTCGGTAGGAATGACATCCTCGGTAGCCTTAAACTTAATGGATTCCTCAGGTGACATTTCATCTAGCAGAGGAGGTAGGTGCTCTCTTTGCGAGCCGTTAGTATCATCGAACCGCACATCTACAATTTCAACAACCTTGTGGTGATAGGTGTTGAAGACTCTGTAGGTGTGCGACCTTTCCGTAACCAAGCATAAAACCTTCATGTGCTTTTGGTGCAAATTTAGAATTGTGATGAGGATCTCTAATCCAACATTTAGCACCGAAGATGTTGAAATAACTCACATTGGTTTTCTTGTTAGTGAGGAGTTCATATGAGGTATTTTTGAAGAATTTGTGAAGATATACCCTGTTGATGATGTGGCATGCAGTATCAATTGCCTTAGGCCAAAAGCAAGGAGGCGTCTTGTATTCATCAAGCATAGTGTGAGCCATCTCAACAAGAGTCATGTTTTGCGCTCCACGACGCCATTCTGCTGACGAGTATAGGGAACAGATAATTCGTGAGTAATACCAAGTTCATCAAGATAGCCATCAAGACCAATATTCTTGAACTCGGTCCCATTCTCACTTCTAGTGTGCTTGATCTTCACACCAAAGTTTGTTGAAGCCCTTGAGGAAAATCGTTTGAAGACTTCCTGTACTTCAGTTTTGTAAGTGATGATATACACCCATGTGTAACGAGAATAGTCATAAACAATAACAAAGCCGTATAAAGATGCAACATCAGTGAATGTGGCATAATGAGTAGGGCCGAAGAGATCCATGTGAAGCAATTCAAATGGATGAGTGGTAGTCATGATAGTCTTTGAGGGATGCTTGGCCTTGGTCATCTTTCCAGCATCACAAGCTCCACACAGGTGATCCTTGAGGAATTTGATACCTTCGATGCCAATGACATGCTTCTTCTTCGTGAGCGTGTGCAAGTTCCTCATGCCAGCATGACCAAGTCATCGATGCCATAGCCAGCCTTCTGAAGCTTTTGCAAGTAGACATGTTGCAGGTTGTGGTCCTGTAGAGAAATCAACAATATACAAGTCTCCTCTCCTGAAGCCTTCGAAGACTTTGGAATTGTCAGCTTCCATGAACACAACACAACGATACTTGCCAAAGACAACAACCATATCAAGATCACAAAGCATTGAGACAGACATGAGGTTGAACCATAAGGACTCGACAAGCATGACTTTGTCCATGTGTCGATCCTTTGAGATCGCAACCCTACCTAGACCTAATACCTTGCTTTTGCCTTTGGTAGTGTAGGTGATATGCTTCAGATGCGATGGAGATAATGCAGTGTCCATCAATAGGTTCTTCTCACCGGTCGTGTGATTTGTACATCCACTGTCAAGGACCCACTCAGTGGCTTTGGGTTGATCATCCTGCATATGAATTAGTGCATTTTATGAACCCATATACTTCATTAGTGAAGAATATGACATCAAATTCATCATATCAATTTCATCAAACAATAGAGCAGATATAGCAGTAGGAGGACGTGAGAAATGAAATTCATTTCTTCATGATTAGCTTGCGTCCTTTCAAGCATATTCAGGTCTCCAGCAAATTCTTCGGACGTTTAAGTTCGTCTGGAGACCTGATCCTGCATAAGAGATTAGTTCTTTTTCTTCACCACCGACATCTGGAGGGGTGGCAAAGAGTTCATCATTCTGTGAGATCCATAAGAGAAAGGTGGCATAGAAGCCAGTCCACTTCGTTTCACATAAGAGGGGTTAGAGTAAGCATATGAATAAGCAGAGAAATTCTTCAAGGACTTATGAACATAATGATTTGAAGAATAATGCACATATTCGTAGCCCCTGGGTCTTCCCTGTGAAACATAAGTGTTAGCACAATGATGTTCATATGAGGATCTGGATCCATATGAGCAATTTGATCCACGTGAGGAATTTGGTCCATGTGAGGACTTGGATCCATATGAAGACTTCGATCCATATGAAGAAATTGGTCCATATGAAGAATTCGATCTGGGTTCCTACTCTTCACCGGTGGTGTCATGATGACATTCACCTGAAGACTTTCAAGGCACCTTTTGGGACCCAGATTTTCTTCATCGGGGGACCGTTCCTGCAGTTAGTGCCAACATATCTAGAAAATACTTCACCATTCTGATTTTTGAACAATTTATAGTTGGAGTCAAATGACTCATCAGAAGAATATGAAGATTCACATGTAAAGCCAGATAAAGTGGATGGATCTATGGAAGGTCCCTTTGCAGCAACCCATGAGGTTTTGGGATACTGCTCAGGTTTCCAGTAGGTCCCATCAACATTGAGTTTCCTCTCAAAGGCAATTCCCTCTTTCCTAGGGTTCCTATTGAAGATCTGCTTTTTAAGCACATCACAAAGAGTGTGATGCCCTTTGAGGCTTTTGTACATGCCTGTCACATACAATTCCTTCAGCCCTGCATTGTCAGTGATACTAGTAGCATCCTCAGATGAGAAATTTGTGATAGCAGAGACAGTTTAAGGATTTGCAGCAATAGAAGCATTTGAACTTTCAGGTGAAGAATTATCAGATTCACGTTCAATGCATTTCAAACATGGTGGAATGAATTCAACCAGAGCAAAAATGATATGTTGAGCAAGCAATGAATCACGTTCCTTCTGAAGATCTTCATAACTCACCCTTAGCTGCTCAAGATCTCGCTTTCTTTGAAGAAATTCATAAGAAAGCTTCTCATAGTGTTATGATGACCTTGAAGGTTATCAAACTTAGACTGCAGTCTCTGAAGATTATTAGTTTGAGTTTGATCCATTTCTTCACCCAACATATCATCGCTTTCATTTAACATGTTTTGAACCTTTTCCAAAGCTTTTTGTTGCTTTACAGCAAGAGATGCAAGCTTGGTATAACTGGGTACAAATTCATCACCAGATTCATCATCACTAGACTCAGATAAGTAACATTCGGTTACCTTGGCACTTATAGCCATGAGGCTTGGTGCAGAAGATGATGATTCAGGGTCAAAAGTCATCGTCTTGAGTGATTCCTTGAAATCCTCAAACCAGGGATCATGACGAGTTCAATGACCTTCATAGACATCAGAGAGTCGGTCCAGATGAGCTTCACACGACAGATATGCATAATATTCCTGAACTGATTTCGGGATAAGCAGGAGCAGATGATATCCTTTGCCATGATGTCAAGTAGAATGTTCTTGCGAATAGCATCAGCCTCTGCCATCTTGCAAAGACCGGTAACACCAATCTCAGTGACGGTCCACAGCTCGTTGTTCATCGCCGTGAGGCGCTTCTTCATCATTGCCTTCCACTTGGGCTAATCATGACTGTCAAAGATGGGGCATGTCACTTTCTTCATTCCTGCGGTCAACATAACTAAAACTCCAGGTGGTTAAACCAAAATCACACAGAACAAAGGAGTACCTTGCTCTGATACCAATTTAAAGTGTGTTATATCGACTAGAGGGGGTGAATAGGCAATTTTTACAAATTCTTCACTTAGGAATTTCAGGGTGAGGAAATTCCTAAGAAATGAACTACTTAGCAGCGGAATAAGTACTAAGATGCAAGCATAACAGAGTAGTAGCATTCTCTCAAAAAAACATAGTAGCACAGTCATCATGATAAAATGAAAACAAGCACAAAGTACAAGTAGCGTAAACACAGGATAAGCAGGCTGAAGACAAAGTGACTGAAAAATTAGGATTGAGGAAATTGAGAAAGTCTTCAGTCAAAGTTTTCAAATAGTAACGAGCAAGTACTTCTACACAAAAATTAGGAACTAAAACAGTTGAGGAAATAGAAGCAGTGGCTAGGTGAAGACAGTGATTTGGTAGACCAGTTCCAACTATTGTGACAGTCATATGTATGGTTGCAGCAGCTAGGTATTTAAACTAAGGACACACAGTCCTCACCATATTCTCCTTGAGCTAAGGTCACATAGACCTTGCCCAATCACTCATGGTAAGTCTTCAGGTGACTTCCAAACCTTCACAGACTCGGTCACTCGGTGATCAACGATTTCCTATTGGATGCTCTAGACCCTGACGCCTAACTGTCTGGAGGATGCACAGTCTTCAAAGGTAACAATCGTCAGTTCCACACAGAAACAATCTCTTCATTCATGCTCAATCACTTTGGGTTTTTAGGTGTTTGGGTTCGGGTTTTCCTCACTTGATGATTTTCACTCAAAGTCCTCGGAGGATGCGATGCTCTCAATGACAAGTGTCAGTTTCTCTCGGAGCAGCCAACCAGCTAGTGGTTGTAGGGGCGGCTATTTACAGCCTAGGGAGCAGCCCAACATGATAAGACATAAATGCCCTTCAATGATATGACCGTTAGGTGGGTATATATTTTGGGACAGCTGGCGCATATCACAACAACGGTCGGATATTTGAGCTATGAAATTCTTCACGGCTATCATGTTCCTCACTTGTAGGCAATCCGCATTGGCGAATTCCTAACTCCTCAGTCAGAACAAATTCCTCAGAGACCAGAAGAACTTCGTCTCTGTCACTGAAGAAATTGACTGAACTATATAAGATTTCCAATGACTTCACTCGAAAGGATTGGTAGGTGTAGGATTTTGAGATGAACATCACTTGGAAACTTTTCCTTAGTTTTACCTCGACCCCCTTTAATAGTACGGTGTTTCCTATGACTCAAGAAGGAGAAAATGAAACTATTAAAACAAAAGTCTTCACGCTTCATAATCCTCGCATGAATATCAAGTCTTGAGGGTCACACCAATTTGTTCACTGTCAAAGTCTTCAGAAAGCCGAAATCTTCAGTTGAAGACAAATATTTTTAGGGGTCGACTTTCATCATAAATATCAAACTCCTCATAGACTTATAGACCTGTGTACACTCACAAACTCATTAGTCCCTTAACCTATAAGTCCTCAGTACACCAAAATCACTAAGGGGCACTAGATGCACTTACAATCTCCCCCCTTTTGTGATTGATGACAATAGAGGTTAAGTTTTCAACGGGGATAAACATATGAAGTGTAAATACTGATGTTGAGGAATTTGATTGCAAGATATAGAAGAACTCCCCCTGAAGATGTGCATATGTGAAGAATTTGCATTGAGTAGCAAATGCACATTGTAGAGTAGAATCATGGAGATCTCCCCCTATATCTTGTAATTCATTCACGCATTTAACATATGATATGAAGAATTGGAAATGCATGATGAAATATGGTGTCTGATGTAATTCAGCATGCATGCATTAACATATATGAGGAAATAGCATGCAGAGAAACAGAGCAGAAGTATCAGACCACCATCGAACTTAAGTTTACAACTCGATCCAACAAATACTTTAGAAGAACGAGAGTTCTAACTTAGCAGAAAAAACTCCCATATATAGAGACCCGCTTGAAGACTAACTCAAATTTCTCCCCCTTAGTCATCCAATGACCAAAAGGGACGAAAAATGAGGACTAACGCCCCTGAAGAATATCATCATGAAGTTGACGGAGGAGTGCCGGCGTTGTTGGGGTCGTCCCTTGATGTAGGGACTGCCGCAGTGTCGTTCAGGTCTTCGGCTTCATCCGTCTCGCGCGATGAAGAATATGAACTGGCCACCAAGTGAGGAACTTTGACCTTCTTGAATTTCTTTGAAGGCGGCTGAGACCAGTCAAAGTCCCGTTGGAAGCCCATCTGCTTAAGATCTTCATCACCGTAGAGGTGAGACAATACAGCCCAAGTGCAGTCAAAAACTTCATGCAAGTAGTAGTGGTTCTTCTTCATTGTGTTTTGCGTGATTGTCATATTCTAAAGAATTGAACCAAACTGACGCTTGACCCACTTGTGATTGCGATCCACTTTCTGATGAAGACTGAGGAGAAGCTCACGATCAGTCATCACCCTTGGAGCAGTGGCTTGAGGAAGTTGCTTTGAAGCATTTGCAGCAGTATCATGGGTGGCAGAGTCATCATTGGTGGAGTAAGATGCAGCTTTGCGAAAGTGTCCATCCAACGGACGAGTTCCTTCATCGATAACAGCAGCCTTGCCCTTCTCATCTGAGGAAATAGTCCTTTTGAGGACTTCGATTGGCGGCAAGTAGCTGAGATGATTTTGACAATCAGCCTTATAGTTGACTGAAGACCTTGATCTGATGAATCTCATGATCCAGGGAGCCTAAGGCTTCAATTCAAATGGTGGTAGAGCTGCATTGGCCAAAGTCCTCATGAAGAAATCATGGTAGTTGATAAGAATACCATGTATGATGTTGAAAAGCAGATTCTTCATGATGCCAACAACCTCTTCATCATCAAAGTTGTGGCCCTTGATTAGACTAAGGGTTTTGTTCAATATCCTGTATATAGTCCTTAGCACATAAAGAAATTCCTTGACAAGGAATGTGGTCCTTGGAGCTTGGCCTGGCTTCAAAGGCTTCATCAGAACTTGCATCAGATGGTTTGAATGTTCAACTTCATCATCTATGCGCCTTACACCTTCACTGGTAGGACTGACTTAGACGGCATGAAGCAATTCAGAGGCCGGAGCTTTGTAGTGAGTATTTTTTGTCATCCAGTCCCAATACCCATGAATTCACATCTTCAATGCCAGTGATGTGCAACGTGGCATAGAACTGAAGAATGAGTTCTTCATTCCAGTCGCAGATGCCGGTGCAGAAGTTGAGCAGACTAGTGTCATGAAGAACACTGAGGACTGGGGTGAAGCAGATAGAGACTCCATATCCACATGAGGAATTTGCTCATGGTCAAAGATCTTGTCCTTATGACAACAAGTAGCGAGGAATAGAAGTTCATCTGGCTGGCAGTCCAAAAACCGCTTGTGACGGAATCGAGTAGTCGTATGGATTGTAGTCAGTGAAGAAATGTGCTCAGCAAAGAAGTCATCAGCCTTGAACTTCTGCTTCTTGGTGAAAGGATTCTGTGGCTTGGGCTGAAGATTAGTAGTTGAAGTCTTCACCTCTTGAAGCACAGTCTCTGGAGCCATAGGCTGAGGAATTTCAGTGGCATTGTCATCTAGCAGCCTTGGCCTCCATTTCTTCAGCAACATGTGCATTTGCACTAGTGGTTGGAATTTCTTCAGGAATAGTGAGAAGAGAAGCTTGGCGTTCTTCAGAGCCCGTGCGGATTTCTTCAGTTTGGACTGGGGACTGAGGAATCAATTGCAGAGGGGTGTAGAGTGGTGAATTAGGGTGATGACATTCCCAGTACTGATCATTCAGAATAGGCGTTATACATCCAATATCCACATCTTCATCTTCATCATCTATTTCTTCAACGCCTGCCTCTTTTAGCTGTGAACTGAGGCATGGGCGATGATACTAGTGGAGTCGAAGTGATATTGTCCACTTCAATTTCTTCATCCAACTGCTCTGACGTAGCAGCAGAAGGATCTTCTTCGTTAGATTCACCTGGAATCACATATTCCTCACCAAAGGGAACAGTCTCCTTTGATGGCATGGTTGATATAGGAGCAACATCTATTGGGTGTGCAAATGAGCTCATCAAAGTCTTCACTTTCTTCGGACCTAAAGACTCTGAGGATGCAGACGCTTTCCTTTTGTTCACAGCTGCCCTCTCTGCAGCCTTGGTCTTCTTCGCTTCTGATGCAGAAGGAAGGTTGATACTTGTCGTCTGTGCAAGAGGAGCAAAGGACATTGGTGTAGTTTCTTCAGGCGCAACTGATGCAGTCACCCTGGCAGGTTTAGTTTCCTCAGGCACGGTAGCAGATGCTTCAACTGGCCTAGCTTGTTTTTCAGGCACAACACTAGAGGTTGCATGACAATTTCTTCAGTGGCTGGAATATCTTCATCAGACCTGGTGCTTTCATTTTCTTCAACAGCCTGATTTTCATCAGCTGTGCTAGCATGTTCTTCAGTAGGCTGAGCAGATGCTTCAACATGAGGAATTTCATGTTGCATTGGGGCTGGAAAATTTGGAGTGAATGTCTTGGTCAGCTTACGAATCTGACTTTGGCTCCAATCAATTAGCATAGTATCAGTCAAATTCATCGCCTAGACACTTGATCTCCATTTGCAAAGATACAAGTTCGTCAGGTGATAGCGTCAGAACATTGTTTTTCAGAAAGCGTGAAAGTGTAACTATCCCTAGGTGGTTTTGGTAATTCCTAACAACATATAGCTCATTTATCTAATGCTATTTCAAGATTAATGTCTTAGGAAAGCTCAATGATTGGCATGGCATGGATGAGAAAAGTGGACCCCTCAAAATGCTAAGGACAAAGGATTGGCTCAAGCTCAAAGCTCAAGACTCTACATTTCCATTTTAGTGATCCAAGATCACATTGAGTCTATAGGAAAAGCCAATACTATCAAGGAGGGATGAGGTGTTGCTTAATGAGGCTCTTGCTCTAAATGCTTAGTGATATGCTCCAAAGCCCTCAACTACTTTCTCACATCCACATATGACCTAAACCAAAAGTCAAACTCGGCCCCACCGATTCTTCCTATCCGGCGCCACCGAGTTTCAAATGTCATAGCCACTGCCACAAACCCTAGGCAAATCGGTCTCACCGATAGGGATCTCGGTCTCACCGAGATGGGATTGCATCTCTGTTTCCCTTCGTAACTTTTGGTCTCACCGAGATGAGCGATATCCGGTCCCACCAAGAGATTGCAATGTAAACTCTCTTTCCCTTTTGTAACATTTTCGGTCTCACCGAAATGAGCGAATCGGTCCCACCGAGTTTACCTGGCCAACTCTCTGGTTAGCTTATTACCAAAATCGGTCTCACCGAGTTTGTGTAATCGGTCTCACCGAGATTACGTTATGCCCTAACCCTAACCATATCGGTCCTACCGAGTTGCATGTCGGTCCCACCGAAACCCTAACGGTCACTAGCTTTGCTGAATCGGTCCGACCGAGTTTATCAATTCGGTCCCACCGAGATTGGCAAGTTGTGTGTAACAGTTAGATTTTGTGTGGAGGCTATATATACCCCTCCACCACCTCTTCATTCGTGGAGAGAGCCATCAGAACAAACCTACACTTCCAACTTACTTTTTCTGAGAGAGAACCACCTACACTTGTGTTGAGGCCAAGATATTCCATTCTTACCATATGAATCTTGATCTCTAGCCTTCCCCAAGTTGCTTTCCACTCAAATCTTCTTTCCACCAAATCCATATCCTGTGAGAGAGAGTTGAGTGTTGGGGAGACTATCATTTGAAGCACAAGAGCAAGGAGTTCATCATCAACACACCATTTGTTCTTCTTGGAGAGTGGTGTCTCCTAGATTGGCTAGGTGTCACTTGGGAGCCTCCGACAAGATTGTGGAGTTGAACCAAGGAGTTTGTAAGGGCAAGGAGATCGCCTACTTCGTGAAGATCTACCGCTAGTGAGGCAAGTCCTTCGTGGGCGACGGCCATGGTGGGATAGACAAGGTTGCTTCTTCGTGGACCCTTCATGGGTGGAGCCCTCCGTGGACTCGCGCAACCGTTACCCTTCGTGGGTTGAAGTCTCCATCAACGTGGATGTACGATAGCACCACCTATCGGAACCACGACAAAACCATCCGTGTCTCCTATTGCGTTTGAATCCTCCAAACCCTTTCCTTTACATTCTTGCAAGTTGCATGCTTTACTTTCCGCTGCTCATACTCTTTGCATGCTTGCTTGAATTGTGTTAAGATTGCTTGACTTATCCAAAGTTTGCTTAAAATCTGCCAAGAACTAAAATTGGGAAAAGGATAACTTTTTATTTGGTCAAGTAGTCTAATCACCCCCCTCTAGACATACTTTCGATCCTACAGTTGGTATCAGAGCTTTGGTCTCCATTTGCTTTGATTTCCATAGCTTTTGGTTCATAGCCTTGGTTTCACAACCTAGGAGAGTATGGCGTCTAGCGAGGGAAATTACCACCGTAGAGGTCCTTACTTTGATGGTACTAATTTTGCTAGTTGGAAGCATAAGATGAAAATGCATATTCTTGGACATAACCCCGCTGTATGGGCTATTGTGTGTATTGGCTTGCAAGGTGAATTCTTTGATGGGAGAGAACCGAACCGTGAAGCTACCGCGAAGAGTTGAAGATGCTGCAATACAATGCTCAAGCTTTGATATCCTCTTCAACGGATTGTGCCCCGAAGAATTCAACAAAATCAGCCGTCTTGAGAATGCAAAGGAAATTTGGGATACTTTGATTGATATGCACGAAGGTACCGACTCCGTCAAGGAATCCAAGTTGGATGTGCTTCAAAGTCAACTTGACAAGTTCAAAATGAAGGATGGTGAAGGTGTCGCTGAAATGTACTCTAGGCTTGCTCTTATCACAAATGAGATCGCGGCTTAGGAAGTGAAGAGATGACCGACAAATTCATCATCAAGAAGATCCTAAGAGCCTTTGGATGGAAAATATGATACCGTATGTACATTGATCCAAATGATGCCCAATTACAAAGATCTCAAGCCAACGGAAGTCATTGGAAGAATTGTTGCTCATGAGATGTCACTCAAGGATAAGGAGGAGCTCCATAACAAGTCAAGTGGTGCTTACAAAGCCTCATGTGAAGCTCCCACATCATCAAGTGAGAAACAAACCTTCAATGAAGAATTGAGCCTAATGGTGAAGAACTTCAACAAGTTCTACAAGTAGAAGCAAAGAGAAGTTCAGCAAGGTCCTACAATGAGTGTACGACCCTACAAGAGAAGAGAAGATTCTCCAAAAAGAAGAAGTAGAAGAGAAGAATCACCATCAAGAGAGAGAAGGAGTAGAGATGATCGTTATGAACGAAGAACATCCCGGAGAAGCAAGGATTCGGAAAGGAAGGACAAGTCATCAAGGAGCTACACAAAACGAAGACATCAAGCTCATGTTGGTGAATGGGTATCCGGCTCCGACTCCGACAATCACTCCGAGAGAAGCTATCACTCCGACTCCGAATATACTCAAGATGAAGGTGTTGCCGGTCTAGCACTTGTGTCAACCAACTCCTATGACATATTTGATTCACCAAATGAAGGACTTGGAAGATGCTTCATGGCTAAAGGCCAAAGGTATCACACCCCGAGTATGTTGATTTCAATAGTGATGAAGATGACTTGTTAGGTGATGATGATTTACTTGTTGACAACTCTAGTGATGAATACTATGATGAAACGTCAATTAATCATGCTAATCAAGATAAAACGAATGACAATGATAAGGATAAGATTGAGTTTCTAACTAAAGAACTAAAAACTCTTAAGTTAGCTCATGAAACTATCTTAGGAGATCATCGAGAACTTTTTAAGGACTCATGAGAAATTACATTTTGAAAAGCTCAACCTTGAGCAAGAGCATGAGTTCTTAAAGGCAATCAATGATGATCTTCGCAAGAAAAGTTCTTCTTAAATTGCCAAGCGTTTACTCTTATCCACTTACATGCCTCAAGTCAAGTCTAGTAACAAGAACAAGAAAGATGCTTCCTCTAGTAGTGACAATAATCATGTTAAATCCAATGTTGTTGCTTCTAGTAGTTCTCTTGATTCCACTAATGATTCTCTTAGCCAAGTTACACTTGAGCAAGAAAATATCTTATTGAAGGGAATTATAGAGAAAGGTGTTTACAAGAGCCTTGCTGAGAGTAAGCAATTCGAGGAAATTGTACGCAAGCAAGGAAGGCACCGGAAGAACCAAGGTGTTTGTTTTGAACGAAAGTTCAATGCCAATGGAGTTGAGTGGGAAGAAGATCGATACCCCAAGACGAAGTTTGTTCCTCAACAAGAGAAGTATAATCCTACTTCCTTCAAAGGGACACATGCTCAAGATGATCTTCCACCACAAGACCACGAGCAAAAAGGCAAGGATACGCTTCAAGAGGAAATTGATGCATTTGAAGAAGCACCCAAGGCCTTGGTCAAGTGGGTTCCCAAGACTACATCAAGTTCTACTTCATCAAGTATGACTACAACTCCAAGGATTGCCATCAAGATGATGTGGATCCCGAAGAAGAAGAACTAGAGAGTTCTTGAGGGTGACTCCGCCAACATACTTCACTATTATCATTTTGGCAAGAACAAGTGCAATCAACTTCCACATTTTGCACTAGTTCAAGGAGTCATAAACCCTCTTGTTGGTAAGACAAGGGACACGGTAACCTAATGCTTTCATAGGCATCATCTTGTGTGTGCATCACTCTATGTCTATGGATATCCTTGTTTGTTCCTTATGGGACTAACCCGTGTAGGTATTGAAAGTATAACTCACTCCAAAGGATTGCTCCAAATGATCTACATCAACATTGAGCATGCACATCTTCAACACCTACATGAAGTCATCATCGACAAAACCCAAGGTTAGTTCATCCCTCTTAGGGGGGATCTCACATCTAGGGGGAGCTTTACTCTAAGGATTGAGCTAAAGCAACTCTAATGGTGTGAACACAACAACGCTTTATGTAAAAGTGGTAACCCCACTTGTGCTTAAACGATGAGTAGACCTATGATCAAATGTTCTCATTTGACTCCTAAGTCAATATACTCATATATAGATGACCTAGTCATCGCCAATTGCTTGATAGATGCTAGAATTGGTTGTGCATGCTTTGCCACATATTTCATTTGCCATTTCATTGTGTGAGCATGTTGGTTGCATAATTTACTCATTCGAGGACATCCATTGTTGTTTTGATTGTTTGGTTCCTTTTTCTTTTGCCAAGTGGATGGACAAGAATGCCTAAGAACCTTCTCTAGCTATCTATGCTTTTCTCATCTCAAACTCTATTCATGCTACATCACAAAGCTTGATCAAGTCAGATTCGAACCACTCTGTGTGAGGAGCACTCAGAGTCCCTGATTCGTCATAGACTTGAACTTCCAAAACTTCTTTGTGCGTTTTGGTCTGACCGATTCATCCATTTCGGTCATACCGAGATCACTAAGTCGATCTAGGTTTTCAATCTCGGTGCAACCGATTTGAACTTTTCGGTCACACCGAGTTTCAGTAACTGCTTGCAGTTATGAATCTCGGTGCCACCGAGTTGTTCCACTCGGTCACACCGACAGGGTCAGGCTATATATATCCACGGTCCAAAATTTGGAAAAAATTCCGAACCCCTTCGCCCGCGCTCAGCCTTCTCTGCCTCCGTGGGTCCCCGGATCGTCCTCCTCATCCCCAGCTGCCTCCCGCCACTAGTCTCCGCCGCCGTCAATGGGAATAATCTCCGCCGTTGCCGCCGTAGCAGGTCCATCACCGCACTTAGGGTATGGACTTGATCCTTGTGCTAATCCCCCTCTGATTCCTAGAACAGTGTTTTGCCAGGTATCTTGCCACGTTTGAGATCATTCTATCCAGCGAAATCACTATGTAGTTTAGTCGTGGATTGAAAATTTAGGGTTAGGTTTCCACCGAAATCATCTCGGACCAACCGAGTTGTTGAAATTGGTTCCACCGGTTTGTCTAAGGCCATTGCACATGTGATTCTTGGTCTGACCGAGAATTGCAAATCGGTGTGACCGAGTTCAATACTTTGTGAAACCCTAGCAGTCTCGGTGCCACCAAACTGTGATTCAGTCTGACCGAGTTCACTAGTTTAGGTTCCAAACGCTGCTTCAGTATCACCAAGTTTTCAAATTGGTAGATCCGAAATGCTTTCTGTGGAAAACTAAAACTAAGTTTTTAACTCATTCTTTTGCAAAAACCTCTGTACTTTGTGATGCTTATCCAATCTACCTCATCTATAATCTATTCACAGGGTCTGCTGTCAGTGTTTTCATCATGTCAGATCAGAGTGACAGTTAGAACAAGTCTGAGGAGCAAGTTAACATGAGTGAGGGAACTAGTCCCTCTAGCAGCTTTGATGAAGGAAGCAGGAGTACACCCAGCAACTTGCCTAAGGCAGCCACCAGGACCAGAAAGAAGAGAACCTCAGATTTTGAGGATGAGGACTATGTGGCTGTTGAGGAAGAGGCCACCTCAAAGAGTAAAGTCCTGAAAAAGGAATATGGCACAGCTGCTGCCACTAAGCCAGGAATGAAGCAAAAGGTTCCTGCCAAGAGAGTTCCCATGTCAAAAGCCAGAACATCCACTCAAGAGACTTTGGGATCTGCACCCAAAGAACAGGTTGTGGCAGAGAAGAAAAGGAAGGAAAGGGTTAAGAAGACCACTGTCAGAGTGCTTGGGAGATCTTCAATAATGAGAGATTCTGAAGAAGAGGAAGAGGAAGAGGATGCAGCACCAGCACCCAAAGCTCAAAAGCTTATGGGAGATGCTATAAGGGCAGGGGTTGTTCCATCTAAGCCCAAAACTGCCCCTAAGACTGCTGCTCCAGCTCCAAAGCCAAAACCCAAGAGGAGCACCAGGAACATCCCTGCCGAGGAGAAGAACAAGGCCCGAGTGCCTCAAGCTGCTGAAGAAGAAGATGATTCTGTCATTTTGAGGAAGTTGAAGCCCAAAATTCCTGATCACAATGATGCTCACCCAGTTGCAGAGAACATGAAAATCAGGAAGGATTCAAGATTGAGGCTATGGAGAGAGTCTGATCCATATGCCACCAGGAGAAGGACTGTTGTGGACTACAAGTTCCATACAAAGGAACAGCAGGACTTCTATGAGACTATTTTACTTGACAAGAAGCCCATAGTGTGTGACATGAGATGGGTTGATTGGAAATTCATTGAGTAAAATGAGGATCACTTCCCTGGTGTATATGACAGCTTCAAGGCATGTGGAGTCGATGAGTTTGTGGCTCAGAAGCTCACAAAGTGGAATGATGAGCTTATTATGCAGTTCTACTCCACAGCTCATTTCTACCCAGGTGGAAGGATAGTCTGGGTGTCTGAAGGTACTAGGTACCAGTCAACAGTTGATGAATGGGCAAGATTGATCAATGCTCATGAGGAGAGTGAAGATGACTTGGATGTCTATGCCAAGAAGAAGAAGGATCACAACACCATGGCACATATGTACAAAGAGATCCCAGATGCTGCTCTTGAGACACACAAGTTTGGATCAGTACATTACCTTCTATCAGGTTTGCCAACAATCAACTGGATCCTCAGGCACACTCTCTTGCCAAAGTCAGGTGATCACAAGATGATCAGAGGCCATGCAATTAACCTGCTTCACATATTTGATGTGCCTCAAAAGTTCAAAGTCATGAGCCTAATTGTGGAAACCATTAAGAGAACAATTGCAGATCAGAAGAGAAGTTGTGGGTATGCCCCCACAGATCTAGGAGCTAATCAACTCCAAGATGGGCACTGGCACGTATCTCTTGGACAAGGAACACATGCCCATCTACCTAGACTTTGAGGAAAGCATTGTGGTGATGGATGAGAATGAACCATCTTCTGTGCAAGCACAAGCAAAGAGGGAGAGGGCAAGGGATGAAAAGGCTGCAAAGATGCCAACCATTGATGAGGCATCTCAGTATCTTCTGAAGAGCAAGCAAGATCAGCTTGGCTACTTGATTGCCTCCACTCTGAGGATTGAGAAGGGATTGGCCACCCTGACTCAAAACCAGGAGAGCTTGGAGAGGATCATGGAGCAGAAGTTCTATGACTTAGATGTGAAGGTCACTAAGATCCAGTCAGTTGTTGAGCAACTTCAGGACAAAGTGCAGGAGAAGAAGGGAAAGTCTACCACTAATGCTTTTGCTAGAGTGCCCAGAGGACAGAGATCTGCTGTAGTGCCTGTTACAGACACCAGAGCAACTTCATCTGCACCAGCTACAGCTTCAGTGCCACCGGCTCCAGCACCCACTCCACCAGCTCCATCTACATCAACTGATGCCTTTGTCCTTGGCGTGTTATCTACACCACCACCTGAAGACCAAGCCTGAGAGTCGATCTAGCACTATGCATTTTTTATGAACTTTTTGGTAACTTGTTGCCAAAGGGGGAGAAAATGTATAGATCATAGGCTTCGAGAGAGAGTGTTGCTTTTTATTCTCTCTTATTGTTTGGTGGTTAAACTTTGTTTATTTGCTTGTTTGTGGTACTTTATGCCTTTGTGTGATACTTGGATGATCATGTGTTTGATCATATATGCTACCCTAATGCTTGTTGGGTGACATTATCTTTTTATATCCCCATATGATCATTCCCTTTGCTTGGTGATGAGTGCATGTATTTAATTATTATCATTTTGAGCGCTCCACCAAGATGTATGTGACATGGAAGAGTAACCCATGATCCTAACTCATTGTGCATTTGCAGTCCAAAGCAAATCTTAAACTATGAACAAATTTAGGGGGAGCTCTTGCTTTCCACATACTTCTCAAAGCGACAATGTTTTTCACTCTTATTATCATTTGTCGAAGCTTTGATCTATATGTTGTCATCAATTACCAAAAAGGGGGAGATTGAAAGTGCAACTATCCCTAGGTGGTTTTGGTAATTCCTAACAACATATAGCTCATTGAGGTAATGCTATTTCAAGATTAATATCTCAGGAAAGCTCAATGATTGGCATGGCATGGATGAGAAAAGTGGACCCCTCAAAATGCTAAGGACAAAAGGATTTGCTCAAGCTCAAAGCTCAAGACTCTACATTTTCCATTGTAGTGATCCAAGATCACATTGAGTCTATAGGGAAAGCCAATACTATCAAGGAGGGATGAGGTGTTGCTTAATGAGGCTCTTGCTCAAAATGCTTAGTGATATGCTCCAAAGCCCTCAACTACTTTCTCACATCCACATATGACCTAAACCAAGATGCAAACTCGGCCCCACCGATTCTTTCTATCCGGCGCCACCGAGTTCAAATGTCATAGCCACTGTCACAAACCCTAGGCAAATCGGTCTCACCAATAGGGATCTCGGTCTCACCAAGATGGGATTGTAATCTCTCTGTTTCCCTTTGTAACGTTTCGGTCCCACCGAGATGAGGGATCGGTCCCAGCGAGATTGCAATGTAAACTCTCTGTTTCCCTTTTGTAACATTTCGGTCTCACCGAAATGAGCGAATCGGTCCCACCGAGTTTACCTGACCAACTCTCTGGTTAGCTTATTACCAAAATAGGTCTCACCGAGTTTGTGTAATCGGTCTCACCGAGATTATGTTATGCCCTAACCCTAACCATATCGGTCCTACCGAGTTGCATGTCGGTCCCACTGAAAACCCTAACGGTCACTAGCTTTGCTGAATCAGTCCGACCGAGTTTAACAATTCGGTCCCACCGAGATTGGCAAGTTGTGTAACGGTTAGATTTTGTGTGGAGGCTATATATACCCCTCCACCACCTCTTCATTCGTGGAGAGAGCCATCAGAAAAAACCTACACTTCCAACTTACTTTTTTCTGACAGAGAACCACCTACACTTGTGTTGAGGCCAAGATATTCCATTCTTACCATATGAATCTTGATCTCTAGCCTTCCCCAAGTTGCTTTCCACTCAAATCTTCTTTCCACCAAATCCATATCCTGTGAGAGAGAGTTGAGTGTTGGGGAGTCTATCATTTGAAGCACAAGAGCAAGGAGTTCATCATCAACACACCATTTGTTACTTCTTGGAGAGTGGTGTCTCCTAGATTGGCTAGGTGTCACTTGGGAGCCTCCGACAAGATTGTGGAGTTGAACCAAGGAGTTTGTAAGGGCAAGGAGATCGCCTACTTCGTGAAGATCTACCGCTAGTGAGGCAAGTCCTTCGTGGGCGATGACCATGGTGGGATAGACAAGGTTGCTTCTTCGTGGACCCTTCGTGGGTGGAGCCCTCCGTGGACTCACGCAGCCATTATCCTTCATGGGTTGAAGTCTCCATCAACGTGGATGTACGATAGCACCCCCTATCAGAACCACGACAAAAACATCTGTGTCTCCTATTGCGTTTGAATCCTCCAAACCCTTCCCTTTACATTCTTGAAAGTTGCATGCTTTACTTTCCGCTGCTCATATACTCTTTGCATGCTTGCTTGAATTGTGTTAAGATTGCTTGACTTTTCCAAAGTTGCTAAAATCTGCCAAGAACTAAAATTGGGAAAAGGATAAGTTTTTATTTGGTCAAGTAGTCTAATCAGCTCCTCTAGACATACTTTCGATCCTACAAAGCACTCTTTCTTGTACTAAGCTTTCTTCACTTTCCTCCCCTATTCAAATTTCCATTTTTCCTCATCAATGATGGTCGTAAACATATGACTTTGGACAGGAGTGAGGTTCAGCTCAGGCAAAGGAGTATTGGGGTACTTGTGCCATAGGTCGATGTAGTCGAGGATCAACTTTGGATCCAGCACCAGTGGCACATTACTGCCTTTGGCTCTAGCGGCCCTGTGCTGTCTATCTCTGATGATTTCTGCTAATTCCTCATCATCAGCTTCGTCTTCACTAGACGGCACTTGGAAGGCAACTTTCTTCTTGTGAGGACTTGGTCTAGTGCCTCGTCCAGCAGTGGCCTTTTTCTTCAGCAGAGTTGGGCCTGTTGAGGACTGAGGATGAGCTGAAGAACTTGCAGATGCTCCTGAAGCAATGGAGATGCATGTGGTCCTTTGGCAAGAGGCGAGATGCGCAGGTGCCGAGGACTTTGCAGCAGCAGCTGAAGGTTTTGCAATAGTGGGAACTAGAGCTGCTTGAGGAATATGTCATGAGGGCTTTGATGAGCTTGGTCGTGAGGGCATTGCTGAGGAACTAGGCTTGTGTGCAGGCTTCTTGGGCACAACCTTCTTGGGCTTGCTAGCAGAGGCCTCGGCAGCGGCATCGGCAAAATCTTCATTGAATTTCCTCACTGCTTCTTTGGCCATTTTGGCCAACTTGGCTTACCGCTTGGCCCATTCATCTGGAAAATCCTCACCGCGCTTGAGGCTAGTGGGATCAGCAACTTGGCCTGGTGCTAATGGAGATCTTGGGCAAGGAGGGTGTAAAGCGAATTTCTTCATGTACTTTGGAGTTACATATCTGTACTCCCTCCATTCCCATGCCCATTGAGGGAGTCCTAGAGTAAGGGGTCCTCGGGCTTCCGGCCTGTTAGCCATGGGGCAGACTATTGGGCTGTGAAGATACGAAGACCGAAGACTCTACCCGTGTCCGGATGGGGCTCTCCTTGGCATGGAAGTCAAGCTTGGCGACCAAATATGAAGATTTCCTTTTTCTGTAACCGACTTTGTGTAACCCTAGATCCCTCCAGTGCCTATATAAACCGGAGGGCTAAGTCCATAGAGAATAATCATAATCATAGTCATACAGGCTAGACTTCGAGGGTTTTAGCCATTACGATCTCGTGGTAGATCAACTCTTGTAATACTCATATTCATCAATATCAATCAAGCAGGAAGTAGGGTATTACCTCCATAGAGAGGGCCCGAACCTGGGTAAACACTGTGTCCCCTGTCTCCTGTTACCATCGACCTTAGACGCACAGTTCGGGACCCCCTACCTGAGATCCGCCGTTTTTGACACCGACACCCATCTCCTCTCTATCCTCTGTATGTGCACCTTGCACTGATTCTTGTTCTCCTTGCCATGTTTTGCTTCATCGGGAGTGCAATATTCCTCATAGATGTCATCACGGATCTCGAAAGCAGTATTCACTTCTGGTCTCTTACCTCCCTTCTAAGGTCTCTTGCCATCAGCAATTTTCTTTAGCTGAGGATTTTGAACAATAGAATTCTCTGATGAGGTATGCAATTTGTCTTCGAGGAACGCTGCAAACGAGTTAAGTTGATGAGAACCTAGAGATTCAGCAGCGGACATGTGTACCTGTGAACAGAGTATAGGTGCGAAGAATTTGGAGAGGTCACATGCGCTCTCAAAAGTTTTTCAAAAGAAAAAGTTTGAGGAATTTGACCAGGAGTGTCTTGAGGAATTTCACTAAGCGGTCTTTGACTTAGGATCCAGAGTTGTATAGATTGAAAATCCACACAATTAAGGAATCTTGAAGAAAAATGTTGCTTAGAGAAACAAGAATAGATGCATGTGTGGTGTTTAAGAATGTGGAAGTTGAAGAATAAACACCTTTTGAAGATTTTGTGGAAATCGTCAGAATCAACAAGGGCAGTAAAAATAGATTTTATTTACCCTTGACGAAGAACACGATGAACTGGGAGTTGAAGATGGGAAGTTCATCCGTTCATATCTTCCACGCCCTAACTTGGTGGCGGAAGATAGCTACGGCGTCGGCGGAGTGAAGATTTTTGCGGCCGACGTGAGTACGACGGCGACGAGGTCGAGGCAGTGAAGCTCTTCCTCACCGATGACGATGGAGAGTAGCGGCTGCACTAGGTCAGAGAGCTCGAGCGAGGGGAAAAACCGCTCGTCCGAGGAAAATGGACAAACGTGCCCTTGACCCTTCTCATCCTAGCGACATGTGTCACCCACATACTGAGAAGTGGAGATCGTGGGTGAGTATTTTAATCTTATCATGGGATGCAGAACGGTTGAGCGCAAAAGCCAAAAATTCAGATAAGAATACTTTAAAGTTTCATTCACAAATTCTTCAGCTGACAAGGACACAGTGAAGATTTTGAACGGGTTTCAAATAAAACGCACATGAAGAATTTTTGAACAGACTGGGTTGAGTTTCGCATAGAGGGCGAAGGGATCGATCACATTCACTTAGTAGAAAAGTCAACTTGAAGAATTAGCAATAAGTGAATGTTGTAGAGGACAGAAAACTCAAATATATATATAGTAAATGATGAACAAGGTCGGAAAGAGTGAAGACTTGCAAATTTGAAGAATTTGAACAACTGAGGAATTTCAAAAATGAAGAAAAACCCAACTTGAAGATTTTCAACTTTTGTTGGTGGCGTGACCCACCGTATAAGAATGATGATTTCAGACATCGCGTATAATTGTCGTAGGGCTCTAGGAATCAAATTCTTTGTTAATTTCTTCACACTTGGAGGGTTAGTATTCATTGACTGAAGAAAAACGTTACTCCATGTGTTGCACATCTAAGTAATCAATTTGCATAAGTGTTAGGATGTGTGTCCTTTTCGAAGGACATTCGAAGATTCTAAGATATTTAGCTCACACCGCAACTTGCTAAATCTTTTCTCATCCAAGGGCTTTGTGAAGATATCGGCTAGCTGTTCTTCAGTCTTCACGTGCTCGATAGAGATGTCGCCCTTCAACACATGATCGCGAAGAAAATGATGATGAGTCTGGATGTGTTTTGTCTTCGAGTGTGGAACTGGGTGATGAGCAATATTGATGGCACTCTCATTGTCACAGAAGAGTGGAACATTCTTCACATTGATGTCGTAGTTGTAAGTGCATCTAGTGCCCCTTAGTGATTTTGGTGTATTGAAGACTTATAGGTTAAGGGACTAATGTGTTTGTGAGTGTACACAGGTCTATAAGTCTATGAGGAGTTTGATATTTACAGAGAAAGTCGACCCCTAAAAATGAAGTTCTTCGACTGAAGACTCTAGATTTCTGAAGACTTTCTAAAGACTTTGAAAGTGAAGAAATTGGTGTGACCTTGAAGACCCCGTATTCAATTGAGGAACATGAAGCGTGAAGACTTTTGTTTTTGTAGTTTCATTTTCTCTTTCTTGAGTGTTAGGAAACACCGTACTATTAAAGGGGGTCGAGGAAATACTAAGGAAAAATTTCCATGTGATGCTCAACTCAAAATCCTACACCTACCAATCCCTTCGAGTGAAGCCATTGGAAATCTCATACAGTTCAGTCATATTCTTCAGTGACAGAGACGAAGTTCTTCTGTTCTCTGAGAAATTTGTTCTAACTGAGGAGTTAGGAATTCGCCAGTGCAGATTGCCTACATAGTGAGGAACATTATAGCCCTGAGGATTTTGCTACTCAAAATTCCGACCGTTGATGTGCTATGCGCCAGCTGTCCCAAAATATCTACCCACCTAATGGTCATATCATTGAAGGGCATTTATGTCTTATCATGTCGGGCTGCTCCCTAGGCTATAAATAGCCGCCCCCTACAACCACTAGTTGGTTGGCTGCTCCGAGAGAAACTGACACTTGTCATTTGAGAGCATCCCATCCTCCGAGGACTTTGAGCGCAAATCATCAAGTGAGGAAAACCCAAACCCAAACACCTGCAAACCCAAAGTGATTGAGCATCACTAAAGAGATTGATCCTGCGTGGATCCGACGCTTGTTACCTTTGAAGACTGTGCTTCTTCTAGACGGTTAGGCGTCAAGGTCTAGAGCATCCAAGAGGAATTGTGGATCGCCGAGTGACCGAGTTTGTGAAGGTTCAGAAGTCACCTGAAGACATACCACGAGTGATTGGGTGAGGTCTGTGTGACCTTAGCTCAAGGGGAATACGGTGAGGACTAAGTGTCCTGAGCTGCGTGTTCAGGACTGGGTGCCCGGGACTGTGTGTCCTCAGGTTTAAATACCTAGCCGCCCTAACCAGATGTACAACTGAGACAGCAGTTGGAACTGGTCTACCAAATCATTGTCTTCACCAAGCTCACTGGTTCTATTTCCTCAACTCTTTCATTTCCTCATAACTGTGTTGAGTGCTTGTTCATATCTGTGTTTGAAGACTTTGACTAAAGACTTTGTCAAATTCCTCAGTTCAATTTCTTCAGTCTGTTTGTCTTCATCCTGTGTTATCCTGTGTTTATGCTTTCTGTACTCTGTGCCTGTTTTCATTTCATCATGATGACTATGCTTGTACTCTGTTATGTTTACTTTTGAGTACTTATTCTGCTGTTAGTAGTTCTTCGCTAAGGAATTTCCTCACCTGCAAAATTCCTCAGTGAAGAATTCATAAAAATCGCCTATTCACCCCCCCTCTAGTCGATATAACGCACTTTCAATTGGTATCAGAGCAAGGTACTCCATTGTTCTGTGTGATTTTGGTTTAACCGCCTGGAGTTTAGTTATGTCGACTGCAGGTATGAAGAAAGTGACATGCCCCATCTTTGACGGTCACGAGTATCCCAAGTGGAAGGCCATGATGAAGAAGCGCCTCATGGCGATGAACAGCGAGCTGTGGACTGTCACTGAGATTGGTCTGACTGATCTGTGCAAGATGGCGGAAGCAGATGACATTCGCAAGTACACTCTTCTCAACCTCACGGCGAAGGACGTCATCTGCTCCTGTCTGTCTCAAAATCAGTTCAAGAATATCATGCATCTCGATCATGCGAAGCTTATCTGGGACCGTCTCTCTGAGGTTTATGAAGGTCATCGAACCTTTCATGATCCTTGGTTTGAGGACTTCAAGGAATCTCTCAAAGCGACATTTGAACCAGAATTATCATCTTCTCCATCATGCCTTATGGCAAAAGATGCTAAGGTAACTGAATGCTACCTATCCGAGTCTAGTGATGATGAATCTGGTGATGAATTTGGACCCAGCTATGTCAAACTTGCTTCCCTTGCCACTAAACAACAAAGAGCTTTGGAAAAAGTTCAATACATGCTAAATAAGAGCGATGATATGTTGGGTGAAGAAATGGATCAGTCAAAAGCTTTGGCTAAAAGTCTTCAGAGACTTCATACTAAGTATGACACCCTTCAAGATCATCATAACACTCTCTTATCTGATCATGAGAAGCTTTCTTATGAATTTCTTCAAAGAAAGCAAGATCTTGAAAAGCTAAGAGTGAGTTATGAAGATCTTCAGAAGGAGCGCGATTCATTACTTGCTCAACAAATCAGCGCTTCTCAGGAAGAATTTGTTCCTCCATGCTTGAAGTGCATTGAACGTGAATCTGCTAATTCTTCACCTGAATGTTCAAATGCTGCTAATGTTTCAAATTCTTCACCAGCCTATGATATCACTAATTCCTCATCTGAGGACATTGATAGTATCACTGGTGATGCATGGCTGAAGGAATTGTACATGACAGGCATGTACAAAAGCCTCAAAGGGCATCAGACTCTTTGTGATGTGCTTAAAAAGCAGATCCTCAACAGGAACCCTAGGAAAGTGGGTATTGCCTTTGAGAGGAAACTCAATGCTGATGGTACATATTGGAAGCCTGAGCAGTACCCCAAAACCTCATGGGTTGCTGCAAAGGGACCTCCAGTTGATCCATCTAATTTATCTGGCTTTGCATGTGAATCTCCTCGTTCTGATGATGAGTCAATTGACTCCAACTATAAATTGTTCGAAAATCAGAATGGTGAAGTATTTGCTAGATATGTTGGCACTAACTGTAGGAACGGTCCTCCTATGAAGAAAATCTGGGTTCCCAAAAGGTGCCTTGAAATTCTTCAGGTGAATGTCCTCAGGACACCACCTGTGAAGAATAGGAACCCTAGATCAAATTCTTCATATGGACCAAATTCCTCAAAAGGATCAAAGTCCTCATATGAATATCATCATGCTAACAACTCTGTTTCGCAGGGAAGAGCCAAGGGCTTCTATGCCACCTTTCTCGTACGGAGCTCGCAGAGTGATGAACTCTTTGCCACCCCTTCAGATGTGGGTGGTGAAGAAAAGGAACTAATCTCTTCTGCAGGGTCAGGTCTCCAGACGTACGTAATCGTCTGAAGAATTTCCTGGAGACCTGAGTGTGCCTGATAGGACGCAGGCTAACCATGAAGAAATGAACTTTCATTTCTGTCATCCGCATACTGCTTTATCTGTTCTATTGCTTGATGAAATTGATCTGATGAATTGATGTCATATTCTTCACTGATGAAGTATATGAGTTCGTAAGCTGCACTAATTCATCTGCAGGATGATCAACCCAAAGCCACTGAGTGGGTCCTCGATAGTGGATGTACAAATCACATGACTGGTGATAAGAATCTATTGATGGATGCTCCATTATCTCTGTCGCATCTGAAGCATATCATCTTTGCTGACAAAGGCAAAAGTCAGGTATTGGGTCTAGGTAAGGTTGCGATCTCAAAGGATCGACACATGGACAAAGTCATGCTTGTCAAGTCCTTAGGATACAACCTCATGTCTGTCTCAATGCATTGCGATCTTGATATGGTAGTTGTCTTTGGCAAGTACCGTTGTGTTGTGGTTATGGAAGCTGACAATTCCAAAGTCTTCGAAGGCTTTAGGAGAGGAGACGTGTATATTGTTGATTTCTCTACAGGACCACAACCAGCCGTGTGCCTACTTGCAAAAGCTTCAGAAGGCTGGCTCTGGCATCGACGACTTGGTCATGTAGGCATGAGGAATTTGCACATGCTTGCGAAGAAGAAGCATGTCATTGGCATCGAGAATGTCAAAATCCTCAAGGATCACTTATGCGGAGCCTGTGAAGCTAGGAAGATGACAAAGGCTAAGCATCCAGCGAAGACTATCATGACCACTACTCGTCCATTTGAATTGCTTCACATGGATCTCTTCGGT